>NC_044038.1:217783058-218095184 GCF_901765095.1 Microcaecilia unicolor
ACATTATGATTCATATCCTGGGGATCCAGTGACCATGTGGTCCTTATTGCCAGCATCCCTGCTGATCATACTGGTTAGACCTGGGGTTCTCAACCCAGTCCTTGGGACACATCTCGGGGTGCCAGTCAGTATTTTCAGGATTCCCACAATGTATATGCATGAGCTACATTTGCATACAGTGGAGATAGTGCAATGCACTATCTCGTGCATATTCATTGTGGATAGCTCGAAAACCTGACTGGCATCCCGAGGACTAGGCTGAAAACTCCTGGGTTAGATACTGGTGGGAAGAGAGCTATTTCCTGCTGATCTGTAATCAGATGGGAAGTCTACTAAGATCGTTCTAAGGGAGAGCATTTAATAAGACAACCCTCCAACTCTGCCTAGAGTTGATAAAGCTACATGTTGCACAGAGTTGGTTGTGGTGCTGAGCACTTTATATAATGCACTCAATTGTAATTATCCTTTTGTATCTTGCTTTCAGTTGTATTTGTCTCTGGTCTGTCTTCCTGTACCTTAGTGTGTATTTGAATTAACTCTGTAAACCTCTTGGATGTTTATATGATAAGTAGTCTATCAAATGAATTAACCTAAACATTTTTTCAAAGCAATGCAACCATTCATATCTTCTAAAAGAACAGTTGGGGTTTAATTTAATATTATTCTGTCCATTACTAAATGTTGACTAACTTTAATATTTTCTTTTGAATTTTCCTATAATTGGAAATCTTGGATCTACTTATAGTGGACTTGAGTGTTAAAATTATCCTTATTAGTTTCCTTATACTAGTTCCATATAGGAATTTAGACTTGTAATCTTGTAATTCATTGTAAAATTGTAAAAATAAAATAAAAATAATTAAAAAAGCAATGCAACCAAATTTTCCCCTTGCTGTACAGGACCACTAAAAGACGGAGACGAGTAACTCTCACTGAGATGACTGCGGATATTGCCCTTCCTTATCAATTTGCTTTCATCTCAGAATTTTATCTTTCTTTTCCATATATGTAAAACAAATATGTTTTTTCATCTTATGTTCCATTTAAATAAACCAGTGTTGGAGTGTTTTGGTTTTTCATTTTACAGTGACAGGCTCTGATGTACTTGTTGCATACATTTTTATTTTTCTGCCTGTGTCATCGCTATTTAGCAGCGGAAATAAACAAATTATCCTCCCTGTTTACAAAGCCATGCTAATGCCGATACAGTGCAACTTTGTAAACAAGGGGGTATATTATCAACCAAGTGGGGGACTGAGAACCAAGAATACCAGGGATCAAGTTTTCCCACAGATATCCTTTCTGACCAACTTGACATTTCGCCCATTAGATTGTAAGCTCTTTTGAGCAGGGACTGTCCTTTTTGTTAAACTGTACAGCGCTGCGTAACCCTAGTAGCGCTCTAGAAACGTTAAGTAGTAGTAGTGACCTAGGGTAAGTTATTTCAGCCTCCATTGCCTTAGGTGCAGCTTGATTGTAAGCCCCCTTAAATAGGGAAGTAGTTATAATACAGGTACCTAAATTGTAAATCACCTTGGAAAAGGAGAGTAACTAAGGGAGAGGAGAAGAGATAAATTATCTACATGGGCTGTTATTAAGATGGATTATTTTACCACAGGTCCTATTTCATGCAATGAGACCTAGTTATTAATAACTGGGGTTAACAGTAAAATAACATTTCTTTCTCTCAATGCATTGCACAGGCTGCCAGTTGAACCATGCAGTTCAATATAGTAAACAGCCTACTGCAGCCCCCACAACAGAACCAGCCTGCCCAGTCTAAACTGAACTGTAATGATTTTGCTGCATACTTTGCCAACAAAATGAAAAGTCTCTGCCAGGATTTATAGGCAGTCCCACCCAGTCTCCAATCAGTTAACCAGGAATGCACAAATTCGCCCCCCTCCTGACAGAGACAGATGGGACACTTTTAACCCAATGACAGAGGAGGGCCTTGACAAAATCCTAAGAGACCTTTGACCAACTACCTGCTCCCTCGACCCCTGCCCATAAAATATAGTGCAGCGGGCAAGTATGGGCCTCATAGAAGGCTCTTCTCCTGCTTCCAAATTCAAAAGGACTTCCTGTGCAGTTCACATTCCTCTCTCCTCCTCCCTTGCTCCTTCCCTTTTTTCCTGCCCCCTCCCCTTGCTACCCCTTGTTTCCCTCCCACTACTACCTCTGCTCTCTAGCTAGGCCCTCCCTGTACCCTCCCCCACACTTCTGTCTTTGCTGGCCTTCAGCCCGGTTGTGGTCGGCCCCCCTTTAATGGGTGTGCCTGGTTCTTTCTCAGGAAACATAGCTCTGGAGATTATGAAAAGATTAAAAGTTTACACCTGTAATACACAGCATTTTTGGATTAAAAAAAAAAAATTGATTAGACCCTTACGATAACTGTTTTTCTACAGCCTATAGAACATAGGCCAGTAATTTTCTGCCAAACTATGATTTTAATGTAAATTGTCATAACTAAAAAGCAAGGGAAGGAATTTCAAACTCCAGTGTTCAAAAAAATGTCTACCAGTACTGATGTTTTAAACTGTTTTATCACTAGCTACATCCTTTTTTTGGTCTGTGTAATTACACATGCCTGCAATTTTCATTCAAAAACCCTCTAAAACAGTTATTTTATTTATTTATTTATTTATTTATTTATTTATTTATTGATTAATATATTTCAACATTTCACTACAAACTGTGAGTATGCAATCGGCATTACAATCAGGAAATCCATAATAAAATAAGGAAAAAAAAAATCTTTAAGGCCTATTCGTCCACAATTTAAGGAAAATTAGATTCCAAGAATTCAGAAACATAGATAACATAAAATATTTAAGAAAATAATCTAACGGTTGCTACCTCGGGTTAACGACCCTAGCCTGCTATTTATGGAGGGCATACAACATTCATATCTACTCTAGCATCAAGAAATTCTTTTAACTGTTTTGGGTCTACAAATTGAAACTGTTTACCCTCAAGCAGTAAATTACATGTACAAGGAAATCGTAATACAAAATTTATTCCCAATGCCAACGCTCTAGGACGCTGTTCCAAAAAGGCCCTGCACCTAGTTTGTGCAGGCTTTGAGAGATCTGGAAAAATACGGATCTTTGAGCCCATGAACAGATTTTCTAAATGTCTTAAGGAAAGTCTTAGTATAGCATTGCGATCAGGCTCCAGGACAAAAGTGACCAGCATAGTTGACCTCTGGGTAATAATTTCCAGTGAACTCTCGAGGAATGAAGTCAGATTCATTCCGTCTCCCACTACTGGGGGGTTTCCATCGCCCCCCTTTGGGTTCCAGATGTAATAGGCCCGTGTTATGGGGGGTAACGAGTCCTTATCCATTCCAAGAATATCCACCATATATTTTTTTACCATTTCAACAGGTGGAATTAGAGGAGATTTAGGGAAGTTAAGAAACCTAAGGTTAAGTCTCCTAGCCTGATTCTCCAAATACTCCATTCGTTTGTGCAGAAAATTATTATCCTTAACCAATGCAGTTTCTAAAGTTCCCATTTCTTGCAACTTAGTATTCACATTTTCCAGTTTCGAGGATTGCTGTGCAGTCACTTGCGCTTGGAGTAGCGCAGCTTCAGAAAGAGTTTTTATATTGTCAGTATTTTCTTTTAATGTAGTTTGCATAGAGGTTTGAATGTTATAAACCATGTCCCATAGTGACTCTAATGTCACAATGCTGGTCTAACCACGCCACTAGCACCAGGGAGGGATTGAGTTTGAGCCTCAACATGAGATAGTCTAGAAACAATGTCTTGAGGTAATACCTGTAGAGCTGATTGAATTAATGCCTCTCTTGGTTGGAGTCCATTCTCTGTCGCTGCAGACCTTCCCTCGAGCAGATTAGGTTGAACCCCATCGGTATCCGTCACTGCTTGGGCTGTTAGCAACTCCCTCCCAGGCTGAGGCGGAGCAATGCGCTCCACAGGGCTCAGGGAAGCCCCGTTAGCGCTCTCAATCGACGCCGACACATCGAGAGTTGCAGAAGGGGTCGAGGTTCCCCGGGGACCCGGTTGTTGCTTCGGGAATCGCAGGGTCGTCTGCCGCCACGCCGAAGATGTTTCAGGAACCGAGGGATGTTCCTTAACTTTCCCCCTCCGTTTCCCCATTGAGAAAGACGAGGCTACAGCGGTAGCGAAGAGGCTGAACAACGGAGCTACCTCGAGAGCCAACTCAGGTGCGTCCGATCAGAGCGCCATCTTGGAATCTTCCCTAGAATCAGGGTGGGCGCTCTAAAACCCTCTAAAACAGTTATGAAGTAAAGGAAAATACTATTTTTGTACATTATGCAGATGTAATTGGATTTAAATTTGCATATAAGTAAATATTTATGATGCTCTTGAGTTTTGGCTATGCAGTGTAAGCATCTTGTATGCATTACTTGTTATAAATGATGCATGTCTTTGCTGTAATATTTATTTTACTGCAAAGTGTTTCTAGAGAAATATGATGTAACATAGTAGATGACGGCAGAAAAAGACCTGCATGGTCCATCCAGTCTGCCCAACAAGACAAACTCATATGTGTATACCTTACCTTGATTTGTACCTGCCTTTTTCAGGGCACAGACCGTACAAGTCTGCCCAGCAGTATTTCCCGCCTCCCAACCACCAGTCCCGCCTCTCATCACTGGCTCTGACACAGACCGTATAAGTCTGCCCTCCACTATCCTCGCCTCCCAACCACCAACCTCTCTTCCCCCACCTGCTCCGCCACCCAATTTTGGCTAAGCTTCTGAGGATCCATTCCTACTGCATAGGATTCCTTTATGCATATCCCACACATGTTTGAATTCCGTTACCGTTTTCATCTCCACCACCTCCCGCGGGAGAGTATGTATTTTACATACAAAATAAAACCTAGATGATGTCTGCTACCTGATCCTTGGAATCTGAGAAAGTTATTCTGTGCAGATTGAATGCTTCATGGTTTATTTCTGAGGAAGAAGGGCAACCTTCGAAAGCTAATCAAGAAATGTATTAAGTTATGTCCAATAAAAAAAGGTATCATCTTATTTTCTTTTCCATGTTTTATTTTGTTTGATTTCTATTGATAACCTTAAGAGTGGACTAACACAGCTACCACACTCCTGTATTACAAAGAACGCAACAAAAAAAAATATGAAAAACCAGGCTAGCTGATGTTTTATTTAAAAAGTTAAGAGTGTTGTAACATACATAATAACATAGTAGATGACGGCAGAAAAAGACCTGCATGGTCCATCCAGTCTGCCCAAGACAAACTCATATAGAGCATCCTAAACTGATATTTATTGTGGTATAGTGAAGAATGCATTTTTAATTGCTCCTCAACGTAACATTCCTATTTGACATGGCACAAAAAAAAATGTTACAGTGTCAACCAGTTCTAGAATGCAGACCTGGGTAAAATATCATCGCAGATCCTGTGCTTAGTGTTTTTCTTAAAATGCAAAATAGTAAGGGTACATGCTGGCTACCACAAGATAACACAGACAGACGTAAACTGTAAACAACAGAGAGCAGTGATGCAAAAGGATGAATTTTCTTGAATAACCACCATCCCTCCCCATTTCCTGCTCCTCCCCCTAAAAAAAAAATCTTTCTATAAAAGTGCTGCCGATATGAATGATTTTAGAAATACTGCATGCACTTTTGGAATGCATGGGGTAAATAACTCGGAGCCGATTTGAAATTCACTTCCTCATCGTGCAAAAGCATATAAATAAGGAGCTGAAATAAAGACCTCATCTATCTTCTGTGTTGTAACCCACAATAATATTTACAGGTTAGTACTTGTTTCTATGAAATGTAACTATAAAATGCAAATGGGCTTTTGGCTCATTTACTTCCGTAGCTAAAATTTGCATGAAATTTTTCACATGCTGCTACAGCTAGAAACTTTGTGCGTTCCAGGTTGTGGAAACATTTGAGGAGGAAAAAAAAATTCCCCTTTGCACAGTGGCAGCAGCAGAAAATGACAGGGCTCCCCCCCCCCCCCCGGACTCCTCTCCAGGAGGTTCTCTGATCTGTCTTCAGGGGGATCTCAGTGGCCCAATGGCCTTCTCTCCCCAGCTTCAATGCAGGGATAAAATATAGACAAGACCTCTCTACCTGAAGCACCACCCCTCCTAGCTTATTGGAGGCCTGGCCCAGCCTCTCCTCTGGGACCTGGACTTACCCCTAGAGCTGATGGCTTTCTATACAAAAATGGCACTGGTTGACCCCTTGACAGTAATCTTGCAGTACTGCCACTCAGGGGCTCACCACGAACCACCAGTAGGGGGAGACAGCTGCCAGAGCAGGAGTGTGTGGGGATCACTTTTGTCCCATCACCCCCTGTATCCCTAAGGGTGAGTTAGGGTGTCAGGGAAGGCCAAGATGGGTAGACCCTCTATTACAGGGGTTCTCAACCCAGTCCTCGGGACACACCATGCCAGTCTGATTTTCAAGGTATCCACAATGAATATGCATGAGATAAATTTGCATGCAGTGTTCCCATTGTATGCAAATTTGTCTCATGCATATTCATCGCAGGTATTCTAAAAACCTGACTGTCTTGCTGAGTTTTTATTTCCCACACAAACATGAAAACAACATCCTGTAAGAAAGGAACAAAACCAATCCCCGACAATTCCCCATATTCCAAAAGTCTGTAGCCTATTCAGTAATATATTTCATGATGGATGGTATCAAAAGCAGCTGAGACATCAAGGAATGCCATTAGATATTCCTGGTCTTGATCAAAACTGACCCATATAGAATTCAAGACAGAAATCAACAAAGTTTCTGTTGAATGTTTGGGCCTAATCCTATACGGAGTCATATCCAAAAGATTATTCTCATCCAAATAATCTTGAAGCTGTAGCAAAATAACTTTTTCTATTATCTTTGCTAAAAATCTCAAAGAAGAAATAGGTCGATAATTATTGACATTATATGCACCCTTCATTCAATGATTTATTTATGATGTCAGTGATGGGTTCCAAAAGCTCATTCTCCAAGGACTTCATAACTTTAGGAAAACAACCATCTAAAAGACAGCAAGAAAGATTTAAAATATTGATCACACGCTTCACTTGCTCCCTAGAAACTTCAGAAAAGCTTGACCAACTAACATCTAAATTTCCATGGTTTTCTTTTGGAAGTACCATTTTATCAAAGGAGAGTATAATATCATGAACTTTTCTCCTAAAAAAAAAAAAATTAGCAAAAGCTGGTGGAGATATAACAATGGATGTTTCAACTGGAGAAGACGTTAACCACTCAACTATATTAATTAGTTTGCGAGAGGAAGATGGAGCTTTAGAAATCAACTCATCAAAATACTTTCTCTCTTCATCCGAAGTCCCTTTTTCACAAATATTTTTATACTAAAATTTTATGCATGATTTGAAAAAGGGGGGTGCGGTAATGGGTGAAACGGGGGCATTCCTATAATTAACATGTGTTGTTAGAGAATAATGGGGATACATGCCTAATGTAGGCATTTACATTTGCATGACGCTTCAGTTGGTACAAATAGCCACGCTTAAAGTTAGGTGCGATTCCCGGGCTTAAGCACTACTCCATAAGCCACGCCTAACTTTAAGTGCAGCATACAGAATAGGATATTTTCGGTGCCGTATATAGAATCTAAATAAGAAAACAGAGCTCTTGGAATATCAAAAAAACTCAACTTCTGATAGACTCTAAAAAGATATCCAAATGTATATTGATGTGCTATAAATAATTTATTAAGGAGGAAAAGGCTCAAATGCAAAGGGAATGCTCCGTTGTTGATCTTTACAGCCTTAGGGAGACCCCTTAAATCATCACGGGCATAAAAACCTCCTGGATTTCGAAAGTTATACTCTTAGAACCACAATGTTCTTAATGGTTCAAAAAGGTTCACTTATGTCTTCAATCTTGCAGTCATGTAGCACCCTCCACGGCCCGACTTTGGCCTAAGTTTCGGTATCTGCCTCAGGGTCCGTGGTGTCCGACCACCGTTATCTATAAAAAGAGTAGGCTTGTCACATCAAATTGCTTTTTTAATATACATTCACCTCAAATACATTCAAGAGGTATCCTCACGATTTAATATTGCTGCCGCACTCTAGCTTTTTACTATTGACAAAATGGCCGCAGTTGATATAGCTTTACGTCAGACGCTCATTGCATAAGCCCATCCCAGAAGAGCCAATCATGCGACATCAAAATCTCTGACTTAAAAATATTATCAGAAGAATTCTTCTGATAATATTTTTAAGTCAGAGATTTTGATGCCTTTTTAGAGTCTATCAGATATATAGAATCTACCCGTAAAAGACTAAGGGCCCTTTTACCAAGCTGCAGCAAAAGGGGGCTGGCGCAGGTATTGACACGTGTTTTACACGTGCGCCAAGGCTCCCTTTTACCACAGCTGGTAAAAGGGAAGTCTTGCTTTCTGACAGGAAATGGCTGAGCAGCAAGTAAAGCACTTGTTACGCGGCCATTTTGGGGGGAGCCCTTACAGCCACCCATTGAGGTGGCGATAAGGGCTCCTGAGTTAACCTGGCAGTAACTGGGCAGTGCGTGTTACCACCGGGTACACTCTGGCGCTGCAAAAATAAATACATTTTTGTAGTGCCAGAAATGACAATGCACTAGGGGTGGGAAGTATCGCTGGGCTGCTGCGGTAGCTCAGTGGTACATCCTGTATAGCGAGTGGTAAGCCCGGGTTGGGCTTACTGCCACTTAGTAAAAGGAGCCCTAAAAGTGTCTACTGAGAAAAGTTAACTCATGTTGTCAGTCCTACTTTCCCAGATGTCTCTGTATCCTGGCTTTTCAATGGATCACACTGCTGCTGCCGAGAAGCTTCTTGTTAACTTTGCTTTGCGAAAGGAGATTTTTATTTATTTATTTTTATTTGTTGCATTTGTATCCCACATTTTCCCACCTATTTGCAGGCTCAATGTGGCTTACATAGTGCCGTAGAGGCGTTTGCCAGTACGGTTGTTAGCAGATACAAAGTTATATTGTGGTCAGATGAGGTGGGGATCAAAGGAGTGAAGATTACAGATTGTCCAGTACGATCATTAGTTATGCTGTGTTGCTTGGTGCAGGGATCTATGTTGGATCGGTGGGATAGGCCTTTTTGAAGAGGTGAGTTTTGAGTGATTTCCTGAAGTGGTCACGGATTGTTCTCACAGCATTTGGGAGTCCGTTCCATAGTTGTGCGCTTATGTAGGAGAAGCTGGATCCAGTCTTGCTCTGTCCTTGGCTTCAGTTGCATGATATGTGATCTATTTGCTCAGTTGCAAATGTAAGGCAATGATTATCGATAGCCAGCCATCAGGAGTTCAGAGGACAGGTTCAGATTCAGCACTCACACGGATACATTTATTCGTTCTTATATCCCACAATTATCCAAAAACAGGTTTCAGTTCAATGTGGCGTACATTTTTCAGTTAGTAGATATTACATTCTTTCGTATTTAGCATTACGTTACAATCATTGTATTATCTTCTTTACATTACATTCAGTGTCGGACAGAGTGTGTTATGTGCGCTATGTTTTAACCATAATATTTCTTGAAGAGGTAGGGTTTTAGACCTTTCCTGAACTGGAGGTACTTGATGATGTTTCTTATCATCTTGGGAATCGTGTTCCACCATTTAATAGCTGAATCCAGCTGTACATAAGTATTGCCACACTGGGACAGACCAAGGGTCCATCAAGCCCAGCATCCTGTTTCCAACAGTGGCCAATTCAGGTCACAAATACCTAGCAAGATCCCAAAAAAGCTCAATACATTTTATGCTGCTTATCCCAGAAATAAGCAGTGGATTTTCCCCAAGTCAATTTAATAATGGTCTACAGACTTTTCCTTTAGGAAGCCGTCCAGACCTTTTTAAAACCCCGCTAAGCTAACCGCCTTTACCACATTCTCTGGCAACGAATTCCAGAGTTTAATTACAGATTGGTTGAAGAAACATTTTCGCCGATTTGTATTAAATTTACTACTTTGTAGCTTCATCGCATGCCCCCTAGCCCTAGTATTTTTGGAAAGAGTAAACAAGCGATTCACGTCTACCCTTTCCACTCCACTCATCATTTTATAGACCTCTATCACATCGCCCCTCAGCCTTCTTTTCTCCAAGCTCAAGAGTCCTAGATGCTTCAGCCTTTCCTCATAGGGAAGTCGTCCCATCCCCTTTATCATTTTCGTCACCCTTCTCTGTACCTTTTCTAATTCCACTATTTCCACTATATCTTTGTGTAAATGCATTTATAGGTTATGTTTCTGCGTTTAGGCAGATGGAGTAATAGATAACTTATGGTTTCTGGGCTGGTGTTCCTTGGCGACAGTTCAATCAGGTCTTTCATATAATCAGGAGACATGTCGAATAGTATCTCAGAAATGAAGGCGCTAGTTTTGAAGAGCAGTCTGGCCTTGACTTATTACATATTACATATTGAAATGGGTCACCAAAAGTACTGGATTACACATCTGCAGACTAGTTGGTTCCTAGTCTGCACCCAAAAGCTTCTGAAGATGAACAGTTCCTACTCTGATCAGGGCTAAGCACACAGCACAGTCTATCATTGGGTTTGTCTGTTCCTGTCAATTATCATAATTAATTCAATCAGCTATTGCTCTGTCTTTTTAAGTGCAGGGCAATTTGCAACACTGGCAGACAAAGAAGAAAGATTCTCCTAGTCTAGGGAGACTGATTCTTAATTCATGATGGTGGCTCTATGAAATATATGATAAATGTGGCATTTTAAAAAGCATGCATACATACTACAACTAAGGTAAGCTGATAACTCCATGTCATAAAGGAGAAGATGGGCCAATCTTGCTTTTACACTTGCACATCTATAGACTTGTCCTGGCTTTTAAATATCTAATTTTTCAATCATGATTTACAAGCCTATTACAGGGTTTTGATGGAGTTTCCATTGAGGCTAATTGTCTTCTTGGCTCCTTTTTAAAGGAGCTGAACCCAATTTCACCGTGTGAGCCTGGCCTTGTGCTTCCCTGGGAAGTTGGCCGGAGACTTGGGGAAAATGAGGTTTGTTCCCTTATGAGAAAGCAGTGCGAAACTCGGCCAGAGTCAAGGGACAGTGATGTGAAGGTTGAATGGAGGAAGATTGAGAACATTGACACGGTTTTGGGGACATCCTCAGGGGGAAGTGAAACCAGGAACAGTACATTTATGGTGGCATATGAATAGATGGGACTTTATATGTAAGTATTTACAACCAGCATGATAATTAAAACCACCAGTGTAGAACACATGACATCACATCCAGATGGGTCCAATTTGTTGTAAATCACATTCACTCCAACAGAAGAAATGTAATAATTGTGTTTGTAACCAGGGCAGCCGAGAGACTTAGCCGGTCCCAGGGCAAGGCCGCCCCCGGGGCCCCGCCCCCCTCCCCAAGGCCACTGCCGCCCCCCCCAATTGCTACTCAGGCCGCCGGTGCTGAAGTCCCCAGTCTCCACCCGCCCACCACCAGCCCCGTCGACAGCCCCCCTCCGTCCACCACTGGGCCCCCTTTATTCAAATCGATTCGGCAGCGCCACACCTCCATGTAAAAGCGCAGCAGCAGATCGACTCCCTTGGGGCCTTCCCTCCCTGTGTCCCGCCCTCACGGAAACAGGAAGTTACATCAGACGAGGGCGGGACACAGGGAGGGAAGGCCTGAAGGGAGACGATCTGCCGCCGCGCTTTCACACGGAGGTGAGGTGCTGCCAAATCGATTTGAATGCAGGGGGCCTGGTGGCGGACGGATAGGGGCTGTCGACAGAGCTGAGGGCGGGCGTGTGAGACCGGGGACTGCAATGCCGGGCCCCCCTTGGAGGCCCGGGCCCAGGGAATTTTGTCCCCCCCTGCCCCGCTCTCGGTGGCCCTGTTTGTAACATTCTAGAAGCATTACAGAATTTACCTGGGATAAAAACCTGGCAATTTATATATCTACACACATGAGTTAAAACAATTTATGGTCTAAGATTGTATAATATGAAGAGTGTCTAGTATACATACTCTTTGTGATATAGATAGGGTACAACATTATTATTTGCCCCTATATACTGTGAGGGGTCAGAGGATAAGGGGGGTCAAGGAAATCACGGGAACAGGGGTCGCAGAGAGCAGGGGGGCACCGACAGGGAAGGTTCCGAGGCCAAGGCCCCAGTATTCAGAGAGCTCGCCCCCTTGTGGCTGAAAGGCCAACGGAAGTAGTGAAGAGTGGTAGGAACTACCAATCCCAGAATTCCTCCCTTCCCCACCGAGCTATGCAGAAGCTAGGAGATGGGATAGAGGATGGGGAGATGGTTTCTGATGAAGGTAATGAGGGACAGCTGGGGAGATTGGGGGAGGAGGAAGCTGGTGATGAGGATAAAATGGAAGTAGCTGAGGGACTGGAGGAGGAGAGCATGGAAATTGCTGCTCTGGCTCAAACAGAGAGAGAGATACCGTTGGAGGTTTGCTGGCATCAGGGCCGGTCTTAGGCCGAGGCGGCCGCATAGGACCCCGCGCTTAGGGGGGCCCCGCGCGGCGCGCCTCAGTCAGCCTTGACCTAGTTCCGCCCGGGGATCGCCGCCGCTCGTCCGAACTGCCCGCCCTCTTCTCTCCCCCACGATCGATCATCGATCCCTTTCCTTTTTTGCTTTTAAATTTACCTCCAGTCCGGCAGCATCAGTGAAAGCGCTCCCAGCCAGTAAAAGCGCTTCTCTTCGCTGTGTCCCGCCTTCTTCTGACGTCATGGGGCTAGGATAGGGGCGGGGCTAGGATGGGGCCCCACCAAATTGGTCTGCATAGGGCCCCGCACTTGCTAAGACCGGCCCTGGCTGGCATCTCCATTGAGACGGTGGTGGAAGGCTGGAGGAGGAAGGTTGAGGCAGTGGGGAAGGTCTCTGTTAAAGATGTGACAGGTACGCTGGCCTCAGGGAAGAGAAAGGAAGGCTGCACAGTTTAAAACCCCATGAAGGGGAAATGTGAAGAGAAACTGTTTCTTTGGGCTGTAAGGTTATGGAAGAAGCTGTATCAACTGTTTGAGCCTGGAAGGCGCTTTGATTGCAAGACACAGAACTAATGTGTTTTCCTTTTGGTTATGTTCTGATTGAAAGAAGACTAAGAAAGAAGGATTTTGTTGAGTTAAAGAAAGAAAATAAAAACTTTTACTTATAGGAAGTTTGGACTTTGTTGAGCCTCTGTGAGGGGAACCGGAGGAGAAGGGGAGACCCAGAAGCTTCCTGGGGTCTGAGACCAAATCAGAGAGGGACACCTGAGGAGGTGTGGAGCTGAACAATTGCTGTGCTAAGAATGAAGCTAAGCAGGGTCAGTCTGCACCAGGTCCTGGAAGGGTGACCCGGCTACAATACCTTTATAAGGTAAATTGGTGTAAATGGATGTGCGTAGATTCAGTCGCATAAACTATGCCTAAGCATCTATCTACCAGTTCAAATAACCATTAACAACAATGACTCAGAAAATATCTCCTACCAACCTTCTTGCTCTTCCCATCTTCTCCTTTATCGCTCCACTGCCTTACCTATCCCTATCCTTTTTCTCATACCTCTTCTATCCCAGTTACTCCTTGTTCATTTGTCCTATCACATACCTCCTTTGTTGATTCTGTTACTATAGATTGTATTCTCTTGTTACTATGTAAGCTGCATTGAGCCTGCGATGAGTGGGAAAGCGCGGGGTACAAATGTAATAAATAAATAAATAAGCGTATTATAAATACCACATGTAGATTTGTGCGCAGAATTTAGAATACACAGGCATAATTGCCTAGCACACGTTAATTTTAAGCACCATATGTAGAATTCGGCCCTAACTTGGCCCAGAAACATGTTCTAATGGGGCCGAAATGGTAGATCGGTTATAGGATAGTGCCTAAGTGTATCTGCATGCAGCTGCCAAGGGGGTGTACCCATGGGAGAGGCCTGGGTGGGTCAGGGCGTTCCAGAAAATTTCACACAGTATTATAGACTATCGCAACTACACATCTAGCTTGTGAACCAAGGTTTACACCTGGTTTCAGTTGGTGTAAGTCTTCATGCAACAAAGTTGGGCAAGGAATTCGGCAACCAACGCTATTCTATAAAAAGCGCTCAGTCTAGAGAGCCCTTTATAGAATAATACTGGGCACCGATATTTTTTGGAGCTCATAATGCTTAACACACGTTAGTAAAAGGGTCCCTTGGAGCTACAAAGCTATAGATGCCAGAGAAGGTGGTAAAAGCAGTTAGCTTAGCGGGCTTTAAAAAAAGGTTTGGCTAGCTTCCTAAAAGAAAAGTCCCATAAGCCATTATTAAGATGGACTTGGGAAAAATCCACTTCTTATTTCTAGGATAAGCAGCATAAAATGCATTGTACTGTTTTGGGATCTTGCCAGGTTCTTGTAACATGGATTGGCTACTGTTGGAAACAGGATGCTGGGCTTGATGGACCTTCTGTCTGTCCCAGTATGACAACACTTATGTACTTATGTGTTGTAGCACCATCTGGCATGTACTGTATGTCTATGACCCTCATTCTGAGTAAAATGGACAGACACTATTGAAGAGATTTATGGAGGTATAAGACTCTCTTTACTTTTTGTTCTCTTGGGACAAGTGATCAATTGTAAGTTTGTTTTTTTTCAGGTGGACCTCAAAATCCAGAAATCTATCTGCAATCCAGTCAATGATCAAATTATGGTGCCGATGGCTGAAATGGCAAATTTCTAATTAGGCTAATAAATTACTCATCCGAAAACTGGTAGTTTGGGTTGAAGAATTACTTTGGGAAGAATTGAGAAGACTAGGCAGCCATTTTTTTTTGTCTCTGTTAGGCAACAGTAGAATCAGTAGAGAAACTATAAGAAAGCTATTCTCAGCCCAACAGTGAATTCACTAATCGCACCTCCTCAAAGGTAATTAAATGTTAGGATGCAAACGCCATCCATTCTGTGCTGCACATGAAAAGGAATGAGATGCGTGTGCAGAAGCGTGTGGCTGATGATAATTGACATGCTTGTTTCAGTTATCATGATAAATGTGTCTTTTGGGAGCACAGACATTGAGGCACACTAATAACACAGCACAACAACAACAACAAATTTTGTGTGCTACTGGGCATCCTATAATAAATTCAGTGTGCGTATTCCAAATCCGAAGTCAGAATTGTTGTAACACGTCAGGAAATTTTGTTATGCATAAGTTTGCCCAAATGAATTAAGCACTTGGAAAGCATTGAATAATTTTTTACAGAACGAGTTTTACTCCAACAATTACCTGATCTACATCAAAGTTTTCGTAGTAAACAGTATATGAAAATGTAATGGAATAACAAAATTTCAAAAAAGTCTCGTATTCCAGTTTAAAAGTCTTACTTCCACAAGGCCCAGTACTGTTAAAATGTGCTTCAGGCATCTACTTTTCCGTTTATGACCGGTCATATTTTCCCGTTGCAAAAACCAGCAGTGGTCCCCCATCATGTTGGGATTCCAGCGGCCTTGATGTCTGTTCTCCATTGTAGAAATGTCTTTATGGAACCTCTCTCCATGTTCGTCACCCAAATTGGGTAGGAAAAAGTCAAGATGAGAATGTAAGAAATGCATTCTCAATGACATTCGGCAACCAAGTTGTTCGTACGCTTTAAGCATGTTGTCTACTAGTTCAGCATAGTTTTCTGCTCGTCTGTTCCCAAGGAAGTTTTGCACTACTAGCACAAATGCATCCCAAGCATTAATATTATAAGTGAATAGGCTTTGCATGTATAACTTAAAACCTAGACATGTCAGGCAAATTCGGAGTTCATATTTGGAATCGGTGGGTTCAATTTAGTACAAATCACATGTTTTTCTCTCAGTAGCAAAATCATTGTTGCGTTGTGTAATCACTGCAATGTTGTTTTTATGTCAGTTGCTAAAAAAATGGCCATGCTTTTTTGGTCTGACAAATGCACATATCTCAGGAGCTCACTGCTTATCTTTGCTGGCTCTCTATGGGGCCCTTTTACAAAGAATCAGTAAGCCCACCGCGGGCTTACCGTGCGCCAATCTGGAACTATCGATGGACTACCACAGGAGCCCAGAGGTAGATCCCATCCCTAGTGCGCACCATTTCCGCAGCTACTAAAATATGCCACGCACTGCCCGGTTACCGCTGGGTTAGCGCGGGAGCACTTACCGCCATCTCACTGAAATGGCCTTGCGGTAAGTGGTTCATTTACCGCAAGGCCATTTCTTTTTTTCCCAAAAATGGCCGGCATTTTACCTGCTGCGGTAAGAGGGAGCCTCAGCATGCATCAAAAACACACGGGCTCCCTTTTACCGCAGCTTAGTAAAAGGACCCCTATGAGGAAATTGGAAGACCAGGCATCCAAATGGCCGATGAAATTTAATGTGGACAAATGCAAGGTGATGCACATTGGAAAGAATAATCCAAATCATACTTACCTGATGCTACGGTTCACCTTGGGGATCAGCACTCAAGAAGGGAAAGGGAAATGGGACTTGATATACCACCTTTCTGAGGTTTTTGCAATTACATTCAAAGTGGTTTACATATATTCAGGTACTTATTTTGTACCAGGGGCAATGGAGGGTTAAGTGACTTGCCCAGAGTCACAAGGAGCTGTAGTTGGAATTGAACTCAGTTCTCCAGGATCAAAGTCCACTGGTCTACTGCACTAACCACTAGGCTACTCCTCCACTAGCAACATTCCCTGTAGAATCTCAAATAGTAACAACAGAATCTCAATAGTAGCAACATTCCATCTAGAATCTCAAATAGTAGCAATATTCCATGTAGAATCTCAAATAGGGAAAGGGAAATGGGACTTGATGTACCGCCTTTCTGAGGTTTTTGCAACTACATTCAAAGCGGTTTACATATATTCAGGTACTTATTTTGTACCAGGGGCAATGGAGGGTTAAGTGACTTGCCCAGAGTCACAAGGAGCTGCAGTGGGAATCAAACCCAGTTCCCCAGGATCAAAGTCCACTGCACTAACCACAAGGCTACTCCTCCACTCATTCCACCAATAAGAGCCAACCTCATCAGTGATGTCACAATGGCTTGATTGCCTGATACTTGGCTCACTTCTGATATTGTGATGTCATAAGGGAAAGGGAAATGGGACTTGATATACTGCCTTTCTGAGGTTTTTGCAACTACATTCAAAGCGGTTTACATATATTCAGGTACTTATTTTGTACCAGGGGCAATGGAGGGTTAAGTGACTTGCCCAGAGTCACAAGGAGCTGCAGTGGGAATCGAACTCAGTTCCCCAGGATCAAAGTCCACTGCACTAACCACTGGCTACTCCTCTTTGTAGATAACATATGGAAATCTTCTGCTCAGTGTGCGGTAGCGACCAAAAAAGCAAACAGGATGCTAAGAATTAGAGGAGGTATCATGGAAAGAGAGTGGGCATTCCTGCATTATTCAGCTACCACATTACAATTAGCTCACTCAATCTGGGTAATGCAAAGTGCTCCTGCATCAATTCTTTCCAGGTACCTTAAAAATGCTGCAATCAATCTGGTCAGAACATGCAGGAAAGACCCATGTTAAGCTTCCATGACCCCTCTGTGTGAGTGTGACCTTCCCATTAACTTATGGGTTTACAAAGCTGGGTAAGCACTAACACTTGTTTACTGTGGCAAAACATGGCACACCATGGGGTGCAATGAGGCATTCCGTGGTAATTTTGGGACGTATGCCTACTTCAGGGGTGTAGCCAGACTTCGGCGGGAGGGGGGGTCCAGAGCCCGAGGTGAGGGGGTACATTTTAGCCCCCCCCCCGGCGCCACTGATCCCCCCTGGCCGCTGCCATTGCCGACCCCTCCCTGCGCCGCCGCCAACTTTGACAACCCCCCTCCGGCGCCAACCCTCCCCCACCATTGCCGTGGGCTACCTTTGCTGGGGGGGGGACCCCAATCCCCGCCAGCCAAGGAGGTCCTCTTCTTCCTCCGAAGGCTTCCTTCTGTTTCTGTGAATCTGACAACCATTGCTGGCTGATCTGCAAGGCTTCGTTCTGTTTCCTTGAGTCTGACATCCTGCACGTACAACGTGCAGGACGTCAGAAACAGAACAAAGCCTTCGGAGAAAGAAGAGAACCTCCTCGGCTGGTGGGGATTGGGGTCCCCCACCAGCAAAGGTACCCCACGGCGACAGCGGAGGGTTGGCGGCAGGAGGGGGGGTCGAGAAGGTCATCGACAGGGGGCCCAGGCCCCCCAGGCCCCACGTAGTTACGCCACTGCTACTCACGCGCTAAAAAACATAACATTAATTTTTTTGCAGCGGGGACAGGTCTGGGGGGGGGGGGGGGGGAGCAGAGATTGGGCATGTTCTGTGCTAGTTACCTTGCCATGTGCTAATCGTTTAGCACATGCTTAGTGCATGAGCCCTTAATGTTTACATGATGGGTGGCGGTAAAGGCTGTGGATCTCTGCTGTTCTGTTGCTCGAAGTGCAAAGGTGAAGGTGTGCAATGGTTCTGTTTGGACAAAGACAGTATTGTTCCTTCCCATACCAAGGCTGTTAGGCAGGCATGCTGAAAGATGAGCTCCACAAAGGACACCTTTCGTGACCCCTGAGGCCTGCGATTTTGTGACACCGAAACATGGACCGTGTCAGGTCCTTTGTTCAAGCAGCCAATAAAGCATCTTTCAAGCACTCTCTCGTAAGTTGGATTTGTCTTTTGGTCAGCCTCTACTCTTGTTTGCCTGGTTTGGTTGTCATAGAGATTCTTCCTGTTTGCTGTTGCTGATGGTAAAGACTCACAACCTAAACTGTTTTAATGGCCATGCGCTAACGGAAAAATTAACACGTGGTCATTTATACAAAAATTTAGAAAATTTGGCTAATTGACCCTATTAGTAAAAATGGCCTTAGTACGCAGGAAAGACCTGTGTAGCAGTGGCTTAGCCACAGGTAGGCCTGGGTGGGCCAGGGCCCACCCACTTAGGGTTCAGGCCCACCCAACAGTAGCACACATTTTGTGGTAGCTGGTGGAGATCCTAAGCTATATCAGCTGAAGACTTCCCCCTGATGGTAAGCCAAGATGGAAAGAAGCGTTTTCTCGCTAGCTGAGATATGTTTTTGGTGCTGGTGGGGGAGAACACTTGGTGCCCACCCACTTCTTGCCCAAGCCCACCCAAAGTCTGTTGTCAGGCTACGCCCTTGCTATGTAGGGGTGCGGTAAAGCCACTTTTTGCCACTATTGGGTTAAAGGGTCCCATAGTGCATCTTTTCAAGGGAGGGGGCATACAAAGGGGTGCAGCATGGGTGGGACAAAGACAGGGATCCCACTTACATACATTACTTACATAATACTGTAAGTTGCTTGGGTCTCTGCCGCACTAAGGTGCCAATGATCAAAAGTAAATGCGGGCACTAGAGGCCATTAGTGCTGTACTAGCATCTGCATTTACCAGCACAGAATGACCTGAAACAAAGGTGCCTTACCGCTGTAAAAAAATAACGCCGTGTCCGAGCAGGCGTTAGGGTGCTGGAAGAGAGGATTTCCCATGATTCTCATGCTTCTCTCATGATTCTTTCTGCAAAATCTACCGGTTTTGATTGCTTTTGGAAGCAGAAGGAAGCCCATGCAAGCCTTTGAGCGCTGGTTGTGAGAAACAGCAGACCCGAGCCTGAAGCACACATTGGCGTTCTTGTCCAGCATTTAAATTTAAAGTGGCCATGCTTTAAAAAAACAAAACAAAAACAAAGCACACATGGGCACCTGTTACTTGCATCTAAATATAAGCATCCGGGGAAAAAACGCTTATATTTAGGGCTGCAGAAAACATACACCAATGTGTGCTTCACGTTTGAGGTTTACCAGGCGCGTGCGAACAGGAGCTGAGCTTACCACTAAGCTCTTCTCCCGCCAAACTTCCTAATGCTCAAAGCTATGAGCGCGCCAAAATTTCCATCTCATTAGCTTTGAACATTAGGGTGTTGTTCTGCACTCTTCCGGTGCTATTTTTATGGCGCTATTCAGAATAGCACCGGAGTTTTGATCATCTGCTCCTAAGGCACTCACACATTTCTTTATGGCTAAATGTTCAGCACGTTATACCCAATTATCCTAGTATTCTATAAGGGAAAGTAGAACCTACTATCCTTTGAGAAAAAAAGGTCTGTGAGTACGTGTGTGTGTGTGTGTGTTCATGTTCCACCTCTAACAACTTTTGTCTTTACTGTCTTAATTATATAAAATATAAGAGGTGCTGAAACAAGTATGTTCCAGAAGGGAGGCTCCATTTATGCTGCATGAAACATCTTAATTAAATCAAACCATATAACAAACTTTGGCATCACTTATATTGTTGTAGTAAATGCAAAGTGCAAGGCTATATTTAATTATTCCCATATTTACTGATTGTCTCTCCTTAGTGACTACAAAAAAAGGTTCACAGCAAAACAGCAGCAATAAAACTAACAAGTGGGGAAAGCATGGAGAGCATGGCTCGTGGAATTCTTTGCAAACCTTCTGCATGCACGTGTGTGTGGCTGTATTGTCTGTGTGTGTGTCCTTTGTGGGGAGGTGGGTAGGTGGAGCTAGTTGTGGGGGGGGGGGGGGGGGGGGGGACACATGGTAGTTTTGGAGGTGGGAGTAGTTACATGGGGTAGTTGAGAGTAATTTTGAGGTGGGAGTAATTGGGGTTGGGGATACTTGTGTAGGCCTTTTGGAGAAGGGGTAGTGTCAGACTTGTGAGTTCTTCTACTAAGTAGAGCGCTGCTGAGCCCGGTACTCGGACCAGGTTCTGCTTGGCGGCTGGACAACAGAGGTTGAGCCCCTAGGTGTGGGCAGCCTGCAGGACTTACGGGACGGAGCTGGAAGCGGGGTGATGAATGTATCAGCCAGGCAGGCAGCAGGTCAAGAGAGTAATCCAGGTACAAGTGGAAGTCAGTAGGCAGGCGGCAGGTAAGAGAGTAATCCAGGTACAGGCAAGTCAGTAGGCAGGCGGCAGGCAAGACAGTAATCCAGGTACACGCGAAAGTCAGTAGGCAGGCAAGAGAGTAATCCAGGTACAGGCGAAAGTCAGTAGGCAGGTGGCAGGCAAGAGAGTAATCCAGATGCAGGTGAAAGGCAGACGGCAGGCAAGAGAGTAATCCTGGTATAGGCAAGTCAGTAGGCAGGCAAGAGAGTAATCCAGGTACAGGCGAAAGTCAGTAGGCAGGCGGCAGGCAGAAGGGTAATCCAGGTACAGGCAAAGTCAGCAACGAGGGACCAGTAGATAAGAAGCAGACTACAGAGTTAGAAACACATACCAAAGTAGAAGGCGAAGCATGAAGTCCAAGGAGAGCTCAGCTGATAAAGTGCTGGCATCTGACATCAGCAGGGAGAAGGGGCACAGCCATAGGACAAGAGCAGAGGAAGGAGGAACCAGAAGACCAATAGGAGAGAAGCAAGGGAAGCCAGGCAAAGGAAGAGCAGACCCAGGTGGGTGGAAGCAAAGCAATCAAGAAGCCTGGGAGCCAGACAGAGAGAGAGAGAGAGAGAGAGAGAGAGCAGAAACAGGTTCATGGAAACAAAGCAATTAAGGAGCCTGCAACCACCGCTCTCTGAACAAACCCAGAGAGTGCCAGTCAAGTGTACGTGTCGACGGGACCCCGTGCAGCCTGAGGACGCCGCTTGCGTTGAGGTAGGGGACATGACAGGTAGTTGGAGAATGGAGATAGTCGTAGATACTATGTGGAGATGTGAAGATAGTTTTGGGGGCAGGGTAGTTGGGGAGTAGAGGTAGATGTAAGAGAATAGTTTTGAGGAGTGGGAGGTAGTTATGGGGTGGGTAATTTGGGGGGGGAGAGGAGGTGATTGGCAGGTAGGAGTACTAGATGTATGGAATAGTTTTTTTTGGGGGGGGGGTTGTGGGTAGTTTTGGGAGGTTGGTTTTGGTGAGTTTCTGACTGACACTGGGGAAAATGCTGACTATTCACAATTTCAAAATTGTTCCACAAACATGGCCTACATGGGAAGGCAGCAAGATGCAAACCACTCTAGAAGAAGAGCCATCTAATAAGCCACGTAGCATTTGCAAAGAAATACCTAGGAGATGCTGAACACATGTGGGAGAAGGTACTATGGTTTGATAAGATCAAAAGGGGATTGTTTGGTCCCAATGCTGGGGGGAGGAGGAGCTGTGTGTAGTTATTTATTTATTTATTTATTTATTTGCATTTGTATCCCACATTTTCCCACCTATTTGCGGGCTCAGTGTGGCTTACAATACATTGTAAAAGATGGAAGTGCAATTGGTTGCAGTACAATTATGGGTTACATTGTGAAGAATTATATAAGACAGAGTAAATTCAGGATATTCTTAGGGAATAGAACAGTGGAATATAACAGGGGTGAGTTGAGAGGGGGGGCAAAACATTATCGAGGGAACAGGGAGGTCTGACAATTTTATCTGTGGGTAGGGTTTAAGAGTGGTGAGAGCGTGGGAGTAGAGGTTCAGAGAGTATATTGGTGCGTGTCTATGAGATTGTATGGGCTTTATGTGTTTTGATCCTTGCCGTAGATTTTCTCGAAGAGATAAGTCTTTAGTAGTTTGCGGAAGTCGGTCAGTTCGTAGGTCATTTTCAGGCTGCTGTATTCTGGGCTGTTTGAAGTTTCTTCAGTATTTGTTCCTTGCATCCTGCGTATAATGAGTTGCAATAGTCCAGGTGACTGAGTATGAGTGATTGCACTAGACTGCGGAAGACAGATCTTGAAAGAATGGTCTAATTCTTTTCAGTTTCCACATGGAGTAGAACATTTTTTTTTGTTGTGTTGTTCGCATGAGTCTCGAGAGTTAGGTGGCGGTCGATAGTGACTCCAAGGATTTTTAAGGTTTCTGAGATTGGCAGATTTAGTTTAGGTGTGTTGATGGCGGTAAGTGAGGGTAGTTGTAGAAGTTGGAGAACTGAGGGTAGTTGTAGGAGGTTAATTTGGGGGGAAGGGTGGCAGTTGCAGGGTGGTAGTTTTAGAGGCTGGGAGACTTGATGAGTGGGGTAGTTATGTGGGGGGTTAGTTTTGAGGGGTGGGGTAGTTGGGAAGGTAGGGGTAGTTGCAGGGGGCAGTTTTATGTGTGGGGTAGTTTCGATGGGTGGGGAAGTTGGGGTAAGAGTAGTTGTGGGGGCAGTTTTAGGAGAATGGGGGTAATGTAGGTGAAGATGGTTTGAGGGTATATTTGGGGGGGGGGGGTTAAGAGTAGTGAATAAGGAAGAAGCAGTTTGAAAGAAGGATTTACCTACTTGCTATGTTTCCATGTTGCAAAATCTGAAACTGCTTAATCCACAGAAATGCATTAGGTCAGTGGTTTTTTTTTTGGGGGGGGGCTTATTTTTCTTGAACCCCCAGTCACATCTGGCCCATTTTTAACCTTGATGTGTCTTTTCACTGATTTTAACTCCTTGCCACGTTTCACCCCATTTCATTAAATTTTCAGAGTGATTTTGACCTCTTATGTGTATAAGTCTTTCAAACACCTGTTGGATTGGAAAGAATGACAAACATGGAAAATCGATGGATCGTACAAAGGGCAGATAGATCCTGGAGGAAAACCCTTCCAGTACCAGTAGGTCAGCTTTAGTGCATGCTTCTTTTTACAAACGGCATTGATAAATGTGGTTGAAGCCGAATTGGAAGCTGATTATTTTAGAATAATTGCTCACCAGCTTGTGATTACACCCATCGATTATTGTAATTCTATTTTCTAGGGTCTTCCAAATATAACAGCTAAAGTACCTTCAAATAATCCAGAATGTTGCTACTCGGTTAATTACCGGATGTAGAAGATTTGATTTTGTTATCCTCATTCTTATTCAATTACACTGGCTTCTAATTGATTGATGTGTTCACTTAAAAATTGTCATGCAACTATTCAGGGTATTAATGTTGGCTGCACCAATCTCTTTATCTTATCCTTTTTCGTTCTAAACCGTGCAGTGTGTTTCATGTTTGCAAGATCAGGAACTTTTAGCTTTACCTCAAATATGTTTGTGGCACCAGGTGAAAACTTATTAAAGAGTTCTGTCTTTTGCTGGACAGATTATAGAATAAATTACTGTCTACCCTGTGCCTTGAGACCGATATTATTTTTAGACAACAATTAAAAGCTCATTATTTGATATTAGCATCCGAAGGAACATTATGAGTTTGAGTTTGAATTGTGACAGGTTATGATTAATGTATGTTTGTGTGTTATTGTCTAACATTTATGTCTAGGATTATTATTTCAAATGTCTGTCTGTACACTGCTCAGGACCACCAGCAATAGGCAGTTTACAAGTCTGTTAGGATGCTCATGATAGTCACCGTTGGGTAACTATTTAACCGGCGACAGTCAGCATTATTTTGGCTGTTGCTGGCTTTATTCCCGGATAAGGATGAAACAGGGGTGGAAGGGAAAAGAGGTTCCAAAAGACCCAGGCAAACTAGAAGTAAAAGGTTCTAAAATGTTTATTTGCCAAAAATAGTTCACCATAAGATGATGCATGTTATGATTGGGGTCTGAACCCCTCTCAAACTTACCTCTTTCCTGGGGGTCAGCTTCTTAGCTGGCTTCTGTTTCTTTTGTCTGTCCTTTCTGAGCTGGCTCTGTCTCTCTGTGCTGGCAGCTTCTAGCAGCATGGCTCTAATTGTTTCATTATACTGCACCTGTGTGGGTAGTCTGAGTTGCTCTAACTCTCTTTGGGTGTACTGGCTTCAAGTGTTTCACGGTTTTGCATTGGTGTGGGTTGGGCCTCTCTGGGTCAGTGTGCTTTTGCCTAGGTCTAGGGAGTGTGACATCATCAGGGAGGGCCTTGATAAGGAAGTGGTGTTGTTTCCTTCAGGGCCTTGGCAACAGTGGTGTTTGCTGTAGGTAGGGTGGTGCAGTGTGCACTTCTGACGTTGTGTCTAGTTTCCCTGCTTGCTTTTGCTAAGGTCCAGGTTAGTGTTAGTGCAGTGTGCACTGGTGTTTGTGTGTTTGGTCCCCCTGCTTTTCCCTCTTGGTTTTGGAAGCATTGCTGTGTGTAGGGCTTTGGAAGCTCTGTTGTTGATAGAAGTACTTCAGGGTTTGGTGTTGTTAGGAACACTGCAGAGTTTGCTGTTAGAAGTACTTCTGGGATTGTGCTATTGGGAGCATTGCAGTCTTTGCTGTTGGTGTTTGGTGCTTTAGAAGCACTTTTGGCTTATGTGTTAGCTTCCCTCCTTGTGGCTCCCCTGTCTTCCCTTTTAGTGCTAGGAGCTCTTCTGGTTGCTTGCCAGAGTAATGCTTAGGAAGCACCTTGTTAGTTGTATCTAGCTTGCTAGAGCAGTGCTTAGGTAGCTGGTTTAGTTTTGTGTTTAGCTTATTAGTGTAAAGCTCTGCTTGTAGCTTGGTGCTTAGTAGCACCTGTGTTAGCTTTGTATTTAGTACCCTGCTCTGTTAGTTTAGGGCTTAGGAAGTCCCTTTCTTGAGCAGGGCTTAGGAGCTCCTGTTTAGTATAGGGCTTAGGAAGTCCTTTTGTCAGTTTACTGTTAGGAACATTCCTGCTGGTTTAGGGCTTGGGAGCACGTAGATCAGTTTAGGGTTAGGAGCACTTCTGTTTCCAGTCCTGGTCCCTATGTCATCCGGTATCCAGTAAGTCCTGTCGGCTACTCGAACCCAGGAGCTCAACTCTTGGGGGGCTTAGTAGCTAAGTACAGGTGAAGCTGTTGGACCAGTCCAGTGTGCTCCAGTTCCGTGTTCCAGTCCTGTGTCCTCCAGTCCGGGGGACCAGTCCAGGGTGTTCCAGTCTGGTGTGCTCCAGTCCAGTGTGTTCCGGTCCGGTGTGTGTTCCAGTCCTGTGTCCTCCAGTCCGGGGGATTCCAGTCCATGTGTTCCGGTTCGCTGGGCAGTGCCTGCAGTCCCTGCCGGTGTGCTTACCCAGTGTTGGTTGGTGGGTTTTGCCTGCTGCTGTCGCTCCTCGTCAGCAGCCCAAGGGCTCACGTTTGCTCCAGAGCCCGGCCCCGCGGGCTCTAAACCTGAGAACCTGACAGATTGCAAAGGCCATGAGCCCGGCAAGAACCCCCGCCCAGCTGACCCAGCTGGGGTCCAGCTCCATCGTTGTTCTTGATCCTTCTATGACTCTTCGTCAGTATCGTGGGAAACTGTTGTCTCATCCTGTTTTGAAGAAGACCCCTGAAGCGGCAGCTGAGAGAAAACGTGTCCGGTGGCTTGGAATCGCTGAAAACCCAGTTTCAGATATGGACCCTTTCATCATGCTCTCAGAGTATCGCCGCAGCCTTGTCCTGAATCCAGCTTTGTGGGATACTCCGGAAGCTGTCGCTGAGAGAAGACGTCTTGGGAATTCCACGCTCTGGGCCCAGCAGGGGTCCAGTCCCGTTCAAGCAGTGCGCCTAGACAAGCCTCTGAATCCAGTCCGAGCAGCGCGTTCAGCCAAGCTTCAGAGTCCAGTCCGAGGGACGCTGCTGACCGAGCCTCCGATGCCAGTTCAAGTGGTGCTTCCACTCAAGCCTCCGAGTCCAGTCCGAGGGATGCTTCTGACCGAGCCTCCGAGTCCAGTCCAAGCAGCGCTTCTAGTCAAGTCTCTGCATCCAGTTCAAGTGGCGCTGTCTACTGAGTCTCCTAGTACCAGTTTGGATCCCAGTTCCAACCCCATTTTTGATCTGGATCCGTTTCTGACACTCCAGGATTACCGGGTTGCCCTTTTGTCTGATCCAGCCCTGAAGAATACTCCTGAAGCTGCAGCGGAAAGAAGGCGTGTCTCCTGGCTTGGGTTCGAAGAAAACCCAGTTTCTGCTATTGATCCCTCTACCAAGCTGTTCTTTTACCGCTTCCAACTCCTCTCGGAGCCAACCCTACGGGATACTCCTGAAGCCCAAGCTGAAAGAAGGTGGCTTCCTGATTTTTCCCGACAAACTTCTGAGTCCAGCCTGAAAGCCTTTGTCTGCCAAGCTTCTGAGTCCACACTGAGTTCCAGCCGAGATGCTGAGTCTATGCTGAGTACCAAGTCCAGGCAAGATGCTGAGTCTGGATCGAGTTGGAGTTCCAGTCAAGATGCTGAGTCTGGATCGAGTGGTAGTTCCAGTCAAGATGCTGAGTCTGGATCGAGTAGCAGCTCCAGTCAAGAT
Source organism: Microcaecilia unicolor (assembly GCF_901765095.1). Classification (NCBI taxonomy): domain Eukaryota; kingdom Metazoa; phylum Chordata; class Amphibia; order Gymnophiona; family Siphonopidae; genus Microcaecilia; species Microcaecilia unicolor. The sequence goes on from NC_044038.1 coordinate 217,810,119, forward strand.
GCTGAGTCTGGATCGAGTTGTAGTTCCAGTCAAGATGCTGAGTCTGGATCGAGTTGCAGTTCCAGTCAAGACGCTGAGTCTGGATCGAGTTGCAGTTCCAGTCAAGATGCTGAGTCTGGATCGAGTTGCAGTTCCAGTCAAGATGCTGAGTCTGGATCGAGTTGCAGTTCCAGTCAAGATGCTGAGTCTGGAGTGAGTTGCAGCATTGACAGTCAAGATGCTGAGTCTGGATCGAGTTGGAGTTCCAGCCAAAATGCTGAGTCTGGATCGAGTTGGAGTTCCAGTCAAGATGCTGAGTCTGAATGGAGTTGGAGTTCCAGTCAAGATGCTGAGTCTGGATCGAGTTGCAGTTCCAGTCAAGATGCTGAGTCTGGATCGAGTTGCAGTTCCAGTCAAGATGCTGAGTCTGGATTGAGTTGTAGTTCCAGTCACGATGCTGAGTCTGGAGTGAGTTGCAGCATTGGCAGTCAAGATGCTGAGTCTGGATCGAGTTGCAGTTCCAGTCAAGATGCGGAGTCTGGATCGAGTTGTAGTTCCAGTCAAGATGCTGAGTCTGGATTGAGTTGTAGTTCCAGTCAAGATGCTGAGTCTGGATCGAGTTGTAGTTCCAGTCAAGATGCTGAGTCTGGATTGAGTTGCGGTTCCAGTCAAGATGCTGAGTCTGGATCGAGTTGTGGTTCCAGTCAAGATGCGGAGTCTGGATCAAGTGGTAGTTCCAGCCGGGATGCTGAGTCTACACCGAGTGATGAGTCCACGATGAGTGCTGAGTCTGCACTGAGTACAGAGTCCAGCCGAGATACTGAGTCCACGATGAGTGCTGAGTCTACACCGAGTACAGAGCCCAGCCAAGATGACGAGTCCACGATGAGTGCTGAGTCTGCACCGAGTGCAGAGTTCAGCCGAGATACCGAATCAGAATTGAGTTACAGCCCCGGGCAAGATGCTGAGTCCGGGTCAAGTTATAGTCTCGGCCAAGAGGCTGAGTCCGGGTCAAGTTGCAGTCCTGGCCAAGATGCTGAGTCCGGGTCAAGTTGGAGTTCCAGTCCCAGGCCAGATGCTGAGTCCGGGTCAAGTTGGAGTTCCAGTTCCAGGCAAGATGCTGAGTCTGGGTCAAGTTGCAGTCCCGGTCAAGATGCTGAGTCCGGGTCAAGTTGCAGTTCCGGCCAAGATGCTGAGTCCGGAGCGAGTTCCAGTGCCAGCCGAGATGCTAAGTCTATGCTGAGTACCAAGTCCAGCCAAGATGCTGAGTCCAAATTGAGTGGCAGTTCCGGCCAAGATGCTGAGGCCGGATCAGATTGCAGTCTCAGGCAAGATGCTGAGTCTACTCTAAGTTCCCACTTCAACCAAGATGTTGAACCCCTCCTGAGTTCCAGCTCCAGCCAAGAGGCAAGGTCCAGTCTGAAGTCCAGTTCGAGTTCCTGTCTGGCTTCAGATTCCAGGATGGGTGTGGGCTCTAGCCCAGTTCTGGCTGCTACAGTGGAGTGCCAGGAAGTCAAGGAAGTTGTGGACTCCTTCAGGAGATGGTTCCTGTTGAATAGAACTCCGCTTGTTGCATCCAAGACTCTGCTCCTGCCTAGCAGCCGTACTAAAGAGCCTCGTGGCGGCCAAAACCACTCTGGTTTCCAAGTTCCAGATGTACTAGTTACTTCCTGCCCAGCCATCCAGATTTATGTTGTGAAACCCATTGGGAGATTTCATCACAGCTACCCATGGAGACCTAAATTGTATTTTGAGACCTGGAGCTCCCGTGGGGACACGGGAGCCTTGAGGGGGAGGTGCTGTTATGATTGGGGTCTGAACCCCTCTCAAACTTACCTCTTTCCTGGGGGTCAGCTTCTTAGCTGGCTTCTGTTTCTTTTGTCTGTCCTTTCTGAGCTGGCTCTGTCTCTCTGTGCTGGCAGCTTCTAGCAGCATGGCTCTAATTGTTTCATTATACTGCACCTGTGTGGGTAGTCTGAGTTGCTCTAACTCTCTTTGGGTGTACTGGCTTCAAGTGTTTCACGGTTTTGCATTGGTGTGGGTTGGGCCTCTCTGGGTCAGTGTGCTTTTGCCTAGGTCTAGGGAGTGTGACATCATCAGGGAGGGCCTTGATAAGGAAGTGGTGTTGTTTCCTTCAGGGCCTTGGCAACAGTGGTGTTTGCTGTAGGTAGGGTGGTGCAGTGTGCACTTCTGACGTTGTGTCTAGTTTCCCTGCTTGCTTTTGCTAAGGTCCAGGTTAGTGTTAGTGCAGTGTGCACTGGTGTTTGTGTGTTTGGTCCCCCTGCTTTTCCCTCTTGGTTTTGGAAGCATTGCTGTGTGTAGGGCTTTGGAAGCTCTGTTGTTGATAGAAGTACTTCAGGGTTTGGTGTTGTTAGGAACACTGCAGAGTTTGCTGTTAGAAGTACTTCTGGGATTGTGCTATTGGGAGCATTGCAGTCTTTGCTGTTGGTGTTTGGTGCTTTAGAAGCACTTTTGGCTTATGTGTTAGCTTCCCTCCTTGTGGCTCCCCTGTCTTCCCTTTTAGTGGTAGGAGCTCTTCTGGTTGCTTGCCAGAGTAATGCTTAGGAAGCACCTTGTTAGTTGTATCTAGCTTGCTAGAACAGTGCTTAGGTAGCTGGTTTAGTTTTGTGTTTAGCTTATTAGTGTAAAGCTCTGCTTGTAGCTTGGTGCTTAGTAGCACCTGTGTTAGCTTTGTATTTAGTACCCTGCTCTGTTAGTTTAGGGCTTAGGAAGTCCCTTTCTTGAGCAGGGCTTAGGAGCTCCTGTTTAGTATAGGGCTTAGGAAGTCCTTTTGTCAGTTTACTGTTAGGAACATTCCTGCTGGTTTAGGGCTTGGGAGCACGTAGATCAGTTTAGGGTTAGGAGCACTTCTGTTTCCAGTCCTGGTCCCTATGTCATCCGGTATCCAGTAAGTCCTGTCGGCTACTCGAACCCAGGAGCTCAACTCTTGGGGGGCTTAGTAGCTAAGTACAGGTGAAGCTGTTGGACCAGTCCAGTGTGCTCCAGTTCCGTGTTCCAGTCCTGTGTCCTCCAGTCCGGGGGACCAGTCCAGGGTGTTCCAGTCTGGTGTGCTCCAGTCCAGTGTGTTCCGGTCCGGTGTGTGTTCCAGTCCTGTGTCCTCCAGTCCGGGGGATTCCAGTCCATGTGTTCCGGTTCGCTGGGCAGTGCCTGCAGTCCCTGCCGGTGTGCTTACCCAGTGTTGGTTGGTGGGTTTTGCCTGCTGCTGTCGCTCCTCGTCAGCAGCCCAAGGGCTCACGTTTGCTCCAGAGCCCGGCCCCGCGGGCTCTAAACCTGAGAACCTGACAATGCAGAGATAACCCCAGTGACCCTACCAGGGGCGTAGCCAGACCTTGAGGTGGGAGGGGGCCAGAGCCCAAGGTGGAGGGGGGCACATTTTGGTTGCCGCAATGCCGCTGACTCCCCTCTGATGCCACTCCCCCTCCGACGCCCACTGCCGCCGCTGTTCATCTTGGCTTTTGGAGGTCCCCAACCCCCACCAGCTGAAGCACCGCTGTCGCAAATACCTTGGCTGGTGGGGTCCCCAACCCCTTTCAGCTGAAGACTTCGTCCAGGCTGGTCTCCGGTGCCACCACATTGCCTGCCCTGCTCTCTCTTCCTCTTATGTCCGGCACGCTCCTTTTAGTGAAACTGAGCATGCTCCCCGACGTGAGGGGAAGAGAGAGCAGGGCAGGCAATGTGGCAGCGCCGCTGCAGACCAGCGCTGGACAAAGTCTTCAGCTGGCGGGGGGTGGGGACCTCCACCATCCCACCAGGGGCCCAGAGCAAATTTGGGGGGGCCCAGGTCCCTGTGGCCCCACCTAGCTGCACCACTGGACCCTACTCGGGCCGTGTTTCGGCATAAAGCCTTCCTCAGGGGTCACTGAAGAAAAATATCGAAGTTTGTGTAAAAAATGTATATTCCAAAGTATTGAAAGAATCCAGTCGCTTAAAAACAAAGAACACTCCTGCTTAGCATCTCAAGCAGAGTGCTTGGCAGGATATTTAGTGCCAGGCAATGTCTGGGACCGGCATTGAATACCTGGGTTTGTACAGCTGGCAATCCCTTATCCAATTAAGGGGTCCTTTTACTAAGCCGTAGTAAGCACTAATGCATGCTTATTGCAGGTTAAAAAGCACTACTGCTTTGGGATTGGGGGGTGTCTCCGCGCTAATCGGTTAGTGCAGCTACATCGCCAGATTAGTGCATGAGCCCTTACTGCCCAGAAAATAGGTGTTGGTAAGTTCTCACATGCTAATGAGGAAATTAGTGCATAGCCATAAATAGAGGAAATGGAAAATAGGGCCGTTTTACTGCCATGCTAAAAGTGGCCTCAGCACGCGGGAAAGACCCCTGCTGGGGATAGCCCTGGCCACTTTTTAGCACTGCTTATTAAAAGGGCCCTTGTGTGCGATATTCAAGACTTAACTGCTTAAAATCAAGACTACCTCTACTTCAGGAAGCGGGTGAAAGCCTGGCTCTTTTCACAAGCCTTTAATACATGTGGTGACTGGCTTTGCACTCACTCCGTCCTGGACTAGCTTGCTGCACACCCTGTAACTTAGACCAGTTCCTCATATCTTGTTTCACTGTGCAAAGATTTTGGCCTGAGTTTAGCCATCCATCTATTTATCCCAATTGACTCTGTTCTCCCATCTCGTGCCTATCTATATATCTGCACTTGGCCTGTCAGTTAGGTAGAAAAGCATTAACATCATATCCGAGGGAACGGTATAGTATAGGGGGTGTAGTGCTTCAGTGTGCGAAGGAAGAGCAGGACTTGGGGGTGATTGTGTCTGACGACCTTAAAGCTTTCAAACAGGTAGAAAAAAAGGGCCGACCAAAGCAAGAAGCATGCTTGGGTGCATAAAGAGAGGCATGACCAGTAGGAAAAAGGAGGTGATAGTGCCGTTGTATAAGTCTCTGGTGAGGCCCCATTTGGAGTACTGCGTACAGTTCTGGAGACCGCACCTACGGAAAGATATAAACAGGATGGAGTCGGTCCAGAGGGCGGCTACGAAATTAGTAAGCGGTCTTGAATGCAAAAATTATAGGGACAGGCTTATGAACCTCAACATGTATACGCTGGAAGAGAGGAGAGAGAGAGGAGACATGATAGAGACGTTTAGATATCTCAAGGGCATTTATGTACAGGAAGAGAGCCTTTTTCAAATGAAGGAGAGCTCTGGAATGAGGGGACATACGACAAAGTTAAGAGGGAATAGGCTTAGGAGTAGCCTAAGGAAGTATTATTTCACAGAAAGGGTGGTAGAGGTGTGGAATGGCCTCCCGGTGGAGGTGGTGGAGTCGAGGACTGTTCCAGAATTGAAAAAGGCATGGGATAAGCATGTGGGATCGCTTAGGAACAGGAAGAATTAGGGGTTACAGAGGATGGGCAGACTGGATGGGTCATATGGCCTTTATCTGCCGTCATGTTTCTATGTTTCTATATCTATGTTATTTAAATATTCTTCCATGCTGACTGTATTGTACTGACATCATATTTCCAAGTTGACCTCATTTATTGTATTTATGTTAATATTTGGTCATTTAATTATTGTTACAATGTTAACAAAATTGTAAGTTTGTATGTTAAACTGCCTACTCATAAAGGCGGTTAATAAATCTCAATAAATAAATGAAATTGGACAAAGATAGGACTGAGTTTTATGCAGTTTGATTTAGACAGTTAACGTAGGCAGAGAAATGCTGAATATTGACACTTGACTACACAAGTTCCGACTCCATCTCTGGACTGGCCACCGAATTGCTGGCTAACGTTTTAGCGGTTAACTAAGTGCCAGGGAATATCAGTGAATAGCCCCACACAGGCAACGGCTTTGAATATCGACCCACTTGATATTAGGAGGGCAAATCACTGCCGCTAGAAGATTTAGGTAGACAGGTTTGGCTACTTGCATGCATTTTTCAACCCATATAAAGGCTGAAGTTGGGGTGAGATGAGGTACGGTAAGTGCCACTTGAATTTTGCCTGCTTCCCCTTCTCTCTGCACTGCATTTGAATTATATCAGTGAAATTTCATTTTGACATTTCATTACGTGAGTATTTTTTTTAATGCATTTATCCCAAAACACAAGCTCTGATGGCATGACATCATTACATCCTGTGGGAGAGAGTTTGAGTTTTTGCAAAAGGTTCCCATGAAATGAAAAAAAAAACTGCTATATATATCTTACGTGGGAACGTTTTATACATTTTTGAAGGCTCCCAAAGGGATATGCATTTCTGTATGTTACATCATTAGAAGATCACTTAGCAGAACACATATAACAGACATCAAACGGACCTAAAACCAAGAGGCTTGTTTATTAAAGTGTATAAGGTTTGGCACGTACTGCACCTTAACAGCAAAACTTACAGTACGGTAAGTGCAAAGCCTGTGCAGTAAATGCAGGGGGCAGGGGGAGGGGGCCATGGCCAGCATCTGTATTGCACAGAGCGGACACTGGCCACACAGCTCCATGTTAATCCAAAGGCAGATAACGTGAGTGCATCCATGCTGCCTGCTGATGCATATAATGTGGGCCTAGTGCTGCCCCAACCAAAGCAAAAAAAAAAAAAATCATAGCTAATAAATCTCCCACTTACCACTCCCCTTATCAGCCACCCCATTCACCATCATTGAGCCTGCAAATAGGTGGGAAAATGTGGGATACAAATGTAACAAATAAATAAATAAAAATCATCCCCAATACAAAGCCACCTGATGGTCAGTCCCCCTCAGCATAGATCCCCCTCATAGTTAAACCCTCGGAGCAGGACATCCCCCCCCAATAAGGTAGCTTGACCTCTAGTGGCAGTGCTGTGAAACTACACCTAGGAGAGATATCTGCCATTTTGAACCTAGAGCAGCTACAGGGCAGAAGAAGAGGGGGGACACTCTTGCCTGATCCACTAGACTATGAGGAAGACCCTCAGGTGAATCCCAGTGTTGGGAGGAGTTCAGGATTAGTTATGGTGTGGTTGCTTCTTATTCTGGGTAGAACAGAAAGGAATGTATTTTTACACTTTGCAGACTGCTGGATTAGGCTTTTTCATTATGACTGTGAGAATGTCACCACGGAACAATAAGCCGGTCCGGTTCCTTCTAAAAAACATTCCAGGAATCCATATTTGAGCTCCTCTCTAAGTACATAATAGAAAAGAAAATTTTGGTTCTGTTCTCTAAATAGTTTAGGGATCCCACATCTTTTTAGTTTCGTTTATCCCATGCCTTTTTCAAGTCTGTCACTTTATTTTTCCCCTGACCACCTCTACTAGAAAGGTGTTTGAGATATTCACCACCCTTTCGGTGAAACGTATGTTGCTTTTAAGCTGACCTCCTTACAGTTTCATTTCATGCCCTCCAGCTGTATAGCTCCCCTGTCGTTCAAAAAGGATTTGTTTGCTCATTAATACCTTTCAAGTATTTAAACGTTGGCACACATGCTTCTACGCGGATATATGTTTGCGCACCACCCAAGCAAACACTGTGAAGTCCAAAAAAAAGTCTTTATTCAAACAACTCTCGACATGACCACGTTTCGCCAATAAGGTTGCATCAGGGGTAAATATAAACAATTAACCAGAGTTTCACAGGATTTACTTTGGTAAAAGCATCCAAAAGGACTTGAAAGCAGCTTCTTACCGGGTGTGTAACCAGACTTTGGTGGGAGGGGGGTCCAGAGCCCAAAGTGGGGGGGCACATTTTAGGCTGCCTCCCTGAGCTGCTGCCCCTCCCCTGCCGCTTCTAACCCCCCCCCCCCCCCACTGCTGGACACCCCCCCCACCAGGTTGCCGCAAGGTATCTTTGCCGGTGGGGGTCCCCAACTCCCACCAGCTGAAGCGTTTATCTGTCCTGAACTGGTCTCGCACTTGCTTCCTCTCCTGTTTTCAGTGCGCTGTGCACTGCACGCTCGTTTTCATTAAAATGAGAGCATGCACGACGCAACTGGAAACAGGAGAGGAAGCAAGTGCGAGACCAGCGCGGGACAGATAAATGCTTTAGCTGGTGGGGGTCGGGGTCAGAGCCAATTTGGGGGGCCCAGGCCCCTGTGGCCCCCCATAGCTACGTCACTGCTTCTTACCAACAAAGAGTAGAACAACAGCGTCACCTGTCTGCTTGGGTGTTGTTCTGTTTGGTTGCTGCAAGACACTTAGTGCCTCTTTTTTGGTTTGTGTACATGTTTGCACGGTCAGTTTTATAAAAACCTTTTTCCATTTATAAGTACATAGGTAATGCCACACTGGGAAAAGACCAAGGGTCCATCGAGCCCAGCATCCTGTCCACGACAGCGGCCAATCCAGGCCAAAGGCACCTGGCAAGCTTCCCAAATGTACAAACATTCTATACTTGTTATTCCTGGAATTGTGGATTTTTCCCAAGTCCATTTGTAAAAGAGGTTTTATACATTTATAAAATCACCCCCAAGCATGGTCATGCCTTTGTTTGAAATTCCTATCCTGAGCCTGCCCAGGGAACAGAAGACCTAAGGTAGAAAACAAACCCATGTCTTCTGCCAGATAAGCGAATGTGCATTGCCACTGAGCCACCCAGTCAGTCCTGAGCCAACCTCTTATTTACAGTAGCTGGGAAAGTTTATTAACCCGCACAGCATCTGGCATGTCCGTGGGTGAGATGTCTATTGTCTTACCAAGGCTAGCACAGCTGTGAGTTAGAACTACCCATCTCCCCTGTTTACAATTGCCCAGCTGATTACAGTTCTACACCAAATGTCATTTTCCCCTTGCATTTATCTATGACCTAATTCCTACTTTCAAATATTGCTTTAATGTCAGAGGCAGTGAAACCATTTGTTGTAATGTATGTTAATAAAGATTTGTGTATCCTTTTCTGTGCATTTTCTTGGCTTTCCTCCTACCTCTGTCCTTATTGCCACCTCAATGGGTGGAAGTAAGGGCTTCCCGCCGCATGGCCATGTGGTAAGAGTTCTCTTACTGCATGATTATGTGTGTCTGGGTTTTTTTTAACCCTCGGCGCTAAAAAGGGTTCTGGTGTACAGGAAAAAAGGCCCCCGCTGCTAGTGCAGGGTCCTTTTTCCTGCAGCTTGGTAAAAGGACCCTTTAGTGAGATGTGTGCATAAATCCAAATTGTCAATTAACAACAATAATTGACCACTAATTGGCTTGTTACTCAATTAAATTGCTTGCACAAATTGGGCATGCACCCAAATTTGCATCTGCAAGTTTGAGTGCCATATATAATCCAGAGGTGGGTGTATGCATATGTTATAGAACTTTAGGATTTACATGCACCAGACGTGCCAGTAGTTGTGTGCTATCCCTCAGATTCTATGCAGCATGACCGGAATTGCGCATGCAAATCCGTTCACATTCTGGACTTGCATATGCAATTTAATTACTTAACAAGTCAATCAGCACTAATAATTGCCTCTTAATAAGCAATTATTGACAGTAATTGGCATTAATTAGAATTTACGTGCACAAATTGCTAGGCGTATTCTGTAAAGTGTTGTTCCTAAATTCTAATGCACGCTGCCAAAAGGGGGCATGGCTATGGGCATGGAAAGGGCAGGCTGTGGGCATCTCAAAAATCTACACACAGGGTTACAGAATACATCTGCCAGTATTTACGCCAAGGTTTACTTGGCGTAGTCTAGAAACCTGCTAGGCATATTCTATAAACCGTGTCTAAATCTAGGTGCGGTTTACAAAGTACACCTAGGTGCAAATATTTTCGGTGCTGACTTTTCAGGTGCCCTATATAGATTCTAATCCTATGTGTGTACATGCTTGGTGCTATTCCATAATATATGCACCAAAGTTGCTTAGCATGTAACTGCGAGGGGGGCACATATGTGGGAGCTTGGGTAGAATACCATCAGTCGCACACATTTATTTTTTGCTTGCACCTTTTTCAGTAGTAGCTCAAGGTGAGTTACATTCAGGTACACTGGATAATTTCCTGTCCCTAAAGGGCTCACAATCTAAATTTGTACCTGAGGCAATGGAGGGTTAAGTGACTTGCCCAAGATCACAAGGAGCAGCAGTGGGATTTGAACCTGCCACCTCTGGATTGCAAGACTGGTGCTCTAACCACTAGGCCACTCCTCCACTATAGCAACATTTCATGTAGAATCTCAAATAGTAGCAACATTCCATGTAGACCAACATTCCATGTAGAATCTCAGATAATATCAACATTCCATATAGAAGCTCAGAAAGTAGCAACAGAATCTCAAATAATTTATTTGGATTTTGCTCACACCTTTTTCAGTGGTAGCTGGAGGTGAGTTACATTCAGGTATGCTGGATATTTTCCTGTCCCTAGAGGGCTCACAATCTAAGTTTGTATCTGAGGCAATGGAGGGTTAAGTGACTTACCCAAGATCACAAGGAGCAGCAGTGGGATTTGAACCAGCCACCTCTGGATTGCAAAACCAGTGCTCTAACCACTAGGCCACTCCTCCACTCCACATTGTATGGTGCACTGTGGTGTGCCAACTTACACCAGCCATTGACCTGTCCTAAGTGGATTGTCTAAATTTCAGCACACCAATATGATTTGCCCTAGTATTTGAGAACAGCATAGGTGCACTCTGAAACCCTTCTAAAATTACTGCTAAACATGCCCCATTGTGGCGCCTACATGTTGGCATCAATTGATAGAATTGGTCTCAATGTATTTAGTTCACACCATATTCAGTAGTAGCTTAAGGCAAGTCACATTCAGGCACATTAGATATTTCTCTTTCTCCGGAAGGCTTACAATCTAAGTTTATACTTGAGGCGTTGGAGGGTTGAAGTGACTTGTCCAAGAACACAAGAAGCAGCAACAGGATTTGAACCACCTAGCGCTCTAACCACGAGACCAGTGATTCCCAAACCTGATCCTGGAAGCATCCCAGCCAGTCAGATTTTCAGGATACCCACAATGAATATTCATGAGAGAAATTTGCATGCACTGCCTCCACTGCAGGCAAACCTCTCTCATGAATATTCATTATGGATATCCTGAAAACCTGACTGGCTGGGGTGCCTCCAGGACCATGTTTGGGAACCACTGCTCTAGGCTATTCCTCCAAGACTCTCTTTCCACAGTAGTAACCTTTTCTCTCTGTACCCAGAGATGTTAATTAGGCTTTGAACACAAGGGAGCAATGCAGTGTTTAGTTACAGATACTGACAGCTGTTTCTTCATTAACCTGATTAAGGTGAGCATAGCTCTTGAAAACTAATTACAGATGTATTTATTCCTGTAATAAGGTATCACCTATAATTGGTTTGTTGGCTGTTAATTCTACATGTCCAAGTAGACTAACATGACCACCTGAGTACTTTGCTCAAATTCTGGTAGAATCTCATCCACACATAGGGGCACTTTTACAGAGCGGTGGTAAGCCCAACATGGGCTTACCGCTCGCTCTTCTGGGACTATCACCAGTAAACATTTCCAGTTAAGCGTATCCTATAAGCAGCACCTAGATTTAGGCGCGGTATATAGAATGCACTTAGTTTGATATCCCAGCACCTAAAACTACAGGCCTCCATTTACACCAATGAAAACATGGCATTAATCTCAGTATGTAGATTTACACGGACTGAGCCATATTCCGTAACTACGTGCGTAAATTTAGAAATGCCCACAAAACCCCCATTTCCGCACCCATGACCATGTCCCTGTTGAACTGCGCACATTAAAATTTAGGCACAGTTCATTACAGAATACGCTTAGCATGTCACAAGTGTAAATTCTAATTATTGCCAATTAGCGCTCATTGCTTGTTAGGTACTGTTTTTTTAATAGTTTAATTTCTTTTATTGGTTTTCGATACAATTATAAGCAAGAGCTCACAACATAGCAACAAGCAACATTTTACAAAGTATGGCAATACTGGAGCTCACATTTAAGAAGTAGCTACTATATCTAGGTTCAGATTAAGTGAAGAAAAGAGAGAGGGAGGAAAGAAGAAAAGAAGAGGGAAAGAGAGGGGGGGGGGCTGGAGGATACAAATCAAAGTATGAAGCATGCATACGCCATAAAATACATGTAATTTAGTGCTTATCGCTTATACAGTGTGAAAATAAGATACAAGTGGGAGCCATTTTTCCCTATATGAAGCAAAGCCAATTAAGTTATACGCATTGTTATGGAATATGCTTAGGTTTCAGCGTGGAACGCTCAGCGTGCTATATAGAATCTGGTGTACATCCCCTAACTCTATAACTTATCTACCCAATTTTACACTTACCCCCAGATTCTATATATGGCACCCAAAATTGTGCACCCAAGTTGCACACGAAACATAAGTGGGTAGCAAGCCCTTAACCAGCAATAATTGGATGCTAATAATCAATTATTGCAGTTAATTGACTCCAATTAAGATTTGCATGCACATCTAGCTGTGTGCTTTTCTATAAGGCTTGGCGCCCTTCATAGCACAGATCTGAAAAAGGGGCGTGGTCATGGGCATTCCAAAAAACTTATGCACGGATTTACAGATGCCCATGTTCGATGCAAACATTTACTCCTAGTTTTACCAGGCATAAGTCTGGTGCCTAAAAGTTCAGCATGGAATTGGTGCGAAGTGTGATTCTTTAAAGCACATACACACCCTTTACAGAATTGCTCTTGGCACTGATGTTTTTTGGCGCTGTATTTTGAGCACCGTTTACTGAATCCAGGCCTTAGCATGCAAAGTTGCACACAGAAGTTATAGAACAGTGCCAGTTGCATATGTAATGTAATATAATAATTAGCTGCTAATTGGCATTAACTAGCAATTATTGGCCATAATTGTTAATGGGCGCTAATTGGTACTAATTTAGAAGTTAGATTTCTAATTGCTCTTAATCAGGATTCTATAAATTGCACACACAGAATCATTAGCATGCAACTGCAAGAGGGTGTGGACCTGGGAGGGTGGGTTCAAGAATACTAGCATTTACATGTGTAACTGCCCAGATGCTTGCCTAAAGTTAAGGGTGTAATTGAGGACTTAGGCTAGTATTCTATAAAGGCAATGGTGCATGCACTTGTCAATAGTGAAATCACACTTAAGAGTGAATTCTATATATGGTGCTGAAAAAAGTGCTAATCTATAAGCCACGCTTAAAGTTAGGCATGGTTTATAGAATAGCATGTATGCCCAAGACTCATGCCTAACTTTAGGCATGGCCATTTGCATCAACTGAAATATGGTGCAAATGTACGTGCTTACGGGGATCTTTTATTAAGGTGTGCTAGTGTTTTTAGCTAGTGCTACAAATCGGCTGGCACCAAATGCTGAGATGCCCATTATATTCCTATGGGCATCTCAGTGTTTAGCGTCAGCTCATTTTTAGCACATGCTAAAAACACTAGCACATCTTAGTAAAACACCCCCTAAATTAGGTATGTATACTTATTATTCTATAACAACATACAAAAGTGCTACGAATGCTCCTGTTCCACCCATGACCATGGAGCAGGAGAGGAGTGGAAACAGAATCAGGCTCTTCATAAAACAGACCGAAGGCGTCTTAATAAATAGTTTATATCTTCATTGGATGCCTTCTGTTTCCACTCCTGCTCCTGTGTCTTTTCGTGGGACACTGTCGTTCTTTCCACTTTTTGTGGTTGCATCTGCCACTCATGACCTTCCCACTTGTGCTCCCCTTTTTTTTTTACTCCTATGTAAAATTTAGGTGCGGATCCCGCACCTAAATTTATGCATGCAAGTTCCAATTAAATCTAATTAGTGCCAATAATAGCTTGTTTAAAAGCCAATTGTTGGCACTAATTGACTTGTTATTTAATTAAATTGCATGTGGGCGCACACCCAAATTTGCATGCACAATTTTTGACAACTTTTATAGAATTAGGGGGTTAGCGTGCATCATCTCACTGCTTAACTTAGGCGATCTATAGACAATTACCCCTCCCCACACAGAGTATGGACACACAATTGTGTCTTCCTCAGAGTGGATGTAAAATATGTATTTTTGTGCATGTTCTGGGTGCTTATTGTGCACAGGGGCATGGGCAACTGCACACTTTTATAAAATAAGCATTAAATAGGCACTTGATCCACATTTTTAAGTGCCCTGCTGTAAAATCCCTTGTATAAATTTCTGTTGACAGGAAAATTATGGCCTACGCTGACTATTATGGATGTAGCATAATAGTGTCGGTTCCATTAGGGTTGTGCATTCATTAGTATGCATTTTGCTTAGCAAATCCTTATAAAAGTAGAGGGCAAAATGACCACCTGTTCACTTCTCCTGTTCACTTCTAAAGCACATTAAACATATTTTTACTTAAGAAAAAGGTTTGAAAAGAACCAAGAAAAAGTGCGAAATCGGGAAACGTTCCGAAAATGACCTGAAAACTAGTCAAAAAAAATTTTTCTATGCACAATCTAAAAAAAAAAATGTCTATTTGTCCTAAGCTGAAGAACTTGCGCAGGTATATTCAAAGCCCACAGCAGGGAGCAGGTTAAAACGGCGCTTGACAAGCCTGCCTGCGACCTGAAGGTGGCGCTAGTTTTCCTCCGAGGAGAGCCCAACTTAACATGCACTTCCAAGCTACTCAGGACTGCAGGCACCAGTTCTGCCCGATCGCAATTGCACTGGGGTTGGGGAAGATTAGAAAAAAAAAAAAAGCCCAGAGAGAGCAGAAGGTTCAGATCCAGCAGACTTGTTGATCTCCATTAAGCAAGAGAACAGAGGGGAGCAGCGGAAAGCGTCTTTCTTTCACCCCCCCCCCCCTCCTCCTTTTCACCCGGATCCCCAGCCAAGCAAGCAAGGCAAGGGGGGATGAAGGAAAGAGAGATACGAGCCAAGGCCTTGAAAGCATCTGGCGAAACGCTCCAGGGGTAAATCGCCAGCCTTGAAGCGGATGTATCGAGCCACCTGTCATCGGGAGAGCGCCGGGGGATCTCAGGGCTGCTGGCAAATGGTCGGGGTTGTTCCCATTGCGGCTCTGAAGGAGGTATGCGAGGCAAAAGCTTGCATTGATCACTCCCAAATCTGCGCTTCTTTCCGCACGATATTACGTTCGCTTTCTTCATCGCGGTGGCTGAGAGCCACGCACACGAGTGGAGTGTGGCTGCTGTACAAATAAATATTAGCATTTAAGGATCAACAACCCCGGTTTATGTTTAAAGCTACAGTGTTTATTTTTTAAGTGTCTGTGTGTGTGTGTGTACGTGTCAGTGTATTTCACGTTTAATGGTGAAATATTCTAAGATATTTACAGAAATAGGGCCTTACGAAATACTAGACTATGACCGCCTATAACGCAGAAAATAGCAACCCCCCCCCCAAAAAAAAACATTTTTATTGTTTTTCTCTCTATTTTTTTTAATGATTTGCAAACTAAAGCGTGTAGCTGGAGACCGTGTTACGTTGTCAAGGGAGCTCAGATATGTATTTTTTTTCTTTTGTTCACTTCTCGGATCGTGGTAATTGCAAGCTTTTAACGTGTAGCTAATTTACATCAACAAAAATGACGTGTAATTACTTGATCAGCTCATCCTATTCTCCTGCCTGACCGAAGAGAAGGAAAATAAATGACACCACCACATTTGGGGGACATTGGTAGACCGAGAGGTGGGAAAAAATAGTGTGCAAAGCAAGGTAGACTTGTGAAGTCTGCATCTGCCACTATGGGGGAGGGGATTACCGAGCCAAACCACAAGGTATTTGAATAGTCTAAATTGGCCAACAGGGACCAACGCTAAAGCCTCTGGTGTGCCCTGTTCTCTAGCAAACCTGCTTGGTGACTGCAGTTTATACAGGTAAAATCCAACGTGTACATTTTTGCCATTGAACAACTTTTTCGTGCAAAATCCAGCCAGTCTTACATCCTGATGTCTCGAAAGCCTCTTAGAGCATCTGCAGTGTGTGACATATGTCTTTAAGAGTCCCACGTGCTGTAATCACTGTTATGTAAGTACACTGCATGCCGAGATCACCATGGCGCAAAATGCCAAACGGGATTTTCAAAGTTTTTGTTTATACATTAATCAGTGCGAAATAGAACAGAATCACTCTTCATTTCATGACTTTATGTGGACACAATTTCGATTAAAAAGCCGTTGCTAAGGGACTCGCCTGCTCCTTAAATACTGTGACTTTAGGGTAATTTTAAATACTCCTACCCTCCCCCTCCCCCTTCACTGTTGCATTACGAGTTCACAGTATAAAAAAAAAAACAAGGTGACCTTTATTCAGCTAGATGGAAAGCGTAATAGGGTTTTTCTGTAAAACCGAAACGTGAATGTATAGCTTTGAGTCACGAGATGGACCGGTGCTGGGGGAGTGACAGATTCAGCACCACTGTCCGGGACAGCTGTGACGAGCCATGGACAGTACAGAAAGTAGCTTCAAGACAGCTGGCTGTAGCCCAGTGAAAATCAGCAGCGCTGGAGGATTTCACGATCGGAGAGAGAGAGAGAGAGATCGTGTTTTCAGCACCGTCTGTGAGTGAACAGTGCCCAGTGCACTGCAACAGCTTCCAAGATGAGAGTGCAAAGGAACAGGCTGCCGCTTTTTTTTTTCTTTCCCCTGAGCAGCTTAAATGGGCTATTTGTTCGTCTGATTAATGGCTAAAGCCAGCTGACACTTTGAAGGCTGCCCTTGCCTACTTTGTATCCATAAATATCCAAGCAAATGACACATAAATGTCTCCTCTTTTGCAGGTTTCGGAATGGAGGTGAGGGAGAACAGATGAAAGATCCATCACCGACTCTTTGGATTGCTGGGGTAGATCGAGCAATTTAAAAATCCAACCGAGCCTGAGGCCAGTGCTAGAATATGCCTACGGGGATGAATAAGAATGCCTCCCGATCCGCTTCCTCGTTGCCTCCGGATCCCATGGAGATCATTCGGAGCAAGGCATGCTCGAGGAGGGTCAGACTCAACGTGGGAGGACTTGCCCACGAAGTTCTGTGGCGGACCCTGGATCGGTTGCCACGGACACGGCTCGGTAGACTCAGAGACTGCAATACTCACGAGTCCCTCATGGAGATCTGCGATGACTACAACTTGGAGGAAAACGAGTACTTTTTTGACAGGCACCCTGGTGCCTTCACTTCCATTTTGAACTTCTACCGGACCGGGAAGCTGCACATGATGGAAGAAATGTGCGCTTTGTCGTTCAGTCAAGAGCTGGACTACTGGGGCATCGACGAAATCTACCTGGAGTCCTGTTGTCAGGCCAGATACCACCAGAAAAAAGAACAAATGAACGAGGAACTGAAAAGAGAGGCGGAGACGTTGAGAGAAAGGGAAGGCGAGGAGTTTGACAACACCTGCTGTGCGGAAAAGCGCAAAAAACTCTGGGATCTCCTAGAAAAACCCAACTCTTCAGTCGCTGCCAAGGTAATTTTAACTTGCCTAGAATATGCTTTGCATCGCCTGAATAATAAACGTGTGTTAATGATAGAATACGCGCGCAGTTATGTTTTCTTAAGAATCGAGACATTTCACAATTATGCACAGGAATTATGGTCCAGGAAAGAAAAAAATGTGGATATTTTTTTTCATAACTGTTAGAACAATAACTAGGCTACATCTCGTTAGTTGATAAGTGATTTCTGCAATTGTCTTTGACTTTTGGATGTTTGGAAAGAGCTGACCTTTGCAGAGGAAGTGTGGTCGCTTGTGTCCTATGGGTCTCTCCCTAAATTGGGGGACCTGGATTTTATCGGATTATTGCATTTTGCTGAGGAAGTGTGGTCGCTTGTGTCCTATGGGTCCCTCCCTAAATTGGGGGCCTGGATTTTATCGGATTGTTGCATTTTGCTGAGGAAGTGTGGTCGCTTGTGTCCTATGGGTCCCTCCCTAAATTGGGGACCTGGATTTTATCGGATTATTGCATTTTGCTGAGGAAGTGTGGTCGCTTCTGTCCTATGGGTCACTCCCTAAATTGGGGACCTGGATTTTATTGGATTATTGCATTTTGTGAGGAAGTGTGGTCGCTTGTGTCCTATGGGTCTCTCCCTAAATTGGGGGACCTGGATTTTATCGGATTATTGCATTTTGCTGAGGAAGTGTGGTCGCTTGTGTCCTATGGGTATCTCCCTAAATTGGGGACCTGGAGTTTATCGGATTATTGCACTTTGGGTGTGAGTTACTTTACGTCTCTGTTTTTGTAGTAAAGCAGAAGGCCGCTTTGGCGTTTAGAGGTCTTTTACTAAAGATTATCTCAAGTTATCTTCAGCAGGACCAATTTTATTCCTATGGGCCCTGCTGCAGAAAACTTAAGCTAATCGTTAGTATAAAACCCTCTTAGATATTAATACCTATGTCATATACATATATTTTGCATAAAGGGTCAGATACTATACAAAGGTTCCAAAGTTCTAGAATTTCTTTCTAATGTTACTCTGCTTCACATGGTTCTAAACTGGTCTAGAATACACCTTGTGCGATCCAGGTTAGGGTTAAAGTGGGCCTATTTAAATGTTGACTTGTTGAATGAACGATTAAGTATAGTCAAATTCAGGGACAAAATTTGTCGAGCTAGTAATTGACTCTACTAAAAGCAAGAGCCCAAGGCTGGAGCTATTTCAGAAGGAAACTGAAAGCCTTCCCGGGGGTAGGCCAGTGCTAACTCCTGCAGGAATTATAAAGGAAATGCACAGTTAGAAAAGGAAATAGGAAGGCCGGGAAAAGGCATTGGGAGTATCTGGAAGTATGATGGAAAATGTCTAGTAGTCTGTACATGTTAGGGAGTTACCAATGAAATGGAATGAGCTAAATCCACATAAAATGTTTATAGTGAATGTCTCAAAGGTTTGGACTATAGAAGATATGCAACGCTATAAATAGATAATGAAGCCCTTCACCTGTGGCAACTCAAATTTTGGAGTCCTGCATTTTTAAACACAGCACTACAGTCTAAATCATTTCAGACCCTTTCTGTAAAAGATACATAGAAATAAAGTGGCCAGGATTATTTTAAACCTCATTCAGAATTGATTTAAGCTGTTCCAACTACGTTATTAGGGATATTTGAATGATTTGGGTTATGGGCTTCAACTGTAGAGGACTCCATTAGGGAAGCGTTGCCTTGTCTATATAAGAAAATAGGCCCAATTTTAATATTGTTTAAATTGATCTCAGTCTTGCTGAATGATTTTGTGGATTGATATATAAATACCAATTTGTGCCTACAGAGATCCCAACTTCTGAAGAGGCACAGTAGAGTGTGAAATGGTATTAGAGCTGGTTTGCTGTCCAGGGCCAAATATTCTTAGAAGTTTTGAAAACCTGCGGTGCTATGTAACCTTCAAACAACTGAACTTTTCATGGGTGTGTGCGTTGAGATATCTTTCCTTTTTCAAGTACTGTTTTATTTCCATTCTGTTGCACTAGTGCAGCACTTTGGACTCTAGGGATCAACCATTTGCCCCGGCACCCGATTTTAAAGGATGCTTCTGACGTTGCTGTGCAGGGAAGGGAAGCAGTCTGAATCTGAGAGTACCTTTCCTGCTGCTGCACGTCTCAAGCCCCAAAATACTTTGCTCCAATGCTGTGTTTATGCTTTTAATTTTATTTTAGCTGGCTTTTCTAATACCATTTCCATTTTCAAATAAAGCATATGATATTGTACATTGTAGGTTGCAAAGGTTTCTTGGGATTTTTTTTCTCAATTATTATCATTAAGCCTTGGTTCTCCCTAAAATGCAAACAGTAATAGGGTAACACACAAACAGCAACATGCATATCCATTCCTTGTTTTTATTGTAAGCCGTCTAACACTTATTTAGAAACCTAGAAACCATGTGGATTCACTACACTTCTGACCTATTTTAACATTAGCTTGTGTTAATTGAATGGGGCCTGCGCTGTAACTCACTTGCTTTTCTGAAATGTTCTTCCTTCCATTACGAAGTACACCAGGTCCTGTTACTACAACTATTAAACATTTTATATAGTGCCACAAGGTGTAGGCAGCACTATACACATAAGAAATAGTCCCTGCTCCTCGGAGCTTACAATTTAGCTAAGACAGACAAGACAAAAAAGTTGTTAAGAAATGCCAGGGATAAGACTAACGCGCTCGGATAGTTCACTGGGCATTAAGAATTTTCATCATTAGTCATGTTTTAGCTGTTTCAGTAGCAGCTCAAAGTGAGTTACAATAAGTAAAGATATGATAGAGACTATTAAATATCTCAAGGGCATTAATGTGCAGGAAGTGAGCCTTTTTCAACTGAAGGAAAAACTCTGGAACGAGGGGGCAAACGATGAAGTTCAGAGGGAATAGGCTTAGGAGGAATCTAAGAAAGTATTATTTCACAGAAAGGGTGGTGGAGGTGTGGATTGGCCTCCCGGTGGAGGTCAAGGAGTCGAGGACTGTGTCAGAATTTAAGAAAACGAGGGATAAGCACGTGGGATCCCTTAGCAAAAGGAAGAGTTAGGGGTTACAGAGGATGGGCCATTGGGCCTTTATCTGCCATCATGTTTCCATGTTATCTAAGTAGCTTCTTTGATGTAACCCGCATTGAGGGGTCCTTTTATTGAGTGGTGGTAAGCCCACCCCAGGCTTACCACGTGCCAAACAGGAACTGCAGCAGCCCAGTGGTAGTTCCCGCTCCCAGCGTGTGCCATTCCCAGTGCTACAAAAATCTTTTCTATTTTCGTAGCGCAAGTGTTTACCCGGTGGTACTCAGGCAGTGTCGCGTACTGCTCGGTTACTGTCGGGTTAGCGTAGGAGCCCCTTACCGCAATAGGTGGTGGTAAGTGCTCCCCCCTGAAATGGCCGTGTGATAAGTGGTTCACTAACCACGCAGTCATTTCTTAAAAAAAAAAAGCGACAGCCTTTTACCCGCTGCGGTAAAAGAGGGTATCAGAATGCATCAAAAACACACGCTGATGCTTTACCGCAGCTTGGTAAAGGACCCCTGAACCAGTTAATAGTAAATTGCTGAGTATAAGCACATTCCATTGAATTGTATTGTACGTATTATCATTAGCGCAGGGCAGTGTAGTATATCTGAGACTGTGGAAGGTTTAGTGGCAGTCCTTAGGTTACAAACAGTGGCATTGCCAGTTAGATTTGCCCCTGAACCCCCCTGCTGCTGACCTGCCCGACTCCCCCCTCCCGCCGCCAACCCGCCATCGCCAACCTTTGCTGGCGGGGACCCCCAACCCCCGCCAGCCGAACCGAGGTCCTCTTCTTCCCAATCCCGCGCAAGGCTTCATTCTAGTCTGACGTCCTGAACGAAGCCTTGCAGATCTGCGGCGGGAGGGGGGGGGTCAAAGTTGGTGGGGGGGGGTTTGGCAATGGCGGGGGGGTCAAAGTTGGTGGGGGGGGGTTCGGCAATGGCGGGGGGGGGGTCAAAGTTGGTGGGGGGGGGTCGGCAATGGCGGGGGGGGGGTCAAAGTTGGTGGCGGGGAGGTTCGGCAATGACAGGGAGTCAGCAATGGCGGGGGGGGGAGGGGGGGTCAGCGGCGCTGGGGGGGTGCTAAAATGTGCCCCCTCACCTCGGGCTCTGGACCCCCCTCCCACCGAAGTCTGGCTACGCCCCTGGTTACAAAGAGCAGTAGTGGGATTTGAACCCTGTCTTCTTTGTTCCAGCCCACTAGGTTACTCCATTGTGTCTGTGTTGGCTTCAAGAATTCACTCATCTGTAAACAAGGTCTTAAAAAAAGAACAGAATTGTAGCAGAACTTAGAAAGCTGCAATTATGATCGACGTGTCAGCCATTTTTTAGTTGTCTGAACCAAATTCTTTCTATTTATTTATTCCCCTCCCTCCCCCCCTCAAAAAAATGGTCCAGATGATGTTGACTACATTAATAATTGATCAAGCAGTTCTGGCACAGCACAGGAATGCTGAAACACATGCTTAAGACTTTGCTGTCTGTGGCACTGAGTCAAAATCCATTAGTGATTGTTGATGCACATGAATAAGATGGGGGTCTTTCCTGCCAAATATTTGTCTGATGTGATTTATAAGTGAAATAAACCCTAGGGTTATCTCCTATGAAACATCTAAGTGTAAGTTTATTGAACGCTACCTACTTACTCCTTAATAATTTAGGATAAATTATAGGATAAATTATAAGCACATTATAGTGCTTCCTCTTTTATGCTAATCTAGACAGATAGATAGATAGATAGATAGATAGATAGATAGATAGATTATGTGTGTGGCACCCAAAATCTGTGTGCTAAGATAATATTCTATTATGGCATCTGGGTATCCAGATTTTGTTTATTTATTTGTTACATTTGTATCTCACATTTTCCCACCTATTTGCAGGCTCAGTGTGGCTTACATAGTACCGTAAAGGCATTCGCCAAGTCCGGTAGAGGAACAAATACAATTAGATGTTAGGGTCAATAGGGTAGGTAAGATTCTGACACATTAGGGGTTGGAGATAAGAAGGGGTAGATAATGTCCAGTAGAAGAAATTGCAGAGTCATGGAATCGGAGGTAGGGTATTATTATGGATTAAGAACTGGTTGAAAGATAGGAAGCAGAGAGTAGGATTGCGTGGCCAGTATTCTCAGTGGAGGAGGGTAGTTAGTGGGGTCCCGCAGGGGTCTGTGCTGGGTCCGTTGCTTTTTAATGTATTTATAAATGACCTAGAGATGGGAATAACTAGTGAGGTAATTAAATTCGCCGATGACACAAAATTATTCAGGGTCGTCAAGTCGCAGGAGGAATGTGAACGATTACAGGAGGACCTTGCGAGACTGGGAGAATGGGCGTGCAAGTGGCAGATGAAGTTCAATGTTGACAAGTGCAAAGTGATGCATGTGGGTAAGAGGAACCCGAATTATAGCTACGTCTTGCGAGGTTCCGCGTTAGGAGTTACGGATCAAGAAAGGGATCTGGGTGTCGTCGTCGATGATACGCTGAAACCTTCTGCTCAGTGTGCTGCTGCGGCTAGGAAAGCGAATAGAATGTTGGGTGTTATTAGGAAGGGTATGGAGTCCAGGTGTGCGGATGTTATAATGCCGTTGTATCGCTCCATGGTGCGACCGCACCTGGAGTATTGTGTTCAGTACTGATCTCCGTATCTCAAAAAAGATATAGTAGAATTGGAAAAGGTACAGCGAAGGGCGACGAAAATGATAGTGGGGATGGGACGACTTTCCTATGAAGAGAGGCTGAGAAGGCTAGGGCTTTTCAGCTTGGAGAAGAGACGACTGAGGGGAGATATGATAGAAGTGTATAAAATGATGAGTGGAATGGATCGGGTGGATGTGAAGCGACTGTTCACGCTATCCAAAAATACTAGGACTAGAGGGCATGAGTTGAAGCTACAGTGTGGTAAATTTAAAACGAATCGGAGAAAATTTTTCTTCACCCAACGTGTAATTAGACTCTGGAATTCGTTGCCGGAGAACGTGGTACGGGCGGTTAGCTTGACGGAGTTTAAAAAGGGGTTAGATAGATTCCTAAAGGACAAGTCCATAGACCGCTATTAAATGGACTTGGAAAAATTCCGCATTTTTAGGTATAACTTGTCTGGAATGTTTTTACGTTTGGGGAGCGTGCCAGGTGCCCTTGACCTGGATTGGCCACTGTCGGTGACAGGATGCTGGGCTAGATGGACCTTTGGTCTTTCCCAGTATGGCACTACTTATGTACTTATGTACTTATGTACGATCGTTGGTATTGATGTGTTGCAGAGTTGAGGCATTTATGTTGGGTCGGTAGGGTATGCCTTTCCGAACAGGTAGGGTCTTTAGTGATTTTTCTGAAGTTTAGATGGCCGTAGATTGTTTTCACAGCTTTTGGCAGTGTGTTCCATAGTTGTGTGCTAATGTAGAATGTTCTAGAATGGAGCATAAGTTGACATTTGAGTGCCAACATTTAGGCATAGGCATGATACACCATGTAAAAGGCGGGGTGTAAACGTTGTCACCTAGCCATGCAACTTACAATATTCTATAAGTTTGGTGCCTAAGAGTACCTTTTACTAAGGTGCGCTAATGGATTTAGCATGCGCTAAATTATAAGATGCCCATTATATTCCCATGGGCGTCTTATCATTTAGTGGGCGCTAATCATCAGCGAGCGCCGGATCTGTTAGCGCACCTTAGTAAAAGGACCCCTAAGTATATGAACCGCTCACATGCACAAGCCCTTTGCAGTTATATGCAAAAGCACTTAGATGCAATTAGGTGCTTAACTGCCATTTACCCCTCCCCCCAAATTGAGTGCCTAACTTTCATTTGAGCATCTAAAGTTAGGTGCCTATTTGTCACCTAACTTGAGGTACATTAAATAGAATTAGGGGGAACGTTCTGAATTTATGGCCTGGCCTGCCTTTCCATGTGACGCTCAGGGCAGCTTACAGGATTGTTAGTTGGTTGCAGGTTACCCAGAATACTTCTGTCAAGTTGGTTCATTGTCCTAAATGCTTCAATAGGGTTACCTCTTTATTGTATGCTGAACAACGGCTTCCTGTACCTTACCAGATCTCCTTCAAAATACTCACTATTGCCCACCAGACCTTGTATTCTGGAATTCCACCCCTCCTTTATGGTTCTCTTGTCCCATATATTCTTCGCTCCCTCCGTTCCTCCCTCACAATTGTGAGGAAATTATCGCTTTCTAATATACAGCCCTGTTCTACTTTGGTACTTACAATGCAGCAAGTTTTTGATTGAGATATCGACGACGACAACAGACACAACTTCAGAACATTAAAGACTCCTGATGCAGGCCTTGTGGGCTGAAACACAGCTGTGTCGAGTCTTGTTTGCTATCCAATCAATAGTTATCATCATCTGGAGCGTCATTTACTTTTTGAGTCATCTTCGCTGTCTTGGGATTCATTACATATCCTTGCGGAGATCTGTTTTTTTTTTTTAATGTTCTGCATCGATCTTCTCTTGTCCCATATACTCCTTGCTTCCTCCGTTCCTCCCAACACAACCTCTTAGTCATCCCATCGCTTTATTATATCAGACTCGATCACACAAGACACCTCTGTTTTACGGTTATTGCGCACATTCTTTGGAATCACAACTCAACATTCGCCTTAAAGTGTCCTTTGTGAGATTCAAGGCCACTTTGAAGACTTTTTATTTTACTCAAGGTTTCCCCCATTTAGTGGGTTGCTAAGTGTTCCATGTTGGCGGCTACGATGCTTATTCCTACCCACTCTTGTCTGTTCATTGTCTTGGAATGGATTAGTTTCCTTCCTCCCCTCCTTTTGTCAGTGATACCTGGTGCTTATCTCTTGTGATGTTTTGTATCTACTAAAATATTTTGTAACCTAAGCCTCCTTCTCCCCCTCGACTCTCCCTTCCTAAGAAGTGTTTTGTTTATTGTAAATTGTTTAGACATGATTTTATGGCATGTCAGATAAAGGTGAAATGTGAAATTAGAATTTAGGTGCAAACTCCCTAATTCTAGAAAGTTGCACATCCAAATTTCCGACTAACATTCAAATTTGCCCATGCAAATTACAGAACAAGGTCAGTTGTATGCATAACTTAATTTAATAATGAGCTGATAACTGGTAATACAGAGCAATGATAGGCTGAAATTGGCCTTAATTGGCACCAGTTAACAGTTATGTTCATAACTGCCCTTAGTTGCTATTGTGTAAGCTGTACTCTTACATTGCAGAGTACGCAGCTTCGAGGAGGGCACAGACCTGGGAGGGGTATGGGCATATCGGGGGCATGTCAGGCAGTTACTTGCATGGGTTCTAGAATATTAGCATTTATTTGCCTAACTGCTTTCAGTTAGGCCCGAGCATTTATGCCAGCCATTGAGCATGTGTATGCAGGGCCGCCGAGAGACTGAGCTAGGCCCGGGACAGGGCCCCCTAGGACTGCCACTGTTGCCCCCCCAGACTGCCACGTAGCCAGACTAGAAAAATTGGAGCCCAAATGGGGGGGGGGGGGGGGGTGGTGGAGCCCAAAGGGGGGGGGGGGGGGCACATTTTGCCCCGCTTCCCTGTCCCCCACCGCAACTCCACATACCTTGGCTGGTGGGGGTTCCCCCCCCCCAGCAGAAGCCTTCCTCCAGTGCTGTTCGCCACATTGCCTGCCCTGCGGCTGCTTTTTCCCTTATGTTGCGCTGCAAATGCAGCTGCAGGGCAAGCAATGCGGTGGAGATAGGGTTACCATACGTCCGGATTTCCCCGGACATGTCCTCTTTTTGAGGGCATGTCCGGGGCGTCCGGCGGATTTTGCCCCCGCCCACGTTTGTCCGGATTTCTGGACAAACGTGGGCGCGGGTGCGGGCAGGCGCGTGCGTGCGGTGGGCGTGTGGGCGGGCGATCGGCGCGTGGTCTCCCGTTCCCTCCCCTCCCCTTCCTTACCATGTTCCCTGGTGGTCTAGTGACGTCTTCGGGGCAGGAAAGAGCCCCCTCTTTCCTGCCCGGAGCGCTGCCTCCCCTGTCTATCATCCTTCTCGGTCTGGCTGGGGATTCAAAATGGCCGCCGAGAGTTGAACTCTCGCGAGGCCGCTTCAACTCTCGGTGGCCATTTTGAATCCCCAGCCATACCGAGGAGGATGCAGCAGGCAAGGGCAGGCAGCGCTCCGGGCAGGAAAGAGGGGGCTCTTTCCTGCCCCGAAGAGAAGACGCTACTAGACCACCAGGGCTAGACAGTAAGTGAGGGGGGGGTATGTGATGGGGGGGAGGGGACTATGTGACGGGGGGGGGGGAATAGGGGCGGAACCCGGACCTGAAGGGGGCGTGGCAGGGGCGTGGCATGAGGCGGGGCGGGGCGGGGTAGGGGGCGTGACATGTGTCCTCTTTTTCAGAGGACACAAAATGGTAACCCTAGGTGGAGAACATCTCTGGAGGAAAGCTTCTGCTAGCAGGGCTTGGAGACCTCCTGCCAGCTAAACCAGAGGCCCTGAAGCCTTGTGTCTGCTCCTCCCCAGCCTTTAAGGGGGGGCCAGGCACTGAAGTTTTCTCTCCCCTGCTCCTGTTGGGACACGATCACCCTGGTCCTTTGACGAGCTGGAGAGAGACAGTCCCAGGCACCAGGCCCCCTTTGGAGGCAGAGCCTAGGTGAATCTTTCACCGGCCCTGGGTGTATGTGCTCAAGCTTAAAGTTAGGCGTGCAAATGTGTGACAACTGCTGTTATGGAATTCATGCTTAGTGCATATCATCCTGGCACCTAAATTTCAGTGACCTTTTGAGAATATACTTCAATAAATCTCTCCCTAAAGAGCTTACCTGAGGTAATGGGAGGTAAAGAGGGGCACTTTCGATATGAAATCTAAATCCGATTTTGGACGTTTTGGTGAAAACATCCAAAAATCAAGTGGCGAACGTAGCGATTTTTAAACCAGAAAAATATCTATCCTTTTGTTTCAAAAATGGCCATTTGCTAGATCTTTTGTACTCAGTGCGTCTATTGGTTTTTTTTTTTTTTGGAACATTTTCGAAAAAGAAAAGATCCAAGGGGAAAACGTAGAAAAACAAGCCATTGAGATGTATTGAGGGGGGGGGGGGGGGGTCAGCATTCTTAGTAGACTGGCCACACAGATATCCCAGCATAAAAGGTCCCAAGTACACATCTCACTGTTACCTCCTAATATTTATTTAGATTTTGCTCACGCCTTTTTCAGTAGTAGCTCAAGGTGAGTTACATTCAGGTACTCTGGACATTTCTCTGTCCCAGGAGAGCTCACAATCTAAGTTTGTACCTGAGGTAATGGAGGGTTAAGTGACTTGCCCAAGATCACAAGGAGCAGCAGTGAGATTTGAACTGGCCAACTCTGGATGTCAAGACTGGTGCTCCAACCACTAGACCACTCCTCCACTATAGCAGCATACCATGTAGAATCTCAAATATTAGCAACAGAATTTCAAATAGTAGCAACATTCCATGTAAAATCTCAGATAGTAGCAACAGAATCTCAAATATAATTTATTTGGATTTTGCTCACAACTTTTTCAGTAGTAGCTCAAGGTGAGTTACATTCAGGTACTCTGGATACTGTCTCAGGAGGGCTCACAATCTAAGTTTGCACCTGAGGCTATGGAAGATTAAGTGACTTACCTGAGATCACAAGACACAGCAGTGGGATTTGAACCAGCCACCTCTGGATTGCAAAACCGGTGCTCTAACCACTAGGCCACTCCTCCACTAATAGGGCATGGTGAAACCTCCAAAACCCATCTGTATACCACTACAATAGCCCTTATGGCTGCAGGTGTTACCTATATGTGGATACAGTAGGTTTTTGGTAAGTTTTGGAGGGCTCACACTTTCCATCACAAGTGTAACAGTTAGTGTGGGTTTCCTTCTCTATAGTGCACTGCATCGACCACTAGGCTACTCCAAGGACCTGCTTGCTGCTCTAATAGCCATAACATCTGAAGCTACCATAGAGGCTCTTTCACATCTTTAGGGGATGGGAGAGGTCAATGACCAGTGGAGGATTAAACGGGGGTGTCAAGCCTTAATCCATCCAGTAGTCATTTGGTCATTTACGGCACCTTTTTGTGACTTAGTCGTGATTGAAACAGGTCTAGACCAAAACATCTAACTTTTAGCCCTAGACATTTTTTTGCTTTGTTCCATTATGGCAGAAAAAACATTCAAGTTTTGGGAACACCCAAAACCTGCCCCCAACACACACCACTGACATGCTTCCTTGTGATTTGGTTGCACTGCATACAAACTGCAAAGGAAAACGTCTTAGAAATGGGTTTCAAAAAATATCAATTTGGATGTTTTTCTGTTTCTAAAAAGAGCCCTGTGGAGGGGCATAATCGAACGGGGCTGGCCATCTATATGGGCAGCCATCTCTAAGGCTGGCCCCGTAAAGCGGCATACCCGACCGTATTATTGAAACAAGATGGCCGGCCATCTTTCGTTTCGATAATATGGTCAGGGCCGGCCAAATTTCAACATTTGGGCCAGTGTTAGAGATCGCCGCCATTGGTTTTCGCCAATAATGGAAACTAATGGTGGCCATCTCAAACCCGGCCAAATTCAAGGCATTTGGTCATGGGAGGAGCCAGCATTTGTAGTGCAGTGGTCCCCCTCACATGCCAGGACACCAACCGGGCACCCTAGGGGGCACTGCAGCGGACTTCACAAATTGATCCCAGGTTCATAGCTCCCTTACCTTGTGTGCTGAGCCCCCCCAAACCCACTACCCACAACTGTACAACACTACCATAGCCCTTACATGTGGGTACAGTGGGTTTGTGGTGGGTTTTGAAGGGCTCACATTTACCACCACAAGTGTAACAGGTGGGAGGGGGGGATGGGCCTGGGTCCACCTGCCTGAAGTGCACTGCAGTACCCACTAAAACTGCTCCAGGGACCTGCTGTGATGGAGCTGGGTATGACATCTGAGGCTGGCATAGAGGCTGGCACAAAAATGTTTATTTTTTGGGGGTGGGTGGGAGGGGGTTGGTGACCACTGGGGGGAGTAAGGGGAGGCCATCCCCAATTCCTTCCGGTGGTCATCTGGTCAGTTGGGGCACTTTTTTGAGGCTTGGTCCTAAAAATAAATGGACCAAGTAAAGCCGGCCAAGTGCTCATCAGAGTTGGCCTTCTTTTTTCCATTATCGGCCGAAGCTGGCCATCTCTTAACCACGCCTCCGTCCCGCCTTCGGTACCCTGTCAACACGCCCCATTGAACTTTGGCTGGCCCTGTGACGGAAAGCAGTTGAAACCGGCCAAAATTGGCTTTCGATTATATCGATTTGGCCGGGTTTAGGAGAAGGCCGGCCATCTCCCGATTTGTGTCGGAAGATGGCCGCCCTTCTCTTTTGAAAATAAGCAGGATAGTGACTTACCTGAGATTACAAGGAGTGTTTAGTGCAGTATTTCTAAACCCAGTCCTCAGCGCACATCCCGACAGCTAGGTTTTCAGGATATCCAGAATGCATATCCATGAGATACATTTACATGCACTGTCTTGGTATGCCAATCCATTTCATGCATACCTTATTATGGATATCCTGGCTGGCTGGGTGTTTAATGGGAGAGGTAGAATTTGAATCCTGGTTTTCTTGGTTCTTAGCCCACTCCTGTTTCCCTGTTGCCTTATTTTCACAAAATGGGACCTTGCTGGGAACAACATTACCCAGGGCTTTATTTGAGGGGGTACTTGGGGGTACTCAGTACCGGCACCTTTTCCATTGTCTGCTAAAATTGACCTGTGGTCTCCTAATGAAAGAGCTCAGGCTCTACATACCAGTTCTGCCTTGTCACTATGACTGGTTGCAGGGGGCTTGGCTATTGTGGGGTGGGTTCCTCAGTGATCACCCCACCCCTGAAGGGTGGCCAGGCATTTAAGTACCGGCACCTTTTTTGCTAGAAAAAATGCACTGACATTACCTATTGTGATACTGCAAGCGAGAGTTGAGGGTAGGCCTTCGCAATAACACAGCAGCACAAGGTTGTAAACATAAAATAAGTGCTTTTATTAAGCTTCAGTTTGAGGCCTGTTAGTTCACAGGCCCAGGAACAAAGGCAATCTCTTTACTTCAGGGAACAAAGCCTTAACCAGGGCTGTGGCTGACCCAAAACACAGTCTGTAGCTTGTGACTGCCACTCCCCAAACACAGTCTGTAAATTTCTGCTCTCTCTCACTCTCTCTCTGGATTTCCAGGTCTGGCCCCAGCCAGACCTCAGAACAAGGCTTACAAGTCTTCAAATTAAAAGGTGGCTTACCTAAGCCAGATCTCAGTAGCTAGACATATGTTGTAAAGACGTATGCTGGTCCTTCAGTTTTTCCTTCCCTGGACCTCCTTAACCCCATTCTGGCTCTGCCTTTTATACTTCCTAGTTCCTGCCCTTTTGGCTCCACCCCTTCCATCTCACTTCCTCCCTGGGCGGGACTAGTGGGTTTAAGGTGGCTCAGACTTAGGGTTACCATATGGCTCCAGAAAAAGGAGGACGGATTGAGAAAGCCAGGTTGTACTTCCATTGCTTTCCATTGAAAGCAATGCAAGTAAAACCCGGCTGGCTCAATTACTTCCATTGAAAGCAATGGAAGTCAAACCCGGCTGGTTCAATCTGTCCTCCTTTTTCTGGAGCCATATGGTAACCCTACTCAGACTACTCAAGGGACTATTCTTAAGGGTGAGAGGCAGTATACCCCCTCACACCTTTGTCTCCTAGAATACAGGAGGTTCTGTTCCTGTCACATTTCATGGTTTATTTAAGGCTTTCTTTTACAAGAGTGGTAGCATAGTAAATGTCGACAGATAAAGACCTGCATGGTCCATCCAGCCTACCCAACAAGGCAGCCAGAGTCGAATCCAGCACTCTGCACAGGTTCCACTTTTTCATTAATCTCTGTCTCTCCTTGACATTTTGGGGCACAGACCATAGAAGTCTGCCCAGCATCAGTCCTACTTCCCAACTACTGCCATTTTATTTAACTGCAGTTCCTCCCATATCAAACATATGTGAAATATTTATAGTATCAAGTGAATATTGCTGCTTTTTTTTTCCTTTCTCTGTTGGCCACTTTCTCTTGATTACATCAAAGATTGTTAGTAAGTAAGGGGTAGTTATTACGGTGCAGTAAAAGACGGGCTTTTACCACACCTTAGTTTACCATAGAAGTGACTAACCTGCAGTATCCAAGTACCACAATTTAGTGTCACTCCCATGATACATGAATAGCACAGCTTGTGATAAACCTCATAATCTGCGCTATTCATACCACCTGGGAGCATCAGTCCACATTTCAATGGGGCCAGACATTCTAAGGTAAATCTCCCCCTTCCTTCCAAAGCCCCCTGAAGAGCCACTTCTTTCCAACAACGACTCCCACCCTCCTGTAGGCCCCTTCCATGGACCTACCGTTAGAAATCCTTGAGGTTGAGGGGATATGGGGGCAGGGGCAATCCTCAGTTGCTCCAGTCTCTGCTGCTCCTGGGTTTAAAATGGTGCCGGTGACCCCTAGCAGTACTCTCGCAGAACTACCACTAGGGGTCAGACTTCCGTATCAGGGCCCTTTTGCTGCAAGCTGTGTGATTCAATGTACATGATAATGAGGTATTTTGCACACATTTACATGCTTTGCATTTCATTACTATGTATCTCGCAGTAACAAATATTAACGTGTGTTAAATAATATGACACATTATTGTCATTTAACACTCATTAAGGGGCAATTAATGCATGTTACGGCCATAACAGACCTAAATAACTGCCCCACTAAACATTTTGCAAAATGTAAAGAATCAAAAGCTGCAAGTTCAACAAGGAGTCTCATAGCATCACAGACTTGGACACAAAATAGAAGCAAACTAATAGCCAATGGGATCCTAAGAAAGCTGGTTTGCCACCAGAGTCCAGATATGGATATTTCACTGCCTGAAAAAATTCTTGAATTTTTAAAATGGAGTTTAAGTTTCAAATGGAATAGTAATAAACCCAGTTACTGCAACTTTCTCTGGCTCTAGCAAGGGACCAGAAACCTGCTTGCGGCGAGTTAGAGGATGAAAGATTTGTTTAAAAATGTAATTGAACCTTAACTGCCAAGGGAGCAGCCATAATGCTACCAAGATGGCCGCCAGCACCTAGGCTGTGAGAAGAGCTCATTTTGTTCCTCTTAAGAAAATGCCAAAACGACGTGGGAAGGCGGCAGCCCGAGCTCCGCAACCCCCTTCCTTACCTTTTTCGGGTCCTACGGACCGACTTGTGGGAACTTCGGGACGGAACCATCCGATCGGGAACGAACCCCTAGAGGCCTCCGGCGGACAGCAGGAAGCTTCGGTGACCTCGGGGCAGAATATCACTCTTAGTCCCGACCAGCGAACGCCACCCCCGCAGCCCCAGATGACTAGCGCTCCCTTCGTTGGATCACTGGGACCCAGCCGGAGAGCATAAGGGGAATTCTAGTGATGGAGGCTCAGTTACAAACTGAAGGGCAACTCAAGGGCATCTAAGATGAGCAGCTCTGTTGAAATGACTGCGGAAAAACAAGGTATGAACTCGTTGAAATTTCTGGAACAATTTGAAAATGTTCCTCTAAGAATAATGCAGAAACCAGCAGAAGTAACATTAGACTCTCTATGGGATTTAATTTCACAATTTATGCTAATTTCCACTCAGAAAATTAACTCTGTATCTGAGAAAATGATTGAACTTGAGCAAAAGATGAATAAGACTGAAGAAGATATAAAATCTATTACTGAGAGACAAGGACATTTTGAGAAGATTGCTGCAGATTCGGGACAACTACAAGCAATTATGTTGAAAGATATTGTTAATCTGAGAAGGAAAACAGAAACTTTTGATAACTGTATGCGGAATAATAATCTAAGACTCATACATTTTCCTAGAATTAAAATGATTAATCCATATGATATGTTTAAAGAGATATCTTCGAGAAGTCTTGGCATTACCTGAAACAGCTATACCACCTTTTAATCAGGTGTATTATATTCCGCAAAAGGAATTACCTCAAGAGATGCAAGAGATAGTAAATTTGACTACATTTCTGGAAACTTCTGAAACAGAACAAGCACGAGCTGCTACCTTGGTGGCCTCTGTTGTTTTAATTCCTGATAAGCAAATGCTTCTTCGATTATTCTTTAAGAACCGGGAGAAAGTGTTTCTTGGTTTAAGAATAAATATGTTTCCTGATGTTTCAAAGGAGACCCAGAAAAGACAGAAACAATTTTTGTTAATGAAACCTGCTATTTTGCAACTTGGGAAGAACATTTATTCTACATTTTCCTTGTAAATGTATAATTTTTTATTTTTATTTTTGTTACATTTGTATCCCATGCTTTCTCACTCATGGCAGGCTCAATGCAGCTTATATGGGGCAATGGAGGGTTAAGTGGCTTGCCCAGAGTCACAAAGAGCTGCCCTGTGCTGGGAATCGAACTCAGTTCCTCAGGACCAAAGTCCACCACCCTAACCACTAGGCCACTCCTCCACTGTTGCTACTATTTGAGATTCTACATGGAATGTTGCTATTCCACTAGCAACATTCCATGTAGAAGTCGGCCCTTGCAGATCACCAATATGGCCACACAGGCTTCTGCGAGTCTGACGTCCTGCACGTACGTGCAGGACGTCAGACTCACAGAACCAGAAGCCTGCGCAGTCTAGTGGAATAGCAACATTCCATGTAGAATGTCCAATAGTATCTATTTTATTTTTGTTTCATTTGTACCCTGCGCTTTCCCACTCATGGCAGGCTCAATGCGGCTTACATGGGGCAATGGAGGGTTAAGTGACTTGCCCAGAGTCACAAGGAGCTGCCTGTGCTGGGAATTGAACTCAGTTCCTCAGGACCAAAGTCCTCCACCCTAACCACTAGGCCACTACTCCACTAATAAGTATGTGTTCACAGAACCTTCACAACTAACATCTTTCATATCCTCTCAAAGATCTGAAAGAGTTCAATAAATATAAAATGTCTGTCCTTTCTAGGTGCTGATAACCTTAGAGTAATTTGGTCTTTCCCCCCTTTTTTTTCTCTCTTCCTGCATATTGAACATCATGGATCCATTAATAGTGGACTTGAGTGTGGTTCTTGTTAATTGTAAATTTCTTGTAAAACAAAAATTGTTTAATTTTGAACACTATTCAAAATCAAGATTATTCTTGAAAATAATTGTAAAATTTGCAAAAAAAAAAAAAAATGGAGTTTAAGATTCAAATGGAATAGTATTAAATCCAGTTATTGCAACTTTCTCTGGCTCTAGCAAGGGACCAGAAACCTGCTTGCGGCGAGTTAGAGGATGAAAGATTTGTTTAAAAAATGTAAGTGAACCTTAACTGCCAAGCGAGCAGCCATAATGCTCCCAGTGGTTCTCCATATAAATATTACTATGGGTTTTATCATGATTATATAGTATGATGGTTGTACATCGGCTATATTAGGACAGCATTCTGCTGCATACTTCTTTGGGGGTTTTGATTTTATTTATTGGAAAAGATGTTTAATCACATAGTTTTAAGTGAAATATAACATGGTACACTTTTGAATAAGAACACAACAAAACGAGCGGAAGCTATCCAGAAGGACCAGACTGAAGCCACAAATGTTGGAAACCAGAATAATTTATTACGACCCAACACGGTCCGTGTTTCGGCCGAAAAGGCCTTCTTCAGGGGTCTAAAACAAAAATATAACATATATAATAAAAACATAAAGACACATATCATATATAATAGTGGCTTTAAAATAAAATTTTATATCAGAAGTATACATTTAAAGTGCATGTATGTAGTCGCAACCCATTTATAGAATGAGTGTGTGTAATCACAGCCCATGTATATAATGAACCAAAGATGTATAAAATTTAAAATAACAAATAAAGTATACAGATAAAATATATTTAAATAAAATATACATGATGGATGCAGAAATGCTCATAGAAACAGTAGTCTTATAATGGCCATAGATATTATACATACAAAATGGTAAAATATGTGAAATTTAAGAATACAATAAATTGCTAAAAATCTATGTAGAGATACAAACAACAAGATTACAAATGAGTGTAAGAATACAAACGAGTGTAAAGATAAGTGTAAACATAAGTGTAAAGATAATAATTATTATTAATTATAGAGACACCAACTTTTACATAAGTGTTATTCAATATTTGTCATACCTTCAGACTGGCTTATACTGGTATTCCTCCAAAAAGGTCTCACAAAAAGAGTGAGATGATCTGGACAAAAATATGAATCAAAAAATTGGTATTAGTAAATATGGGAAAATGCACAAATGTATATGGCAAAAGATATATATCATATAAAAAAATAATATATATATATAAATATCTGTCGTAGGCACTTTAAAATATAGCCTTAAAAAATGCATACGAAGTCTATTTAAATTGGAATAAAAACCTACAAATATAAACATTTGCTGCCGAATTGAATAAAAATGTGAATAAAAATAAAAATGATAATGAAATATCCATAGCAAAAATAGCGGATTCGATCCATATATATATGTGTGTAATTGACTGATATACAAGTACTCTCAGATGGAGTTCTGTAGGTACTATTCAAATAGCAGTTAACTGGCCAGGGCCAGAGAGTGCCGTTATTTTAATCAATGGATGGCGTACACGATATGTGCGAGCTGATATTGGTTTCCAACATTTGTGGCTTCAGTCTGGTCCTTCTGGATAGCTTCCGCTCGTTTTGTTGTGTTCTTGTTTTTTTGCGGGAGATTTTGGACTCTCTTTGTTGTTGTTTTTAGGACACTTTTGAATAATACAGGATAATGGCATTTCAGAGGTCATTGTGTGGGAAAATAACTTAAGGAGAGGTGAGATGCTGTATTTCTTAATGGGATTCCACGTCAGTTCATGACTTCCTAGTTGATCACTTCTTTGCAGTCATCAGTGATGGAAAATGTAATGGGAGGAAGGAAAGAGGAACAGTAAACCACGAAGAAAGAATGGAATTTGAGACAGGCCTGGTTTTCCACATAGGTCTATTGGGCCTGTGCCTATGGTGGCAAAATACTAGAGGCAGCGGACTTCTGAGCGGGTCGTACAATGCCGTTGAAGATTTAGACCACAGCAAAGGTAAAAGGAGAGCATTTCCACACAAACAAGTCCAAAGAAAGCACAGAGGTGGTCTAGGAAAGAAAGAAACAACCAGGGCTTTTTTTTGAGGGGGCACGTGAGGGTACTGAGTACTGGCACCTTTTCCATTGTCTGCTAAAATTGACTCATGGTCCCCAAACTTTAATGAAAGAGCTCAGGCTCTACACACCAATTCTGCCATGTCATAGATTCTGTGACTGGTTGCAGGGGGCCTGGCTATTGTGGGGTGGGTCCCTCAGTGATCACCCCACCCCTAAAGGTGTACCAGCACCTTTCTTGCTAGAAAAAAATACGCTGGAAACAACCGAGGGTTTACAAACAGACTTTTACTGAAGAATGACCCTACTTGGCCAACTTTCAGCACTGGCCTTCAGGGTCTACAAACACAAATAAAAATATAAACAATTAGAAATCATTGAACAACTTATACATGTATGTCAATTTACATTGATTCTTATATTGTGTTTCTAGAGGGAGATTTTATATGAACTTGTGTTCATTGGGGCTTATATTGAAGACTGTGATGGTAACATATGATTGGTGATCATACCGTGTTTCTTTTCTTTTTGTTATGAGTGCTTTCATTTATGTGTATATATGATTTTTAATTGTTGTTATTTTTATTCGTGTTTGTAGATCCCTGATGAAGGATAGTGCGTTTAAGTGCACCTATGGACGTTTGCCATAGGCCTGGTGCAAATGAACTTGCCTAACTTTAGCAGCATCAATCTGGACTTATGTTACTATTCTGTAATGGCATTTTGGCACCACTATTCCCGCTAACCTGAGCAGGAGTCCTCCACCTACAGGTCCTGCCAGTGGGAGGTGCTATTTCACTATCTCGTTTTCAATAGTGAGGGACAGGCAAGCTCTGCAAGACTCCAGGGAACCTGACTGTCCCTAGTGATTGAAAACACAATGTTGAAGCACTGCTCCCCACTGGCAGCAATGCTGTTGGAGGACTCATGCTCGGCTTAGAGGGAACAGTGCTGGGCACACAGCAGTGGCGTAGCCAATGGTGGGCCCAGGCCCAGCCACTCTGAGCTCAGGCCCACCCAGTAGCAGCACACCCAGTGCAATTTTTCTAGCAAAAAAGGTGCCGGTACTCAAATGTCAGGCCACCCTTCAGGGGTGGGGTGATCACTGAGGGACTCACTCCACAATAGCCAGGCCCCCTGCAATCAGTCACAGAATATATGACAAGGCAGAATTGGTGTCTTGAGCCTGAGCTCTTTCATTAAAACTTGTGGTCATGGGTCAATTTTAGGAGACACTGGAAAAGGTGCCGGTACTCAGTACCCCCGAGTACCCCCTCAAAAAAAGCCCTGAGCACACCTATGATGTGGCTGGCAGGGATCCCCAAGCCCCACCAGCCGAAAACTCCCAACAACTATCCCTCCTGCATACCTTGTAAATAGAAGATCTTGGCCTGCAGCGAGCAGCTGTTCACACCAGCCCCACAGCCTTCCCTTTGATGTATTCCCGCCTATGTGGAAACAGGAAGTTGTATCAGAGAGAAGGCTGTGGAGCCAACATGAGCAGTGCGTATTAGTTGCTGTTCACTGCCAGTGAAAGTCTGCTATTTAAAAGGTATACGGGGGGGGGGGGGGGGGGGATGTTTGACAGACCATATTGCATGCAGGCGAGAGAGGAAAAGACCAAATCACTCGTGGGACAGGGTGGAGTTCTGCCCATCTATCTTGGGCCCAGGCACACAGCATTGGTATGCCTCCTTGGTGGTGCCCAGTTATAGAATTGCCCCGTTAGTGTCTTAAACCCTAAGACATTCATAATTATTTATTATTATTATTATTATTTGTTGCATTTGTATCCCACATTTCCCCACCTTTTTGCAGGCTCAATGTGGCTTACATTATGCCGTAATGGCGATCGCCATTTCCGGAATGAGAAATACAAAGTGGTATTGCATTGAAGTTCATAAATGATAGAGTAAATTTATAGAGTAAGTTAGATAATCAGTTCGTTCCCGGCGTGAGAAATAAGGTGGCAGTGCGTTAACGTTCATTAGTGACAGAGAGACTGAAGCAGTCAGGTATAGAGAGTTCGGTTTTGTCTGGTTCTGGTAGAGTTTCGTTGTCTGGTATTTAGGATGGATCATTGTGGTATGTCTTTTTGAACCGGTTGGGTTTTAGTCATTTTCGGAAGATTGTTAGGTCGTGCATTGTTTTTATGACATTTGGTAGTCAGGGCCGCCGAGAGACTGGGCCAGGCCCGGGATAAGGCCGCTCCCGGGGCCCCCCCTCCACCCTCCACCGGGCCCTCTCTCCACCCCCAGGCCCTCTGCACTGACCTTAAGCACCTCACCTTCGAAAGCATAGCAAGCAGCGGCAGACCACTCCTTCCTTCCGTGTTCCGCCCTCGCGGAAGTTACATCAGGCGAGGGCGGGACACAGAAGGAAGGAGTGGTCTGCTGCTGCTTGCTGCGCTTTCGAAGGTGAAGCACTTAAGTTCAATGCCAGGTAGCGACAGAGGGCGGGCGGGCTGGACTGCAGCGGAGGCCCAGGCCCGGGGAATTTTGTCCCCCCTGTCCCCCCCTCTCGGCGGCCCTGTTGGTAGTGCATTCCATAGTTGCGTGCTAATGTAGGAGAAGCTGGATGTGCTTTTGGTAAATTTTAAGTTATGCAAATAACATTTGCTATGGTTTGAAATGTTCATAATTCAGATATTCACAAACTCCTGTTTTCTAGCAAGTGCCAAAACCAATAGCCCTGGAAAGGAGTGTTCCAGGAGAAGTTATGTAATGAAGAATAATGATGTGTTATTAAGATCATTCATCATTTAAACATTTCTTTTTTACACATCATTGATCTTGGAAGCCATAGGAAATTCAAAACATTTTTTTTTCAAAGGAATTAAAGACGTTTCTTGGGCTGGAGGAAGCTGGTCTACCTTTGCATATGTTCGCTGCATTAATATGGTTTTTCAAGAAACCCATCTCTTATGAAATAAGCCCACAGAGCCTACTGGGGTTCTATTTATTCAGCTGTGTTTACAAAAGCCTTTCTTTCATTTGGTTATTTTGTGGCTGTGAGCATTATTCAATAGAGGTTTTTCAGCACTGCACAGAATGGAGGAAAGTTGTTTTTAAGGAATATCCTGCAGCAGAATTTGTTTTGTGAATGAGCCCTCTGTGAATGTAAACTTGGCATCTTCAGTAACTTAAGAATATGCCAGACATAATCTTAGCTGTGAGAAACTTGTGTGTAAATTCACAGAAGGCTCCAGTTATTATAATTGCGGTTTCTATAGCACATACCAGATTTTCCCATAACCGTATAAGGAAAATACCCCCTCCCCCCACTCTATAACTTAGTGTGTATTTTAGGCAGTGGCGTAGGAAGGGCGGGGCGGTGGGGGCGGTCCGCCCCGGGTGCACGCTGCTGGAGGGTGCAGAGAGCAGCCGTGTGCCAGTCGGCTCCGCTGGTTCCCTGCTCCCTCTGCCCCGGAACAGGTTACTTCCTGTTCCGGGGCAGAGGGAGCAGGAAGCCAGTGGAGCCGACAGGCGTGCGGCTGCTCTCTGCACCCTCCAGCAGCCAAGAATGCACCCGGGGGGGGGGGGGGGCTTGATGCGCGGGGAGAGGGGTGTCATTGTGTCGGGGGGGGGGGGGCTTGATGCACCGGGGACCGGGGAGGGGGTGTCATTGTGCCGGGGGGGGGGGGGGGGGGGGGTGCGCAGTGGCGATCTGCCCCGGGTAGCAGCCAACTTAGGATTGCCACTGATTTTAGGCACCAACTTCCGGATTCTATATATGGCGCTCAATTTGTGCTTGCAATTTAATTGAGTAATGAACCGATTAGCACCAATAATTGGGTGCTAGCAATCAATTATTCACCTTAATTGGCAACCTTGTAGATTTAGGTGCGCATCTTTGCTAAGCACCATTCTATAAAGATACACGTGTAAATCTTTTGGCAACTGAAAATGGGGCATGGTCATGGGAAGAGCATCAATGGGTCAGGGGTGTTCACTAAAGACGCTGACAGTCAGTGGCAGCCCTACCATTAGGCCACCTGAGGCATCGGCCTTAGGTGGCAGTCTTCTGGGAATGGCATATCCCTCCACACCGGCCACGGTCTGGCATCTCTCCCCTTCCTTCTCCAATCCCTTTCCCCGAGCCTACCTTTGTTTATTAAAATATGGTGATGGCAGCGATTCCCATTGGCTGCCCTGTCACTGGCACTGGCCTCTTCTCTCTAGTGTGCCCACCTCTGACATAACTTCCTGCTTCCTCAGAGGTGGGCCACAGTAGAGAGAAGAGGCTGGTGCTGGGGGCAGGGCAGCCTATGGGAATCACTGCCACTGCCGTCTGTTGGAAAACAAAGGTAGGCTTGGGGAAGGGGGTTCAAGAAGAAAGGGGGGAGATGCCAGACCATGACTGGGGGTGGAGGGGCACCATCTCAGCCCTTGCCTCAGGCGGCAGATTTCCTTGGGCTGCTCCTGCTCACAGTTTTATAGAATTTGTGGGATCTGTGCCTAATTTATGCGTGAAGATTTACACCAGGTTTCAGTTAGTGTAAATCCTGATGCCGTAGGTTAGGCTCGGATCCCAGCACTATGTGCTGTTCTATAAATGGTGCCGAACTTGGAGTGTATAAGACAGTAAACGAGAGGGTCCAACCGTACACAAACCAAAACAGCAAGAAAAAGCACGAGAGGGCCTCCAAGATTGGAACAATGGTACAATGGTGACAGACACATGTGTAGGTGCTAGTTGGTTGCTAAGGAGTATTCTATACCTTTATGGGCTCTTTTAGAAAGGCGCATAAGGGTCTATGCGTGTGCAGCGTGTGTCAAATCAGCATTACTGCCCAGCTAGCATGTGTACCTGGCGGTAATTCTGAGCTTGGTACATGCCGAAAGTACACAGTATGTGCGGGACGTCAGACTCACAGAAACTGAAGCCTGCCCTTGCAGATCAGCAACGCGGCCATGCCGGAGAAGAGGACTTCGGCTGGGAGGGGGTTGGGGACCCCCGCCAGCAAAGGTACCCAATGGCGGTGGGGGAGGGTTGGCAGTGGGAGGGGGAGGCCAAAGGGGTTGGCGGCAGGGGGGGGCCAGGGCTAAATCTACGGGGGCCCATGCCCCCACATAGCTATGCCCATGTTATAGAATAGCATACAGCCAGACGCGTGTGCAAATTTTAATGGGTGCCAATTAACATCAGTAATTGGTTGTTAGCATCCAGTTATTGATAGTTCAGAGCTCATTATCCAATTTATTTGTGTGCGCATCTCAGAAGTGCGCTCATTGTTGGACATGCAATTTTGGGTGCCTTATTGAGAATCTGGGGGTTAGTGAGCATATGCAAGGGAATGCAAATGGGGAGGCAATGGGTGGTGCATGAGCATGTAACTTACAAAATACTGTAAATTATTCATTAAAGTGCCGCATTTACGTGTACGCATTTATGCATGCTATTGACATCGCATTAGTGGCCTAGAAGAAAAGTGCATGCGTGCAGAGACAGGAGCTCACTGGAGGGCAGCAGCCGCAGTTCTTGCATTACCAGTTTGGCATTTTTCATCCTAGTATAATTGTCTTTTTAAAGACAACAAGGATTTTCTTACAGTCAGTCACAGGGAACCCAGTTTCCCCACTTTCTTCCCCTAAATAGTTCTGGACATATCTAAAAAAAAAAAAAATTACAAGCCATAAGTGGTGTAGAATAGGTAAGGTGGGAGGATGCTTGTTTCAGTTTATAGATCCTTTTCAGAAAAAAATTACTCCCTAATCTGTCTCGGGGTCTTCCCAGCTAGTCAGATTTTCAGGATATCCACAATGAATATTCATGAGATTTATTTGCATACACTGCCTCCTTGCAATGCAAATCTATTCATGCATATTCATTGTGGATATCCTGAAAACCTGACTGGCTGGGGTTTCCACAGGACAGGTTTAGGAATCATTGCCTTAATGGCTGTAGAAACGGATGCCCCAAAACCTTTTGCTGAACTTCTGCACTGGGGAGTAATAACACAGTATAGTAATTCCTATGTTCTTATGTTCTCTTCAGCAAGACACTGGAAAGACAAATCTCCAGCACAGCAAGGCTTATTTTTTTCTGTGAACAGGAATCATCTCCAGTAAACCCAGTGCCTTTTTTTCTAGCGAAAAAGGTGCTGGTACTGAAATGCCAGGCCACCCTTCAGGGGTTGGGTGATCACTGAAAGACCCACCCCACAATAGCCAGGCCCCCTGCAATCTATAACAAGGCAGAATTAGTGTGTAGAGCCTGAGATTGTTCATTAAAACTTGGGGACCATGGGTCAATTTTAGCAGACAATGGAAAAGGTGCCAGTACTCAGTACCCCCAAGTACCCCCTCAAAAAAAGCACTGAGTAAACCACTTCAAATAAAGTTTAAAGGAACTGTCTTCTTGAGATATTCAGAGACTCCCTCCTGTAACCTTTGCTGCATCTCCAAGAGCCCCAGAACATTCCTGAAGTTCCCAAGGCAGCATCTTCTTCTGCTCTTTCACTGTTCATATGAGCCCCCTGGTAAGGGACCAGCAGGTACCATGACTCCTCTGCAAACCAGTGGCTTAGGGGGGCCTTGGGGGCCTGGGCCTCCTCACCTTCAGATCGGGCCCCCTCTGCTTTCATGGCTGGCGGGGATGCCAAGCCCTGCCAGCTGAAGACATCTCCTGCACGAGTTCCGCCTGTGCTGAACGAGCAGCACTTAATTCAGCATGCACACTTCAGCCGCTAATTCCGGCTCTCCCGCGCATGCTCACTTCGTGGAAGAGCCAGCATTAACGGCCAAAGCGTGCCTGCTGAATTAAGTGCTGCTCATCATTCGGACTCATGCAAGAGATGTGTTTGGCTCACAGGGTTTGGCATCCCCGCCAGCAAAGGTAATATTTTATTCTATTTTTTTTTTACATTTGTACCCCGCGCTTTCCCACTCATGGCAGGTGGCAGGCTCAATGCGGCTTACATGGGGCAATGGAGGGTTAAGTGACTTGCCCAGAGTCACAAGGAGCTGCCTGTGCCTGAAGTGGGAATCAAACTCGGTTCCTCAGGACCAAAGTCCATCACTAGGCCACTCCTCCACTGTTGCTACTATTTGAGATTCTACATGGAATGTTGCTCCTCCACTAGCATTCCATGTAGAAGTCGGCCCTTGCAGATCACCAATGTGGCCGTGCAGGCTTCTGCTTCTGTGAGTCTGACGTCCTGCACATACGTGCAGGACGTCAGACTTGTTGGAATGTATTGTATTTTACATGCATTGCCTGTCACCTATTATTTCTCTGTGATTACTCTGTGACCTCTGATGTGAACTACTTAGAGAGGTCACACAGCTATGCAACTTCCTGTGGGGGTTAGATGCAGCAGATGCAGCACATGGAGCACATGGAGCTCATGATCTCTCCTAACCTGAGAGGATCTATGGTGGTGTGAGCATCCAATACCATCTAAGCACATGGAAGGAGCTGATAATACAAATGTATAATAATATGTATATATAAGCCTGTCTGATTATAATCTAACTACAAACTG
Source organism: Microcaecilia unicolor (assembly GCF_901765095.1). Taxonomy (NCBI): domain Eukaryota; kingdom Metazoa; phylum Chordata; class Amphibia; order Gymnophiona; family Siphonopidae; genus Microcaecilia; species Microcaecilia unicolor. Next base: position 217,854,092 of record NC_044038.1, read on the forward strand.
TGAGTAAACAGATGTTTTGTTACTTCAACTTTAAAGTGACTCAGCAGTGAATTATTCAGGGGTGAATGAGAGAGAGATGAAGAAAGAAATTAACATTTCTAAAGCTGAAGCTGTGTGTACTAAAATCTGCTAATTATTTACTACAAATAATCCAACAAAAGGGTTACGGGCCCAGGGTCCAGGAATTGAAAAAGAAGAGAAATATTACCAGGCAGAAAAAAAGGCCACATTTTTCTCTTAAGTTTTAAAGGAAAGATTCAGTCTGTCTCTCTCTCCCCCCACACAGCAGACAGAAGGCTAAGAAAATGGCTGAGGGAAGAAATTCACCATTGTTCTATTCTCTCAAGGTGCCTAGATTAACTGAGTTTAATTATCAGCAGTGGGAATTAAGATTCATATGTTTCCTTCGAGCAAAAAGATTAGATATATGCTTAGACCAAGACAGAACAGCTGAAAATATGGCTGAATGGGACAATGCAAACTATTATGTGAAGTGCATGCTTTTGGAAGCTCTCTCAGAGAAACAAGCCATATTAGTGGAGGGAAAAGATACACCAAAGGACATTTTATATAAACTGAGAACTATGTATGCAACTACATATGCAAAGCAGCAACCAATTTGGTTGGCAGAGTTGAATGAAACCAAATTAAGGGATAAAAGTAAATGTAATGATCACATTATGTATCTTATGTCTTCATTTCAAAAGCTAGAACTTTCTGGAATTCCCATGTGTGATGCATTGAAAAGAGCATTTCTTTTTACCTCACTATCAAAGAAGTTTGATGTTTTTAGGTCTGTAAATGAGGCCATTGAAGGGCAATCTTTTGAACAGGCAACATCAAAACTAAGGCAGGAATGCATAATAAATGATTCTGAGGAGATGTGTTCTCAAAGCAAGTCAGAGAGAAATGAAACAAATTTCTTGGCAAAGAACAGAGGAAGGCGGAGCTATGGGAAAACTCCACCCAAGGGCAAGCTGATTTGCTACTCATGTGGAAAGGAGGGACATGTATCTAAATGGTGTAAGGAAACACAAAACACTCCCTCTAGCTCACCTAAGCCAATGGAACTAAAGAATTCTCAAACCAGGAAATGTATGAAGGACAAAGATAAACACAAGGGCTTTCTAATGGCAGAAAAATCTTTGACTATGGTAAATAATAATTCAAATGAAAGTACTTGGATTTTGGATTCAGGGAGCACATGCCATTTAACCAATTGTAAAGATTTCTTTCAGGAAATGTGTCCAGAGGAAGGTATTCTTAAAACTGCAAACGCAGGGACTGCTAAGATCCAAGCAAAAGGTATTGGATTCTTAAAATGCAAAGTGTCTAACGAAGTTAAAGAAATTCCTGTAAGTGATGTCTTGTATATTCCCCAAGCAGTTTGCAATATGCTTAGTGTATCTACATTAGATAAGAAGGGATTTGTGATTCATTTTGAAAACAGTAAGTGCACAATCTCTAAAAATGATGAAGTGTATGCTGAAGCTTTTATGCATAATGATGTTTATAAACTGAGCATTTCAGGTGAAGCCTCACATATGGCGCAAGTAAGGAAGAATGATGGTAAATGTAGTCTGGAAATCTGGCACCGCCGCCTGGGACATCGTGATTCTAAGGTGATCCAGGATCTTTACAGTAGGCAACTAGCCACCGGCATTCAGATAAGTGCAGATGCTGGTAAAATGGAGAAATGCATAGACTGTGTTACTCAAAAAGGTGTGAGACCCTCATTTCCTGCATACACAGGAAATAGGAGTAATAAAGTGCTGGACTTAATACACAGTGACTTATGTGGACCGTTTAATATCCCATCATTGGGAAATAACAGATTTGTGCTAATATTCTTGGATGATTTCTCTAGATATTGTGTGGCCTATTTGCTGAAAGAAAAAAGTCAAGTCACAGACATGCTGAAGAAATACGTAGCCATGGTGAGCAATAAATTTGAAAGAAAACCAAAGGTTCTTCAGACTGACAATGGTGGTGAGTTCATTTCACAAAGCATGCGCACATTTCTAGAACAAGAAGGCATTCAGCATATCACAACAGTAGCTTATACACCAGAGCAAAATTCTGTTGCAGAGAGAAAATTTAGGTCAATTGTGGAAATGACCAGATGTATGCTGTCAGATAGCAATCTCCCTAAAAGACTATGGGGGGAAGCCATTCTCACAGCAGTGTACCTACAAAACAGAATGCCAACTAAAGGCGCTGAGCGCACACCACATGAGACATGGCATGGTAGGAAGCCAAACCTGTCACACATAAGAACATTTGGAAGTACAGCATATGCTCATGTACCAAAGCAAAGAAGGCATAAGCTGGATTCCACAACAGAAAGGGGCATTTTAGTTGGCTATGCTCCAGGACACAAAGGATATAGAATTTTGAATCTGAAAACTGGCATTGTTGGCATAAGACATGTTACATATTTTGATGAAAACAAAAGGGTTGATAAAGGCTGGATTATCCCAGATGAGCCTTATCATCCAGAATATGAAACTAGAACCATAATAGACATGCCAGTGTATATAAATGCCATACCAAGGCAGATGTCTGAAAGCAACTCATCTGTATCTAACGAGGAACAGGCAGAGGAAGCAGACACAGAAAGGATCATTGAAGAAGACAGTACAGTTGGAGAAGGGGAATCAATTGGAGAAGAACTCTCAGATTTAGAGGATGCGGAAAGGTCAGACCAACCTGTTGTCAGACGCTCATCCAGGGAAAACAAAGGTGTTCCACCCCCAAGACTGTCTTACCTAACAAAGTCAGCAGAAGCTCAAGAGCCCTTAACATGGGATGAGATTGAGAAAATGCCAGCAGAAGAAGCTGCTGAATGGCATAAAGCTGCACAGGAAGAAATTGATGCATTGGATAAAAATAATACTTGGATTCTTACAAAATTACCTCCTGGCAAGAAAGCTATAGGATGCAAATGGGTATTCAAGTTAAAAAGGAATGCACAAGGAAAAGTGGAAAGGTATAAAGCCAGATTAGTGGCAAAGGGATATCTTCAAAAATATGGAGAAGATTTTGATGAAGTGTTTGCACCTGTAGTGAAACACACGACAATCAGAACACTTCTGAGCATTGCAGTCTCAAAAGGCATGCAAGTCAAACACATTGATGTGAAAACAGCGTTTCTTCACGGAGATATAACTGAAGACTTGTACATGGAACAGCCAACAGGTTTCATAAATACAAAACAAAGACAGCTAGTGTGTAAATTAAACAAAGGTCTTTATGGATTAAAGCAAAGTGCAGAATGTTGGAATGAAAAATTGCATGAAATATTGACAAATTTAGGATTTAAGCAAGGTGAAGCAGATAAATGTTTGTACACTAGGTGCACAAATGGACAATATGCATACATTTTAGCTTTTGTTGATGATCTGCTCATTGCAAGCAAAAGTGAGCAAGAGTACAAGGACATTGTAAAGTGTTTAAACCAGAATGTTGAGATAAAAGAACTTGGTAATGTGTCATACTATCTTGGTATAGAAATTGAGAAACAAAATGATGGTTCTTATCTTCTAAGCCAGAAGCAGAAAATAAATGAGCTTATTGAAAGTTTAGGTATGCAAGATGCCCAAGTTGTAAGCACTCCCATGATCACTGATTTTCTGATGGATGAAACAGTAAGAGAACCTTTACCAGATAACATCCAATATAGATCAGCCATAGGTAAGCTTTTATATCTAGCTACCACATACAGGGCTGATATAGCAAATGCAGTAGGAATTTTGAGCAGAAGGGTCAGCTCACCTACCAAATCAGATTGGACTGCAGTTAAAAGGATGGTAAGGTATTTAAAGGGTACCATTGATTGTAAATTAAAGATTTCAGCCAATAGTAATCCAAAACTAATATGTTACTGTGATTCAGATTGGGCAGGGGATCATTCTAATTATAAATCCACAAGTGGATATGTGTTTATGTATGGAAATGTACAAATTTCATGGGCCAGTCATAAACAAAGTATTGTGAGTTTGTCTTCTACAGAAGCTGAATATGTGGCCGTATCGGAAGCGTGCAGAGAACTGATATGGATTGAAAAACTTTTGCTGGATTTTGGAATAGCTGAAAAGAGACCAATCCAGATAATGGAAGATAATCAGAGCTGCATCCGACTGTCACAGAATGACAAGGTTCAGTCACGCACCAAGCACATCGCAACGAAATACCACAACGTGCGAGAGTTGGCGAAAGAAGGGGTCATCAGTCTACACTATTGTCACACCAGTGAGATGACAGCTGACATCATGACCAAACCGTTACCCAGAGAACATTTTGTGAATCTGCGTATAAAGCTTGGACTTTGTATGAATAAATAATTGCATGACAGTTATGCATGAGAAGGGGTTTGTTGGAATGTATTGTATTTTACATGCATTGCCTGTCACCTATTATTTCTCTGTGATTACTCTGTGACCTCTGATGTGAACTACTTAGAGAGGTCACACAGCTATGCAACTTCCTGTGGGGGTTAGATGCAGCAGATGCAGCACATGGAGCACATGGAGCTCATGATCTCTCCTAACCTGAGAGGATCTATGGTGGTGTGAGCATCCAATACCATCTAAGCACATGGAAGGAGCTGATAATACAAATGTATAATAATATGTATATATAAGCCTGTCTGATTATAATCTAACTACAAACTGTGAGTAAACAGATGTTTTGTTACTTCAACTTTAAAGTGACTCAGCAGTGAATTATTCAGGGGTGAATGAGAGAGAGATGAAGAAAGAAATTAACATTTCTAAAGCTGAAGCTGTGTGTACTAAAATCTGCTAATTATTTACTACAAATAATCCAACAAGACTCACAGAAACAGAAGCCTGCGCAGCCTTCTGCATGGAATGTTGCTAGTGGAATAGCAACATTCCGTGTAGAATCTCCAATAGTATCTATTTTATTTTTGTTACATTTGTAGCCCGTGCTTTCCCACTCATGGCAGGCTCAATGCAGCTTACATGGGGCAATGGAGGGTTAAGGGACTTGCCCAGAATCACAAGGAGCTGCCTGTGCCTGAAGTGGGAATGGAACTCAGTTCCTCAGTTCCCCAGGACCAAAGTCCACCACCCTAACCACTAGGCCACTCCATTGTGGTGGTGGTGGCAGCAGAGACGGGGTAGGGGGAAGGGGAAGGAGAAGGAGAAGGGGACAGAATGCCAGGTCCCTTCAGTCCTCCTTTGGAAACCCCTCCCCAAAATGACATCCTACTGAATTTTGAAAAATCTCAGTGTTGAAAGTTGTACAGCTCTTTCTCTTGTAAATAGCTGAATTCTTTATTCAGCAACAGACCAAAGTGTAACAATAAATATGTAACAGAGTCATAAAACAAAAGTAATCTTGGCGTTTATAGACATAGGCTATTGATCTCGGAGTTGTATTTAATTTGTTTCCCTTACATTTCTTGGCATAGCAAAGCAATGAGTTATGAGAGTCATTGAAATCCTATAGCCTGATGTTTACTCATCACAAGCGTGCGCTTGGAGGTGTCCTTTGAAAATAGACTGCCCTACAATGCAGGTTAGTAGATTTGATTTCAATGATATCTTTTGGGGGTCTTGGACCGAAAAATTCAGCATATAAAGGAAATATACCTCACTAAGGGGTCCTTTTACTAAGGCGTGCTAGAAAAGTGGCCGGTGCTGTGGTTAGCGCATGGGTTTGCCGCTCGCTCCGGCCACTTTCCAGCATGGCGGAAAAATAACTGCACTCGGCTTCTTTTTAATGGCCATGCGCTAATTTCCCCATAAGTGCCTAGCCATTAGGAGGCAGTAAGGGCTCCCATGCTACTCCTGTGCTAGTCAGGTAGCACACGGTAATGTGCCCACACTATCTGCTTCACAAAGGCATGCCCCAAGACACGTCTCCTATGGCAAAAATTATAAATATATATATATATATTTTTAATTTTATATTTATTTATTTCAATTATTATCAAGTATTACATTGAACAGAAAAGGTACCTCATCAAGAAGATATTCACATAAAGATAAATAAAGGTAATCTTAAATTATAGTTAGTACACTCAAGTCCTCAATTATTGATCCAAGATTAACTTATATGGAGTTGTACAACGAAAAGATTTAAGAAATTATTGAACCTATCTAATAACAGAGTTCAGCTTTCATATTAAGCTCTTACATGTTAATATTAACCTTAACATATATCATCCTAAAGATCCTTTGGCTGCAAGAAGTTCTGTAAGTTGTGAGGATAGAAATGATAAGTAGTAGTAGTAGTAGATTCAAAAAACACATACTTGACCGACTGGTAACATATACATACATAGTAGATGACGGCAGAAAAAGACCTGCATGGTCCATCCAGTCTGCCCAACAAGATAAACTCATATGTGTATACCTTACCTTGATTTGTACCTGCCTTTTTCAGGGCACAGACCGTACAAGTCTGCCCAGCAGTATTTCCCGCCTCCCAACCACCAGTCCCGCCTCCCATCACTGGCTCTGACACAGACCGTATAAGTCTGCCCTCCACTATCCTCGCCTCCCAACCACCAACCTCTCTTCCCCCACCTGCTCCGCCACCCAATTTTGGCTAAGCTTCTGAGGATCCATTCCTACTGCATAGGATTCCTTTATGCATATCCCACGCATGTTTGAATTCCGTTACCGTTTTCATCTCCACCACCTCCCGCGGGAGGGCATTCCAAGCATCCACCACTCTCTCTGTGAAAAAAACAGACAATGCACTTACAGGGGTAACGTAAATAGAAAGTAGCCCCCAGTTGGAGCACCCCTGGTTTTAATAACAAAAATTCTCTACGTTTTTTTTTTGAGTCTCCTTAGAGACAATAAATATTTTTTACTGCGGGAGTAGCGTGAATTGCTGCCCGAACTAGGCTCAGTGCATCCTGCAGTAGTGTCCTTTCACCATGCGGTGGTCCAGCAGTAGGCCTACCGTGGCTTAGCAAAAGGGCCCCTTAAAGAAAATGATTGTTAAAAATGATCATAAATCGATTTTCCTTTAACAAATAAAACTCACTTTTTAGATTCAAGCCCTTTTCTAACTCTTTACCTACTATTGGTACTCTGCGCTTCAAGCCCAAACGTTGACATCATCCTTCTGTTGAGAATATTTAATTGGGATTTGCTCCCTGTTGCTGAAGAAGGATTATTAGGAGCAAGCAAACTGTCTGGGAAATGGAAGTGGGTATAGTATCTTTACTGGAGTGTCTGGTCTTTTAAAAGCTAACCATTACAATCTGAAAACTCACACACACACACAAAAAGAAATGTCTCTAGAAAACAAAATCATTGCTATATGTAATAAAAGTGAGGCAAGTAAAGGGCAATTGAGCCATTGTGACATCACTGATGAGGTCAGTTCTTAGGCACTGGCAGAATGAGGCATTATGACATCACAATATCTGCTCTGGTTACCAGAGACTGAAACTCTTCACACTAACAGGAGAAATTATGGGCATAGGTTACTGTTAAGACATGTTATTTTACCACTAGCTTGTGCTGTTTTATCCCATTTTATGCAATGAAACCTAGTTACTAATAACTGGGGTAAACAGTGAAATAACTTGCCTTAATGGTAACCCTTGCAAATTGTTGACAGGTAGATGAAAACGTAAGTTTCTTGCCACAATAAAAATAAAACAGAACAAAAATAATGGTAAAAAGCCATAGTCCCAAAGTGTAGGCCCTGCACTGAGCTTTTGAAGGTTGTTACGATGTATTTGTTCTCTCTTGTGTTCCCTGGAGCGACAGCTGTGGAGTGACAGACAGTGATGGCATGGGCGGCCTTTATTTTTCTCTCTCCTCCCTTCTTGTCCTGTATATTTTACTTGCTATCCTGACTTATATTGTAGTTTGCTTTCTTTTTCCACTGATTAGTATGTAAACACTTAGGGCCTTGTTTACTAAGGTGCATTAGTGTTTTTTGCGTGCCTACACTTAGCGCGCATGCTAACTATGTAGGCGCCTATAGGGATATTGCAGGCACGTATATGGTTAACGCGCATACATGGTTAACGCTCGTAAAAAATGTTAACGTGCCTATAACGCTGCTTAGTAAGCAGGGCCCTTTGCTACTGCCGGTTGGAAATGCAGTCATAAAGCCCTTGTTCCTGCAGCCATTGGTTTAAGAAAACATCTGCGAGAATGCTCTGCTGTCTAACGGAATTTAGCCTATTCATTTATTACATTTGTACCCCTTGCTTTCCCACACAGAGCAGGTTCAATGCGGCTTACATAATAATAAATAGAATTACAAAGTCTTGTAAGGAGAATATTACAGTCTGTGATAAACATAGTAATAGTAAGAATAGAATATATCAATTGAACATGGGAAGGTAAGCAAGATAGGATGAGCAGTGAGATTGAGGGGTATGGTGTAGGGAAGATGAAGAGAAAGGACTGCAGATGAGTATAAGGGATTGGGAAGATAAGGTGTGAGGTATAATCAAGGTCAGAGCAGCAGTTGTGTGGGTGGATTTATAAGATTAAGTTGGGTCATTAGGGTAAGCTTTCTTGAAGAGATGTGTTTTCAACATTTTTCTGAAGGGTAGGTAGCAGTGGTGTGCTGGAGCCGGCTCGCACCGGCTCGCAAGAGCCGTTTGTTAAATTTTCTGGCATCTTGCGAGCCGGTTGTTGGCCCGTGCGAGCCGGCTCGCCTCCGCTCCCCCGCCCCGCAAATCCATCTTCCGTCTGCCCTCTGCTCCCCATAGTAGCCCTGCTGGTTTCCTTTCTGCGCTGCCGCCGCCGTCCTGCCTTTAAAAAATTAATTTTCCCTCGAGGCGCGCCAGCGTTGAAACGAAGGCAGCAGGCTCAGCTCGGTTCCTGCCTTCGTTCCGTTTCTTCGCATCATGGCTCCGCCCTTGCGCAAACAGGAAATACGTCAGGCAAGGGCGGAGCCATGATGCGAAGAAACGGAACGAAGGCAGGAACCGAGCTGAGCCTGCTGCCTTCGCTTCAACGCTGGCGCGCCTCGAGGGAAAATTAATTTTTTTAAGGCAGGACGGCGGCGGCAGCGCAGAAAGGAAACCAGCAGGGCTACTATGGGGAGCAGAGGGCAGACGAAAGATGGACGACCAGGGGAGCGGAGAGGGCTGGAAGATGGTGGAGAGGAGGGCAGGGGGGAGACGAGGATTGCTGGACATGGGTGGGTGGATGGAGGGCAGGGGAGAGGAGGGTTGCTGGATATGGGTGGGTGGGTGGATGGAGAGGAGGGCAGGGGGGAGAGGAGGGTTGCTGGACATTGGTGGATGGTGGATGGAGGGGAGAGGAGGGTTGCTGGACATGGGTGGGTGGATGGAGGGCAGGGAAGAGGAGGGTTGCTGGACATTGGTGGATGGAGGGGAGAGGAGGGTTGCTGGACATGGTTGCATGGAGGGGAGAGGAGGGTTGCTGGACATGGGTGCATGGAGGGCAGGGGAGAGGAGGGTTGCTGGACATGGGTGGGTGGATGGAGGGCAGGGGAGAGCAGGGCTGCTGGACATGGGTGGGTGGGTGGATGGAGGGCAGGGGAGAGAAGGGTTGCTGGACATGGGTGGGTGGATGGAGGGCAGGGGAGAGCAGGGCTGCTGGACATGGGTGGGTGGGTGGATGGAGGGCAGGGGAGAGGAGGGTTGCTGGACATGGGTGGAGGAGAGGGAAGGGAGAGAGAAGAAATGCTGGACATGGGTGGATGGAGGGCAGGGGAGAGGAGGGTTGTTGGGCATGGGTGGATGGAGGGCAGGGGGGAGAGGAGGGTCGCTGGACATTGGTGGATGGAGGGGAGAGGAGGGTTGCTGGACATGGGTGCATGGAGGGCAGGGGGGAGAGGAGGGTCGCTGGAAGGGAGGGAGAAGAAATGCTGGATATGGTTGGAGGGGAGGGAAGAGTGAGGAATGAGATGAGAAGAGGGAAAAGGAAGAGAGGAGAATAACTGCAAATGGATGGAGAAAATAGGCAGAAGCTGAGGACCAGAAATGAAGAAGAGGAAAGAAATAAATGGAAAGGAAGCCCTGGATACGGAGTTAAGAGGACAGATAGCAGCAGAATCGGATACTGGGCCAGCATGAGCAGAAAAACAGTCACCAGACAACAAAGGTAGAAAAAAACTCATTTTATTTTCATTATAGTGTTTGGAATATGTTCACCTTGAGAATCAGGTGCTCAACATTAAAAGTTTATATTTATTTACTTATTTATGGCATTTTATCCCACATTAAACATGAATTAGATTGGAACCTGGGATCATTTAATAGTTTTTTCCTGGAGAGAGTAATGCATTGCCCCCCCCCCCCCCCCGGCTATAGCCAGCTCTGCAATTTGGGGGGGGGGTCGCCGAGGTAGACGGGGGGGGGGGGGGGGGGGGCAGAGGTGGACCAGGGAGAGAGCCTGTTGTTAAACATTTACCAGCACACCACTGGTAGGTAGTCATTTATTATTCTGATGGATCTTAGTAGAGCGTTCCAAAGCTGGCTACCCAAAAAGGAGAAACTGGATGCATAGGAGGTTTTGTATTTAATTCCGAATTTAGCCTTTGTTACCTCTGCCTGGTTATGACCCTTAGGTCTAAAACTCCCATTCCTAAAGTTTGTAGGCTGTTTGCCTCTTATGATAGGTCCCAGCTTTGTGGATACTTGAGGTGTGTGAGCACCCCCAGTATTGAACAAGTTCTTTCACAGAGTTCTGGGAAGGGTAAATTGTGTTCTGTTTAGCTACCCCACTCATTTTGAACGTTGGCTTCTACTAAAACGTTTAGAAATATATTTGAACTTTTATGGCATGTCATAAAGAAAGCTATTTATTTAGGACTCCTTTTACTAAGCGGGGGTAAGCCCAATGCGAGCTTACCACTCGCTATACAGGAAGTACCACAGGGCTACTGCAGCAGCCCGGCAATTCTTCCCACTTCTAGCGTGCCGTCATATCTGGCGCTACAAAAATGTATTTATTTTTGTAGTGCCAGAACTTGGCAGTAGTCAGGCAGTGCTGGGCACTGCCCGGTTACTGCCAGGTTAACGTGGGAGCCCTTACCACCACCCATTGTGGCGGTAAGGGCTCCCCCCCCCCCAAAATGGCCACGCGGCAAGTGCTGTACTTGCCGCACGGCCATTTCCTGTCGGAAAGCGAGACTTCCCTTTTACCAACTGCAGTAAAAGGGGGCCTCGATGCGAGTGTAAAACACAAGCTGACACCAGCGACGGCCCCCTTTTGCCGCAGCTTGGTGAAAGGGACCCTCATTTGGCTTTAGCTCACACTTTTTTTCAGTAGAGGTGAATTGCGTTCAGATACACTAGGTATTTCCTTAACATTTTCATTTTGCCACACGTCCATTTTCAGCAAAAATTTTAAAAAGACATTTCTTACAGGTGCACTGAATAATGATTCTGCACGTGCCCAAAACACGCATCTGCAGTACCGCAGGCCATTTTTCAGCGCACCTTATTAAAAGGGCCCCTTAGTGTTCAGCTTAAGTTTAACCTCGACAGACCAATCTTTAATCCTGTTTATACAATCATTAATCTGGGAGCAAGTAAAATCTACACTGTGGCCAACAGGAAGAAAATGTCATCTGCATAAGACAACATAAGCTCACCAGGATAAAGCAAGATTTGGCCAATGGAGCTCATGTACAAATCGTACAGGAGTGGAGGGATGGGAGAGCCTAGGGGAATAATACAAGGAGATTCCCATGTTATCGTAAACTGCTAAGAGCTTATGGTTTACATGCTATATACAAATAAAATTATTTTATTTTTATTAATAAAACCTGAGGGGTGTCGCTGAAACCCTATCTATCAATTTCAGAGAAGAGACAGCATTCTTGATCCTTCCCTCGTCCCACTAAGGATAATTCCCTTAGCGGCATCTCCCTTTCTGTCCTGTGCCTCTCATAAACTGAGCATAATTCAGTTTTATATGGGAGACATTTGCTGCAATATCATAAAAGATGCATCACCTTTACAGTGCCTCAGCAAGTTCCCAAGTCACAGTTCTAAAGCATTATTCAGCGAGACCTAAAGGAATTAGGGGGTATGAGCAATTTGCTTCATATAAATGGTCAATCACTATCAATGTTGACCTCCCAAACTGCTATTCATGCAGACGCCCCAATCTATATGTTAAACCTCGTGGACCTACCTCCCAGAAACGCCACAAGATCATCCTGCAAATTTCTCAACCTGCACTACCCCAGCTGCAAAGGACTTAAATACAAGCTGATGCACGCCACTACCTTCTCTTACAAGAGCACGCAGCTATGGAATGCATTACCTACAGACCTGAAAGCAATCAAAGAAACAACTATGTTTTGAAAATCTCTGAAAACATTCTTCTTCAACAAGGCCTATAATGAAAACCTATAACTTCACTAAGTCCACTCAATTTTTTTTTGTTACATTTGTACCCTGGGCTTTCCCACTCATGGCAGCCTCAATGTGGCTTACATGGGGCAATGGCGGGTTAAGTGACTTGCCCAGAGTCACAAGGAGCTGCCTGTGCTGGGAATTGAACTCAGTTTCTCAGGACCAAAGTCCACCACCCTAACCACTAGGCCACTCCTCCACTCCTATTTATGAACGCACACCCTATATAACTACCTCAACAACTCTCTTCCTTCTTCCCGCTCCCCTTCCTTAATCGCTACACATAACTAACTGTATCTGATATCCAGCTATGACAATGTTATCAAATCTATGTAAGCCACATTGAGCCTGCAAATAGGTGGGGGAATGTGGGATACAAATGCAATAAATAATAATAATAATAATAATTTACATGTTTTTTTAGAAGAGTTTCTTTCTCCTCTACAACACAAGCTAATGATAGGTCAAGATCTCACGTCTACTTGGGTTGAAAGAAAGTCTAATGAACTAACCCAACAAATGTTATTAATTCTGATGATACAAGTGACTGGTAGAATGTAGCTATTATACTGGCAATCAAGTCTTGCTGTGTTTCCATGATGCACCTAGTCAGTTGCATGTTTAATGATTGAGATAGCAACAACGCTTAGTTAAAATGAATTATTTATTTGTTTGTTACATTTGTACCCCACATTTTCCCACCTATTTGCAGGCTCAATGTGGCTTACATAGTACCATGAGGCGTTAACCACCTCCGGTGATGAAAACAAATACAGAGTGATGAAATTAGGAGAATCGTAGAGAAGAGGAGTTATATAGTGTTCATTATGGGCTTTGGTTTCGTTGTGTTGCTGGGTTCAGGCACTTAAGTTGGGTCAGTGGGGTATGCCTTTTCGAACAGGTTGGTCTTTAGTGATTTCCGGAAGTTAAGGTGGTTGTACGTTGTTTTTATGGCTTTCGGTAGTGCATTCCACAGTTGCGTGCTTATGTAGGAGAAGCTGGATCCGTAAATTGATTTGTACTTGAGTCCTTTGCAGCTAGGGTAGTGAAGAGTTAAGTATGTTTGTGATGGTCCAATTGTGTTTCTGGTTGGCAGGGCCGGTCTTAGCAAGTGCGGGGCCCTATGCAGACCAATTTGATGGGGCCCCACCCTAGCCCTACCCCCACCTAACTCCGCCCCCACCCTAGCTCCAGGGCCGGCTACCCCTCCCTCTGAGTTCCCGGGCTGCTCCCTCTGAGCTCCAAGGCCCCCAGCTCCAGGGCTTCCCCCCCTAGGGCTCCCAGCTCCAAGGCCCCCCTCCCTCCCGGTCATTTTTTAACACCCCCTCCAAAATCCAGTACTAGGTATGCCGAGAATACAAAACACTCTAGGACCTATTGAGCAATTCTACCATACCATAAGCAGTCATTTCTACGAATCACACAAAGAAAAGGAAAACATCTTAAAACACTACAGTGAGCACTAGAACATCAATTCACCTATTGTAAAATGAAACCTGACAGAATAGTACAGATCGTCGATCCTGCACAGTCAATGCCACCTGAAAGCCATGTCTTTTTCACAAACACAGATACACCCTAATCCACTATAGAATAAGTAGTAATATTTAAACTTTCTATTTAGACAAAAATTAAACTGAACCCCCAAGATGCCAGACTCTGCATACAATTCAACACCACAGAAACAGAAAATGACCCCTAGTACTGTGCAAAATATAAAGACAGCAGATGTAAATTTGAAAAAACTAACAAATACCAATCACCACTTTACAAATTAACAAATAGAAATAAAACAAATACAGAAAATAAAATAATCCCATTTTATTGGACTAATACATTTGGCTTCCAGAGGCCAAAATCTCCTTCCTCAGGTCAATACAGTATAGTACTGTTACAGTATCCTATCCTGACCTGAGGAAGGGGGTTTTCTTCTCTGAAAGTTAAGTCGAAATGTATTAAAATTAGTCCAATAAAAAGATTACCTTATTTACATGTTCTATTTATAAACATTTATTAACACAGCTACAATACTATATCCTAAAGCAAAAAAATAAAAATATATATTTTATTTACAGTTTGTTGTCTCTGGTTTCTGCTTTCCTCATCTTCTTTTCACTGTCTTCCTTCCATCCACATCTGCCCTCTATCTCTGCCCCTTCCATGATCCATCCACCATCTGCCCCTGTCTGCCCTCTCTCTCTCCCCCATCCATTCACTGTCTGCCCTTTCTATCCCTGCCATCCACTGTCTGCCCTTTCTCTCTGCCCCTTCAATCCACAATTTGACCTCCCTCTCCCATCCATCCGGGGTTTGCCCTCCCTCTCGCTACCCCATCCAGGATCTGCCCCTCTCTCCGCCCCTTGTTCAGTCCCCAGTTCCAGCCCCACTATCTCACCAGTCCCCCATTTCAGCCCCAGCCCTTTTCTCCCACCAGTCCCAAGCTTCAGCCCCCCAGCCACTTCTCCCTATCCCGTTTTCAGCCTCCAGTCCCAGTACTAGCCCCCTTATCCCACCTAACCTCCTTTTCAGCCCCCAGTTCCAGCCCCTTCATCCACATGCCTTGTATTAGGGCCCCCTTTTCAGAACCATTCTCCCACCTGACCCACGCATGCCCCATTTTCCCACCAGCCCCAGGCATGGCCCCCATTTTCCCATATGGCCACTTCTCAGACCCCAGTGCCTGCCCCCTTCTTCCATCCGAGAAGCCCCTCCCGAGTCCCCTTCTCCCATCCAAGAACCCCAGTCCCCTCCCCACCCGTCCCCTTTAACCATCCAAGAACCCCCTCCCCACCCCTTCTCCCATCCGTGAACCCCCTCCCCACCTCGGTCCCCTTCTCCCATCCAAGAACCCCAGTCCCCTCCCCACCCGTCCCCTTCTCACATCCGAGAACTCCCTCCTCAGTCCACTTCTCCCATCCAAGAACCCCAGTCCCCTCCTCACCCGTCCCCTTTAACCATCCAAGAACCCCCTCCCCACCCCCTTCTCCCATCCGTGAACCCCCTCCCCACCTCGGTCCCCTTCTCCCATCCAAGAACCCCAGTCCCCTCCCCACCTGTCCCCTTTAACCATCCAAGAACCCCCTCCCCACCCCCTTCTCCCATCCGTGAACCCCCTCCCCACCTCGGTCCCCTTCTCCCATCCAAGAACCCCAGTCCCCTCCCCACCTGTCCCCTTTAACCATCCAAGAACCCCCTCCCCACCCCCTTCTCCCATCTGTGAACCCCCTCCCCACCTCAGCTTTAGAAATGTTAAGTAGTAGTCTCCTTCCCATTTGAGAACCCCCTCCCCACCCTTCCCCCCACCTGAGAACTCCCACCCCACACACCCTTCTCCCATCTGAGTCCTCCCCCCCAACCTACCTACTAGCTTTGTTCTCCGGTCCCCACCACCCTCACTGGCTTTAAAAAAAGAATTTGGAAGCGCCAGAGGGACAGGCAGCACCTCGTGTCTGCCCTCCCTGCTACTAAAAATGTCTTCGACGTCGTCATTGGGCCTTCTCACATTGAGTCCCGCCCACCCTCGCGGTAATTGGAAGTTACCTCAGAGAAGGGTGGGACTCAATGTGAGAAGGCCCAATGACGACGTCGAAGACATTTTTAGTAGCAGGGAGGGCAGACACGAGGCGCTGCCTGTCCCTCTGGCGCTTCCACAGTCTTTTTTTAAAGGTAGGACAGGGTGGGAGCAGCGGGTGCAGGGCACCCCCCACCCGCTGACAGCCGGGGCGGACCGCCCCCACCACTCCGCCGTCGCGTGCCATCCGAGGGAGGGAGGGAGGACTGGAACTCGGGCGGTCGGGGCGGGGCGACCTTAGGCGCGCCGCGCGGGGCCCCCTGAGCGCGGGGCCCTATGCGGCCGCCTCGGTCGCCTCGCCTTAAGACCGGCCCTGCTGGTTGGCAGGTCTATAAGGTCGGTCATATATCCCGGGGCTTCGCCATAGATAATTTTGTGGACCAGGGTGCAGATTTTGAAAGTTATACATTCTTTGATTGGGAGCCAATGCAGTTTTTCTCGGAGGGGTTTGGATGTTTCGACTCGTGATTTTCCAAATATAAGCCTGGCTGCTGTGTTTTGAGCAGTCTGTAGTTTCTTTATGACACACTTGAAAACTGTGCGGGCACAGTGAGAAAGGTCACTCATTCTTCTTTAGTCTGCTGAACCAATATAATCCAGAGATAGCATGCAGGAGCTGTTCAGATCACAAAGACCCCTCCTCAGATGTGACTGCACCAAAATGAAGGGATCTATAAGGTCACATCTGAAGAAAGGACCTGTGTGGTTTCAAACAATTCATGTAGGCATTCTCATTTGACCATTCCGACATCAGTCCAATTAAAAGGCACCACAATCTGATTTAAATCAAATTTTATTTTAATTTCCCCAGCTGTTAGCACTGACACCTTAAAAGGTGGAGGTGAATGCATTTGAGGTTCATATAGATAAAAGGAAATGACTCAACAGATTTATTGCCGACAATAACCATGATTTCTGTAGTCCATCTTGCTACTGCCTTCTTGCTTTGAGATGTAGTAACGCTACAGAGTGAGGCAAAAAAATAAAAAAGTAACCCCCTAGAGTTTTTTGTCATTTTCTCAGCAACTGCTTTGAATTTCAACAAGAAATTTTGCTTACTTATTTAGTCATCATACTTACATACTACTATTAAACCAAGATCCTGCAATACCAAATATTTATCTAGTAACATTCTTCCACTACTCATGATGTATTGTAAGCCACTTTCAGCTTGCAAAGAGGTGGGATAAGGTGGGATACAAATGCAACAAATAAATAAATAAACATTTAATTATCATAAGCTATGTTGATGTTACTAACATTTTAGTGTTTTTGCCTAGCGATTTTTGCACATTAAAAATGTTCAAGCTAAAACACAATAAAATAACATCATTTAAATGATACAATTAACAATGACTCAGAATTTCGCAGTCACTGTGAATGCTGAAAGTGACCACCCCCAGCTTTAAGTACCCCCCCCCCTTTCTCTTTTCAAATAATGGTGGCTTTACAGTTCAAACATTTTTGAACATGTGGAAATCGCTGGGTGGTCATGCAAAAAAGTCTATAACTTCACAGTGTTTACAGGTAATCTCATTCCACTCAGTACATCTAGATACTAACAACAAATAAAGATGTAAAATTTCACATTGAAATTTCAAGCGGTTGCTGAGAAAACAGCAACAATCTCTGGGGCCCTTTTACTAAGCCGCGTAGGCACCTGCGCATGCCCAACGGGCGTGAATTTTGAGTTACCGCCCGGCTCTTGCGGTACTTTCATTTTTGATGCGTGTCCGCTACGTGCGCCAGAAAATATTTTTAATGTCTGGCGCGCAGGTGGTAATCGGGCATTTTACGAGCATATACCATTACCGCCTGGTTGCCGTGCGAGACCTTACCGCTGGGTCAATGGCTGGCAGTAAGGTCTCAGACCCAAAATGGACGCGTGGCAATTTTCATTTTGCCGCACGTCCGTTTTCGGCAAAAAGTTTAAGAAAGGCTTTTTTTTTACAGGTGCGCTGAAAAATGATTCTGCGCATGCCCAAAAAGCGCGTATACACTACCGCAGGCCATTTTTCAGCACGCCTTTGTAATAGGGCCCCTCAAGGAAGTTACATTTTTTTTGCCTCACCCTGTACATCCTTCTTCTGCATTAGGAAAACCAATATTTTCATCAGTAGTTTTCAGGGTCCCAAGCCGCAGTTTTCCATTTTAAAGTTCATTCCACACTAATGTTAAAACTCCCAAGCAGGGCCAGCTCAATCATTAGTCAAAACTAGACACCAAGGACAGCAGTTTCTTAGGGGCAGCAAAAGGCAGCTGAGTTCAAAACAAAGCAATAGATTCTTTCAGCCACAGAAACTGAAAGAACCATAGCACATATTGTATTTAACCTGCATTTTTATGGGATATCTTTGTGACCATCATTTATTTATTTATTTACTAGCCGTTGAGCCTGTAAAAACGGGCTGGTATTGAGGTTTTCCTCCCCCCGCGGTCACCACCGCTCCCCTCCCCCCTGCGAAGTCGCCACCGCTCCCCCCCCCTCGAAGTCGCCGCCACCCCTCCACCTGGCCCGGGCCCTCTCTTCACTTCTGAACTTACACATCCATTCGCCGAACGCAGCAACGCACATCAGCTGAGCTGCCCCTTCCTTCTCTGCCTGTGTGTGTCCCGCCCTCGCTGACGTTACGTCACAGGAGGGCGGGGCCACAGGCAAAGAAGGAAGGGATCACTGCAGCTCAGCTGATGTGCGTTGCTGCGTTCGGCGAATGGATGTGTAAGTTCAGAAGGGAAGAGAGGGCCCGGGCTGGGTGGAGGGGTAGCGGCAGCGACTCCGAGTGGGGGGGGAGCGGTAGCAACCTCGGCGGCGCAGTTTCCCTCTCTGTCCCGCCCCCCCCCCCGTCATCACGAATTGACGCGGGGGCGGGACAGAGAGGGAAGTCTCTACTGCGCATTTGCGATTGAGTCGGTCACTCGCCATTTATATGTTTGATTGCATTTGTATCCCACATTTTCCCACCTCTTTGCAGGCTCAATGTGGCTTACAATATATCATGAATAGTGGAAATACATAAGAAAATATACTTTTGGTATTACAGAATGATCTTGGGTAACATGATAACAGTAGAACATAATAGTCAGTGGTGTTCCGACGCTGGCTGACACCCGGGGCGGATTGCCGATGCGCCCCCCCCCCCCGGGTGCAGCGCGACCCCCCCGTTGAAATGACACCTCTCCCCCCCAGGTGCACGCCGCTGGGGGGGGGGGGTGCCGCGGCGTGCGCCTGTTGCCCTGTCTCCGAGTTCGCAATTCGCATGTGTTCACTGCTCCCTCTGAGTCTGCCCCGGAACAGGAAGTAACCTGTTCAGGGGCAGACTCAGAGGGTGCAGTGAACACATGCGAATTGCGAACTCGGAGACAGGGCAACAGGCGCACACCACGGCACCCCCCCAGCGGCGTGCACCCGGGGCAGACCCCCCCCCCCCACCGCCCCCCCTTGGTACGCCACTGATAATAGTAGATTAACAATCAGTTATTAAAGACAATTCTGGGTGTATGTATAGGGGTTCATATTTGTTGTTCTTTGTGGTATATCTTGTTGAAGAGATGGGTCTTCAGAAGTTTGCGGAAATTGGTTAGATCATAGGTCATTTTTAAGTTCCGTGGCAGCGCGTTCCAGAATTGTGTGCTCAGGTAGGAAAAGGTTGATGCGTGCGTTGTTTTGTATTTTAGACCTTTGCAGTTGGGGAAGTGTAGATTAAGGAATGTGCGGGATGATTTTTTTAGCATTCCTGGGTGGTAGGTCTATCAGGTCTGACATGTAGGCTGGGGCGTTTCCGTGAATGATTTTATGAACTAGGGTGCATATTTTGAACGTGATGCGTTCTTTAAGTGGGAGCCAGCGTAACTTTTCTCGTTGAATTTCATTATGAAAATCTTAGGGGGGGGGAGGGGGTATGCAGGTTGTGAGCCTGAAAGTTAATTGCGGGGGGGGGGGGGGGGGGGGTGGAGGTGTAAGGCTGAAGTTTCATCTCGGTTACCCACCACCCTTGCACTGGCTCAGCTCGAAAGAGGAAATGGTGATCAGATGCCTGCATTGTTGAATATATGGGGTATCCCTTAAAGCAGAACTTCTCAACCCTCTCATGCAGGCATACCAAGCCAGTCACCTTTTCAGGATTACCACAATGAATATGCATGAGATAAATTTCCATATGTGCAGACTTTTCTCATGTATATTCATGGTGGTAATCTTTAAGCGTCGACTGCCTCCAGTAGAGGGTTGACAAACACTGCATTAAAGAGGTTGGGCATGCTTATAACCAACATTTTTGATGCTCTAGGACAGTGATGGGCAACCTTTTGAGCTTGGTGTGTCAAAATTCGCCAAAAAACCGAGCATAACTCGGGTGCTGTGTCACTTCGAGAAAAATCACTACTACTAGGACTGCCCCCGGGCCCCCCCCCTACCCGAGATTGCTGCCCACCCGAGGTCGCTGGGCCCCCCCTCCACCCGCTACTGGGCCCAGAACTAACCTTAAAGCCTCCTTTCACGTCGCAGCAAGCAGCAGCAGGGCAGACCTCTCCTCCTTCCTTCTGTGCTCCGCCCTCGCGGACGTTACGTCAGGCGAGGGTGGGACACGGAAGGAAGGAGTGGCCTGCCCTGCTGCTGCTTGCTGCGACGTGAAAGGAGGCTTTAAGGTTAGTTTCCGGGAGCGAGGAGGGAGGGCGGATCACACTGCGGCGGTGCCGCGTGTCATCGAAAATGGCTACGTGTGTCAGTGCTGACACGCGTGTCATAGGTTCGCCATCAGGGCTCTAGGAGCTGTGGATGGCTTTCGTGCTGCCTAAGAGTTCAGCTGGCTCTACCTTGCTCTAACTTAATAAGAACAACCAACCTCCGTTAGATTCAGTATAAATAACTGAACAGTTTCTGGTGATTGACAAGCACACTGTACGACTTGTCCATGTGTACACACAGAGAGTAAGTTTATATGCGTAATTTAAGACTTTCGGCAGTACCAGCAAATGCAAATGAAGTGTAATCTTGCCAAATGCCCGACGCACAGAGCAAAAGTAAGTCTGAGGTATTGGATTTGGAATGGGAAAATACAATACCACCTCCAGCGACACACAATTGGCATTGTATCCAAGTGGTGATTGATTCCTATGAATGATGACTTTACTGATTCCCGGAGCATGCCTAATTCTGTATTTCTGGCTGTTGGTTAAACTATAAAACAAAGTGAGGCTTTGTACATCTGTTAACTATCTTGGCTCATAAGCATATGCAGCCTTGTGATTGTCCTGGAAGGCCCTTTTTTTTGGAGATTCTGTATTTTGAATGTAAATAAAGTATTTGTGCATTTCCGTTTTATCATAAATGTTCCTTTAATGCCGTAATTCCCAAACTGTGCGCTGCAGCACCCTGGTGCTCCGAAGCAAACTCTTAGGGGTGTGGCAGTACATTGCTCTCTACTTTCTCCTCCCACAGGTCCAGCATCTGCCGCTTCCTGCTTCTTCCCCCACCACCGCTGCAGAACTAGCAGCTTACATTTTCAGGCCGTCCGCCATTCACACAGGCACTGGAGGGATTTCCCTCTGCTGCGTTCGGCCCTTGCAACAGGAAATTGCATCAGGGAGGGCCGGATGCGGCAGACTGGGAAGGCCCCAGAGTTAGGGTTACCATATGTCTAGATTTACCCGGACATGTCTTCTTTTTGAGGGCATGTCTGGGCAACCAGACGGGTTTTGCCAATCTGCCCGTTTGTCCGGATTTCTGGACAAACGGGCAGGCTAGCCTCCCCTCCCCTTACTTACTAGTGCCCTGGTGGTCTAGTGACCTCTTCCACCTTCGGGACAGGAAAGAGCCCCCTCTTTCCTGCCCAGAGCGCTGCCCTGCATGCATACTTCCTGTTGCTGATCCTCGGAGCTGATTCAAAATGGCCGCCGAGAGTTGAAGTGACCTCGCGAGACCAACTCTTGGCGGCCATTTTGACTCGGCGCTGAGGATCAGCAACAGGAAGGATGCATGCAGGGCAGCGCTCTGGGCAGGAAAGAGGGGGCTCTTTCCTGCCCCGAAGAGGTCACTAGACCACCAGGGCAGTAGTAAGGTAAGGGGAGGGGGGTGACGGGGAGGGGGGGCTACGGGGTATGTGACAGGGGGAGGGGAAATGTGACAGGGGGCGGAGCAAGGGTGGGGCAGGGGGCGGGGTGGGTGTGAAAGGGGCGGGGTGGGTGTGTGGTGGGGCGGGGCATGTGTCCTCCTTTTGGGGGGGACAAAATATGGTAACCCTACCCAGAGTGCCTGTGTGAATCACGGACAGCCAGAAAATGTAAGCTGCAGCCATTGCAGCGGAGGTGGGGGAAGGAGAAGGAAACAGCAGCGATCCTGGACCTGCAGGAAGGAAGGTAGCGGTGTGCTGGTGTGAGAGGAGTGGGCTGCAGGGAGGCAGAGGTGTGCTGGTGTGAGAGGAGGAGGCTGCAGGGAAAGGGAGACTCGTGGGGGGATGCAGAGATCCATGTGACTGGGGGGGGGGGTGCTGCGGAGATCCATGTGGCTGGGGAGGGGGGTGCCATGGAGACCCATGTGGGAGGAAACGTTTGGGAACCCCTGCTTTAAGGGTATGTCTACTAAAGAGCACCAGGAAAAGGGATTAGCACATGCTAACTCAGGACTTTCCCATGCATTGGGCCCATTTCCATCACACCCAGGAAATAGGGCATTTTCACATATTTCTTTCGCAGGTTGTGTGCCGATGTTCGCATTAGCTTGCATAACCTGGAAAAAATTGACTTGGGAGTACTTGCCACCTCCTATTTAAACTGAAAACTTATCTTTTTGAAAAGTATGTTTTCTTGAAATTAGGAGACTGATTTTTTTTTTTTATTGTGCATAATTTTTTTGTATCTGTTCAATTGTTATGTTTGGGTCTTTTTTGTTACCCACCTTGCACCTTTCATTTAAAGGGATCTGGTGGGATGCAAACCTCTAGTATAGTACAGTATAGTTATGAACACGCTAACTAGTTAGTGTGCTCAAATGTTAATGCGTTTCCTTAATAGTGTGTCCACGCCCATTCTCCACCTCTGACATGCCCCCCCTCCAAAAATAAATTCACAAATATAGATAACGCGTGCTTAGCACATGCAAAAAGGTTAATTACCGTGGAATGCTTTAACGTGCTTTGTGCTAAGCATTTTAGCACACGCTAAGAACACGTTAGGGCTTAATGCTTTTTAGTAGACATACCACTTAGTGTTGCTGCTGGAACTTGCAAGCAGCCCTATCATGTTTTGCTTGTGTAACCCCCTTGTTCAATATGTGTCTAGGCAGTTGCCTAGTACGGGCCTAGTGTGATGGCAAAGGGGAACTTGAGTGACCAGAGCCAGCATTAGAAATTATCCGTAGAAGGCTGAACAAACGGCATCAGACTTTAAATCCATACTCCACTTAATAACACAGAGGGACATTTCCAATTTGACATCTAACTCCGACTTTGGATGTTTTGCTCAAAATGTCCAGACCCTGAATAGCAAATATAGCTATTTTTAAAACTGCAAAATGTCTGTCTTCTCATTTCGAAAATGGCCACTTGCTAGATGTTTTTGTGTCCTGTGTGTTTGTTTATCTTTTTGGTCCATTTTTGGAAAAAAAAAAACCATCCAAATGAAAAACGCCCAAAATCAAACCATTGGGTTGTAGGAGGAGCCAGCATTCTTAGTAAACTGGACACACAGACATCTCAGCAGGGTTGCCAGGTGGGCGGTTTTCCCGGCCAATTGGGCGGTTTTCCGCAACCCGCCGCAGGAAACTTTTGCCCGTGGCGGGTTGCGGTTTTTTGGGCTGGTTTTCTTTTTTCGGTGCGGGTTTTGGGCGGTTTTTCGGCCGGCGGTGGGTGGGGCTAATGGCGGCAGAGGCGGGGTTTGTGACATTTTGGGCGGGGTTTGTTGATGTATTGGGCGGGGCGATGACAGTGGGGGTGGGGCTGATGACGGCGGGGGCGGGGGTGATGACGGAAGGGGCGGGGTTGATGACAGAAGGGGTGGGGTGATGAAGGAAGGGGCGGGGGTGATGACGTTGGGTGTGGGGTGTGTGCTGTTTTTGGGGGGGTTTTGAGCGGTTTTGTGTGGGAATTTGTTTTTTTTATATGGCAACCCTGCATCTCAGCAGAGCAGTGGGGCACCATAGGAGGCAGTGAAGTGGACTTCACATAAAAGGTCCCAAGTACACATCTCACCATTGCTCTCTTATATTGTATACTGAGCCCTCCAAAACCCACCAAATACCTATGTACCCAGCTGTACACAACCACAATAGTCCTTATGGATGCAGGTATCACCTATATGTGGGTAAAGTAGGGTTTTGTTGAGTTTTGGAGGGCTGGCATTTCCCACCACAAGTATAACAGAGTGGATTATGGGCCTGGGCCCCCTTTTCCATAGTGTACTGGATTGGCCGCTGTCGTGGACAGGATGCTGGGCTCGAGGGACCCTTGGTCTTGTCCCAGTGTGGCATTACTTATGTACTTATGCACTTATGTACTGACCACTAGGCTACTCCAGGGACCTGCTTACTGCTGTAATGGGACTGGCTATAACATCTGAGGCTGTCATAGTAGCTGGTATGTACTGTTTCTTTTACATCTTGGGGGTGGGAGAGGGTCAGTGACATTCTTTTATTTCTCCAGTGGTCATTTGGTCATTTAGGGCACTTTTTTTGTGGCTTTAGTCATTATTAAAACAGGTCTAGTTCAATACATCTCAGTTTTAGTCCTGGACGTTTTTGTTTTGTTCCATTGTAGCTGAAAAATGTCCAGGTCTTAGGAACGCCCAAATCCCACCCTTAACATGCCCCTAACATGTCCCCTTGAGATTTGGGCGCACTGCAGACAAACTGCATAGAAAAATGTCTGGAAAATGGGTTTCGAAAATACCGATTTGGACGTTTTGGTGAGAAAAACATCCAAATTCTGCTTTATGTCACTTTTTAGACATTTATTTCTTTCGAAAACGAGCCCCATGGTCAACCACGTACAGTCTTATCTTCCCTCCTTTCGCAGCACAATACAAATATGTTGTTACTCCTTACTCAAGTAGACTTTTAAACCGGCTCACCAGATACGGGATAGTCCTACAATAACTTTGCTGTTCTTATTAACCAGATGACTCATGTTATCAGTGACGATTACAGATGTTAAACACCTACAACTTTGCAGGCAGCGGCAAAGGATGGTGTTATCAATTCTTATCACATGCTACTCCCTTCGGCTTTAGATGGTACCTGCCCTTGAAAGTTAAGAACAGGGCACCCGGTTGACGTAGCAGATACTTAGAATGGACTCCTTCAGGACTTCATGGGTGTAGAGGTTCCACCTAATATACACACTGCACAAGCCAGCCAAGTCTCTGGTTCTGATGCTTGTTCCTGGTCCCTTAATTCTTGCTGTATAGCAAGTGCCTTTGTAATGCTAAGCATGAGGATATAGCAAGATGATTCTTCATTGAGGTCCTCTGCTTCAGGCTTGGGAAGAAGGAATGTCCCTGTGAACTTCTGTGGGTCAGAGGAAGGAGATGGGACCTATGAAGTGGGCTTATATAATTGTGGGGGGGGGGGGGGGGTGGCTAGTGCTGCTACCAGACCCTTCCCCCTGCTTATCATTGGACACTCCTATCCTTCTTCTAGTTTCCAGAGACTCCCAAACTGTTCTACACAGTTCTACTCCTTTCTGGAAACTTTTGGTGCTTTCCTGACAGGTGCTGGAAACACGTAAGTTCAACTAGAGGCCACGGATAGGATGGACCTCAGGGCTGTTTATCTGCTGCTGCTGCAAAGCAGACAATTTCTGGCTTACACTAAAAACGGCCAGCAGTGGAAATACTGACACAGAAATGATTTAGGGAACAGCACTGAGAATTCAGACAGCCTTAACCTGCTGAATTTCTCATGCTGTTACACTTGTATCAACATTTCCTCCCCCCCCCCCCCCCCAGACTAGAGCCAGAAACAAGGGCAAACCCTGCAGTGCTGCTCGTGAGCCAGATGGAGTCACTGTAGCAGCAGTCAGCGTTGCCAATTTAGCTTGTTTTCCCGCATGTTTGGGCTTGTTATTTTTTGAAGTTGTGTGTGTGTGTGTGTTGGGGGGGGGTTCTGAACTCGCAGGTAGCTTATTTTTGGGCTTGTTCTTTTTTCTTTTATTTGACTTGATATACCGCCGATTGCCCACAATTGTCGCTGTGATAACATTGCAAGTAAGCAGTGGCATACCAAGGGGGGGCGGTGGGGGCGGTCCGCCCCGGGTGCACGCCGCTGGGGGGTGCCGCGGCGCGCGCCTGTCAGCTGAGTTCGCTAACTTCGCTAACTTCGCTGCAGCTCCCTCTGCCCTGGAACAGGTTACTTCCTGTTCCGGCCGGGGCAGAGGGAGCTGCAGCGAAGTTAGCGAACTCAGCTGACAGGTGCACACCGCGGCACCCCCCCCCCCCAGCGGCGTGCACCGGTGGAGGGTGTCATTTCGCCGGGGGGGGGGGGGGGCGCATCAGCGATCCGCCCCAGGTGTCATGCAGGCTAGAATCGCCACTGCAAGTAAGTGAGTCAGCCGGCACTCAGTCCCGCCTTTTCCTGGCCTCTTTCGTTTCCTCATTGGCTATGGAAGGAGTTAATCACAGCATGCACCGCCCCTGTATTAGAGCTACCTTCTGACATCCAGGACATACTTTGTAAGACGCATACAAAATTGGTCTTATTTTTAGGCTTGTTTTTGAACTGATATCGCTTGTTTTGTGCTTGTTTTTTTTTAAACAAAATGTCCTTCTTTTCCCATGACTACCTGGCAATACTGGCACCAGTTCATCCCCCTCCACTTAAGGGTGCAGTTAATTCACAGCTGTGATTTTACCTTGCTCAACCAGACTCCAGCTAGCAGAGCAATCTTTAAGTGAACCTGTAGCAGCATAGCATACAGTGCACAGAGAATTTCAAGCAGTAAGATCACAGGATCACCAAAATCTGGGCATCTATGCCCTCATGATCCAAAGTCCTGCGCTGTTCCAAACAGCACTCTAAAAATAGCACTGGAACAGCACAGGGCTTTTCTGCATCGATGATGGTCTGTAGCCCCGCCCCGTGCATCCCAGGATGCAATGGGCGGGGCTGGGCCCCTCCATATTGCGATGTTGTCCACTGGAAGAGGAGGGAGGCAGGCTACGTCCCTCCTCCAACTAAAGGTAGGGGGGCCGGGAGGGGGGTTGTCACTACTTCTGGACCACCAGAGATTGGTATATGCTGGGGGGGAGAGTTGGGGTGGCTTCGCTTGCTGGGTGGGAGGGTGGGAGAGGGTAGGGGGGCCGGGAGGGGGGTTGTCACTACTTCTGGACCACCAGGGATTGGTATATGCTGGGGGGGAGAGTTGGGGTGGCTTCGCTTGCTGGGTGGGAGGGTGGGAGAGGGTAGGGGGGCCGGGAGGGGAGTTGTCACTACTCCTACTGGACTACCAAGGATTGGTACAACAACGCGGGGGGGGGGGGAGTTGGGGTGGACCTCCAGCCCCCCCCCCCCTGTTGCTCGCTGGGTGGGAGGGTGGGAGAGGGTTTGGCCGGCGGCGGCGGCAGCCACTTGATAATTTCTGGGGGTTCGGGGGGCTGGAGACCCACCGGATCTCCAGCCCTCCCTGAACTGGGCTCACCATTCCTCCCCAATGATCGGCGCAAACCCTAACGCCAGCTCGGAGCTGGCATAGATTTTGCCACGGCCACTGACCCAATCTTTGGCGCGCTGGCCGCTGATCATTGGGGATGAACGCTTTAAGCGCTGATTAGCATGCATTTGCAAGCTACTTGCACTGAGAGCCCTGTTTAGCATGCATTTGCATGCTGCTTGCGCTAAGAGCCCTCGAATGCGTTGTTTCACGCGCTTAAGGGCTCTGATCATGGGTCGG
Organism: Microcaecilia unicolor; assembly: GCF_901765095.1. Lineage (NCBI taxonomy): Eukaryota > Metazoa > Chordata > Amphibia > Gymnophiona > Siphonopidae > Microcaecilia > Microcaecilia unicolor. Next base: position 217,881,885 of record NC_044038.1, read on the forward strand.
CAGCAAACTCCAGCGCTAGAATGGCGTTAACAGCCTCTACCGCCGGAGTTTGCTTTTGATCATGAGGGCCCTAGAATCTTAATCCCACTAAGTAGTACTCCCAAGTTCCTAGTTTCACTATTAACAGGAATCTTTTCTCCAGAGATGCTAGGGCTTTCTGTGGCAAAGTGCCAGTCAAAATTGCATGTAGCAGAGGAGCAGAAGGAGCGGCACTGTGGTTCTTGAGGGAGGATGCACACTGCCTCCACTTTGACAAATAATACCCTTTTATTCCCCCCAAAATATTAGCTATAAATATTCATCAGATAGATAACTGTATTATATTTTGGTCTACAAGCCAGGTTAATTTGCATGTGTCAGTTACCTGAAAACTGGGGCCTGTTTGCTGTTCTACAGAATCTCTGTCCTAAGGCACAGTGGGGATTTATTATAATTGCCAAGTATCTGCCTAGTATAGTATAAATGTCACTTGGAAAGGAGACAGTGCCAGCTGGCTGTATAATGCCTAATCCTGACATTTTCATCAGGAAGCTCCTCCGTTTTTTTTTTGGGGGGGGGGGGGAGGAGAGGAGAGGGAAAGGTGGGATGCTTACAATACAATTGCAGGAGATTTTTAACAAGTGATTAATGTCATTCATTAAGGTTGCACCATGGCCCTGTTTCGCTGCTGGTGACAAATCACCTGCATATAAAGTTTGGTAACATAAACAAGCAAGTCATACTTAGAATCCCATTCAGGCAGATTTATCATTTGATTGTGGAACAGAACTTTCGCCTGGGCTATATGCCACCAGAAATGAATACACAGCTTGTACTCTGAATTCCCTTTGAAAAATGTATTGAAGAAAACTCAGTGGCGTAGCTATGGGGGGCCATGGGGGCCTGGGCCCCCCAAAATTGTCTCTGGGGCCCCCGGTTTGGCTGGTAGGGGTCCCCAACTTGCGCCAGCTAAAGCGTTTATGCCGTACTGGTGTTGCCGCATTCCATACCCAGCTCTTCTCAGTCACGCCGTGAACGCTCGTTTTAGTGAAATTACATGCTCAGTTTCATTAAAACGAGCATGCGCGGTGCAACTCAGAACAGAGCAGGGCAGGCAATGCGAGACCAGCGCAGGACAAACGTTTCAGCTTGTGGGTGTTGGGGACCCCTGCCAGCCTAAGGCACCATCGTGCAGCAGTGGCAGGGGGGTGGCGGTGGGGGGAATGGCAGTGGCAGAGGGGGGTGTGGTGGCAGGGAGTTGGGCCAAAATGTTCCCTCCCACTTTGGGCTCTGGCCCCCACCCCTCCCGTCAAGGTCTGGGCTGACTCCTGCGGTCATTGATGAGCCCGGAGATTCAATGCCGGGCCATTTTCGATTGACCGGTAGTGAATATCCTGTGTATTTTTGATCGCTTTCAACTTGAACAGCCAAGCCAATATTCAGCACTGGCCAGTTATGTTGAAATAGCCAAAGATAGGCATGCTATTTCGGTGGCCCAATTTGGCCACCAAACTTAGCTGACGGTGTGCTAAATATTAGCAGATAGCCAGCAATATTGAGCAATATAGCTGACTATCCACTAAGCGCTGACTGCGAGTATTCAACAGGAGATAACTAGCTATCTCCTGGTGAACATTCGCAGATAACCAGTTAAGAGTTATGTAACCTGCCAGGACCTGCTCCTGGTGGTTAAAAAGCGCTGAATTTTGGACAGATTATATTTAAAAATTAAAGGTCTGAGGTCTGAGGAGTAGCCTAGTGGTCAGTGCAGTGAACTGTAAAATAAAATACAATATTATACATAGATTTCCACAAGTATACAGTATCCCCCAAATTCTATCAATGGCATCCAGACTTGGGCACGCAGTTATAAAGTAGGACCAAATTTGCGCATAATTAGCTAATTGGCACTAACTTGGCAAGGGATTGGTGTTAAATACCAATAATTGGCATTAGCAAGCACTAATCCTATATAATAATTTGCACCTCCAACGTTCCATGTCTGGCTGCCTGGGTTCATAACATCTCCTGATATCAGCCAGCCTCCAGCATTCCATTCCCCCTCACTGTCCCGCCCTCGCATCAAGACGTAATGACGTCAGAGGGCGGAACAGTGAGAAGGAAGGGAACGCTGGAGGCGAGCTGATGTCAGGAGGGATGTTATGAACAGAACGGAAGCCAGCGCTAGCCAGCCACAGAATGTTCAGGTACAAATCAAGGGGAGGAGAGAATCGTGGGACATCGAGGGGGAGGGAGGAAGGGGAGGGCAGGGTAGGGCAGAGGAGAATTGATGGACATGGATGGGATGGGAGGACAGTAGAGGAGAGAATCGCGGGACATGGATGGGAGGGCAGGGAAGAGGAGAATCGCTGGACATGGAGGGGAGGGGAGGGAAGAATTGTTGGACATGGAGGGGAGGGCAGGGGAGAGAGGGAAAAAAAGCTTACATGACAGGCTTCCTAGGGCCTGTTTCTTTGTTGAGGAAACGGGCATGGTTCCACTAGTTGTTAATAATTTGCAGTTGTTCGCATAACAGATTTATGCCCCTATTCTTTAAACAGTGTGCCTAACTTGCAAAGAGGACGTTAATGTGGGAGGGGTTTGGGTGTGTCGGGGCGTTCAGACTATTCTCATATGCAGTTTATAGAATAGTTGCATTTACGTGCCCAACTGCTGCATTAGGTGCCACCATTTACAGCAGCCAAGGACCAGGTAAAGTCGTCCAAGTGTTCGTCAGGGACGCCCTTCTTTTTTCCATTATCGGTCGAGGACGCACATGTGTTAGGCACGCCCCAGTCCCGCCTTTGCTGTGCCTCCAACATGCCCCCATGAACTTTGGTCGTCCCCGCGACGGAAAGCAGTTGAGGACGCCCAAAATTGGCTTTCGATTATGCTGATTTGGGTGACCCTGTGAGAAGGACGCCCATCTTGCGATTTGTGTGGAAAGGTGGGCATCCTTCTCTTTCGAAAATAAGCCTGCTAGGCACCTACGTGTGCCCAACGCACATCAATTTGGAATTACCGCCCAGCTACCGCATGGCCCGAGCGGTAATTTCATTTTTTACATGCGTCCCCTACGTGCTCCAGAAAATACTTTTTATTTTCTGGTGCGCAGCGCTACTGGGCAGTAAAAGGCATTCTACGCACATAGACCATTAGCACCCGGTTAACACGTGAGACCTTACCGCTAAGTCAATGAGTGGCGGTAAGGTCTCAGACCCAAAATGGACGCGTGCCAATTTTCTTTTTGCCGCAAGTTCATTTTTGGTCAAAATTTTAAAAAGGCATTTTTACAGATGTGCTGAAAAATGGATCTGTGCATGTCCAAAACACACGCTTACACTAGTGCAGGCCGTTTTTCCGTACACCCAGGGGCGTAGCCAGACTTCTGCGGGAGGGGGGTCCAGAGCCCGAGGTGATTGGGCACATTTTATCCCCCCCCCGGCACCGCGACACCCCCCGCCATTGCCGATCCCCCCGCCGCTGCCGCCGCCACCACCACCAACTTTGACCCCCCCCCCCGCTGCAACCCTCTCGACCCATCCTTCCGCTGCCAACCCTCCCCCGCCATGGCCTACCTTTGCTGGTGGGGGACCAACCCAACCCCCGCCAGCCGAGGTCCTCTTCTTCCTTCGTTCTGTTTCTGATGCAGGATCTGCAGGGCTTCGTTCTGTTTCTGTGAAATCTGACGTCCTGCAGGTTGTACGTGCAGGATGTCAGACTCAGAAACAGAACGAAGGAAGAAGAGGACCTCGGCTGGTGGAGGTTGGGGTCCCCCGCCAGCAAAGGTAGCAGACGGCGATGGCGGGTTAGCGGTGGAAGGGGGTGTCGAGAGGGTCGTCAGCAGGGGGGTCCAGGCCCCACATATCTACACCCTTGAGTAAACCTTAGTAAAAGGACCCCAAAAGTTGGACTAACGCATTTTCATAGGTCATGCTAAATGATTAAACAATTGCACAGCATTTTGAAACCACGTAAGGGGTCCTGTTTTTTTCTGGACACTGTGTAGAATTACCCCCTGTAGCTGCTTGCTACGTGTCTGCTGAATCATTTTTTTAAAATTCACATCTTTAAATGTGGCCACCCATGAGTCTTACAGTGGAAAAACAGTGTTTGTGTGGGATTCAGTAGCTGATTCAGGATGGTCTTGTCAGAAATGAAGGCTGAAGACTCCCCCCCCCCCCCCCCCGGGCGGAGGGGGGTGTATTCCCTGACAGTGCTTCACTGTTCTAAGACTGGCATTACAGTATGCATTTGGATGTATGAAACCAGACTGAAAAATTCATGTTTTATTTTGCTTCTATTGATTTCTACAGCCTGATTTCAAGAGACTATTTTTCCCCACAGATAAAATAAGAGAAAATGCTTTTAGACATTAGACAGTTGATATTTTTGCGGATAACTATAATACTGCATTCTCTGAGCAACTGAATTTGATGCCTCTTCATGAATCAGTGCTGAAAAAAGGAAGCAAGAGAAAAAGAGAAGATCCTTAAGTATGGTGTATGGTTTTCTTTATTTGATATATATTATTTGTTAAATAATAATGCAATGTAGATTAAAAGAAGAAAAGAATGCCAATTTTGGGCCCTGTTTACTAAGCAGCGTTATAGGTGCGTTAACGCTTTCTCCGGACTAGCCCCCACACTCTAGAATTCACTGCCTGAAAGGCTTCGCTTAACACAAGACTACCTCTACTTCAGGAAGCAGGTGAAAGCTTTGGCTCTTCAACCAAGCCTTTAACGGAAGAAGTAACTAACTTGTTAGTCTCACTCACACACACAAGGATTGACTCGGGCTGCACATACTGCAGCGGGACATGTTTATCCACTCCTACCCTTGCTGAGATAATATTTAACCATCTCTCTGACCTCACGCGCAACTTTCTTCAAATCAATCACCTTACTTTCTAATTCTTCCTACTTTCTTACTCATCTATATGTTACAACTTTGCCTTACCCCTCACTACCAATTATAATGTTCTAGTACATACTGTGTTGTCATTGCAAGTAGTATACCATGCCATACTTTGTATTGTTGTTCGAATATTTTTACTGCTCTAATTGCCTACTGCTCATGTTTGATCTATTCTTACTGTACACCGCCTTGAGTGAATTCCTTCAAAAAGGCAGTAAATAACTCTTAATAAATAAATAATGTGCATTAACCATGCATGCGCGTTAACCATGTACATGCCTACAATATCCCTATAGGCGCCTACATGGTTAGCATGCATTAAAAATGTTAGCACGCCTATAATGCTGCTTAGTAAACAGGGCCCAAAATTGGCATTTTTTCTTGTTTTAATCTAAATTGCATTGTATGCCGCTTTGTTATTATTTAACAAATAATATATATCAAATAAAGAAAACCATAAACCATACACCATACTTCTTTTTTCAGCAGTGATTCATGAAGAGGCATCAAATACAGTTGCTCAGAGAATGCAGCATTACAGTTATCCGCACCTCAGTAAACAGGGCCCTTTAACAGGAGAGATAAAGAAAGGAAACCTAGCTGAAGTATCAAGAAATGCAGTTAGAGACCCAGAAAACATAGCAGAAAGACACAAAAAAGGTTGCCCATCCCGCTGTATTGCACAGACCAGATTTATTTATGTTTACGTGTGAAGATGGCTCAATAATCATCTAGGAAGTCCCAAATAAAGAGCATTTACAATTATCCAAAATTGGAAGAACAGACAGTGGAACTGTCACGTCTCTCCCGGAATCTCAGGGTTAGTGAGCCCTTGGGCCACTGCTGAGGGGTGGCAGCAGCAGGAGAATCACCCAAACACAGACACGGCAGGACAGACTTACCAGCAAACCCAGGACAGGAACTACCAGGCGAAGACTGCAGCCGAGGCAACTCAAGCCGGAGCAAACAGGACAGGAATTCAGCCCAAACTTCACCTGCACTTGACCGCTGTTCCTCAGGAGTTGAGCCCCTGGGTGCAGACGGCCGACAGGACTTACCGGACAGGGCTGGAAGGCAGAACTGCAGGAAACAGCAGCCGGCTGGCGAACAGCAGGAAACTTCCAGAAAGCACACCGGGGTTCCAGGCAGGCATCAAGCAGCAGAATAAACCAGAAAACAAGCCGGGTCGGGGCGGGCAGCAGACAGAAGAATAAACCAGGACAAGCAGGGTCAAAGCCACAATCAGGAAAAAGCACAGCAGCACTGCAACAAACTCTCACCAAAGGAAAACTCCTCTGAGGACCTCTGTTGTAAGGCAAACTAGAGACCTTCCCAGGTGGTTAATAAAGGCAGCATACAAGGGAGTTCACCAGGTACGGGTACTGCTTAGTTCCAAAAAACTCCCAAAACAATCTGGAAGGCTGGAAGATCCGGACCGGACCAGCATATCTTCTGGAACATGGGAAACGGTAAGCCATCGGTTCACAGCAGCCACCAGGCTTAACCACCGGGGGGCGAGGTTACTGAGAGCCAGGAACCTGGGCACAACCGTGACAGTACCTCCCCCTTAAGTCCTCCCTGGACTTCTTGGGAGGTCTGGATTTCCTTGGATCTTCTTGGTGGGATCGGCTGACAAGTTTCGGCGTGTTACCAACGGCCATATCATTAGGCGCGGGTCGTGAGATGGCCGGTTGAGGGCGAGACTGGGCTTTGTCCCCAGACCTGGGTTGAGTGCCCGGCACTGGAGTGGAGCTACGGGCCATGATTTGCTGTGAGCTAGACTTCCGATTCTTAGATCTCCGGATTTCAGGATTGTCCTGAAGCTTAGGGCCTGGGGTCGGCTTTTTATGTAAGGTGCTGGACCACAGGCCCCAAGGAGTCGTTCTAGACCTCCTGTTGGCTGGACTCTGGGGCCTGGGCACATTACTGGATTCCGCTTGGCACTGACTGATCTAGGGTAACGCACATGCGCAGGTCAGCCCCCTCGTAAAAGTCTTAGAGTCCTGGGAGTCACTAATGTCCATCCATGCATCTGAGTCTTGGTCCGGCTGTTCACCGACCACACTATCGGTGTCCGGGATAAAACAAAGTTGTCTGCAAGACTCGCCCCAGTCCAATATCTCACCCTTTTCCCAGTCCAGGACTGGATTGTGTCTCTGTAGCCATGGAAGACCCAATACAATGGGCTGCACTGCTGAGGGAAGAACATATAGAGAGATGTCCTCCCTGTGATCACCAATCCATAAGCTCACGGGAACCGTTTGAGTGTTTACATATCCTTGAATGCTTCCATACACTGAAAAGAGCGGGATGGTCTTAGGTAATTCTTGTGTTGGAATGTTAAGTCGATGGACAAGGGACGCGGCTATAAAGCTTCCACCCGCCCCGGAGTCCAGAAATACCTCAGTATGCTCCTGTTTGTGACCTAGGTCGAGCACTGCTGACATTAAGAACTGGGTACGCAGAAGGCTAGAAGATTGACTTATTACTGTGCCTGCAGTCAGACCTGGCCCCAAGGATTCGGGTTTCTGTGGACAGTAGACCGCGTAGTGTCCCGTATCACCACAATACAGGCAAAGATTGAGGGTCTGACGCCTCTGTTTCTCTTGAATCGTGAGAGGAGTATGACCTAGTTGCATGGGTTCTACTGGTGGTTGGGAGGGAACCTCCTGCGGATGAGGAGTCTGTGGTAAAACTTGATGGCTAGGTGTCTTAATACCTATCTTTTCTATGGAACGCCGTTCTCGGCCACGCTCCTGGAATCGAATATCAATCACATTACAAATCTTGATTAGCTCATCCAACCTGGTGGGAAGTTCACGTTCAGCCAGCTCATCCTTAATTTGCGGTGCCAATCCCTGCCAAAAGGTCGCGATCAGACTTTCATTGTTCCAGGCTAATTCAGAAGCCAAAGTGCGGAACCTGATCGCATAGTCACCCAGGGTCTGTGTTCCTTGCTTGAGTTTCAAGAGTGCAGAAGTTGCGGAAGTAACCTTCCCAGGCTCTTCAAAAACTCATTTAAATTGATCCAGGAAGCCCTGGAGATCATGAAGCACCGGATCGTCCTTTTCCCAAAGAGGGGACGCCCAAGCTAATGCTTGACCGGACAATAGAGACATAATATAAGCTATGCGGGTTCTCTCAGTGGGGAAATCTTGGGATTGGAGCTCAAAAATTATTTCACACTGGTTGAGAAAACCTCTACAGTTAGGGTTACTATTTTTTGTCCTTAAAAAAAAGAGGACACTTGCCCTGCCCATGCCCCACCCCATTTTACACCCTTGTCCGGCCCCTTTCACGCCCTTACCCCACCCCTTTCCACACCTCGCCCCACCCCTTTCCACACCTCGCCCGGCCCCTTTCCACACCTCACCCCGCCCCCCTGTCGCATTTTCCCCTCCCCCTGGTCACCCCCTCACCTCACCTCTCCTCCCCCCGGCCCCGTCACCACCTCTCCCCTTACTCACAATCTTCCCTAGTGGTCTAGTGATTTCAGGGCAGGAAAGAGCCCCCTCTTTCCTGCCCGGCGCGCTGCTCTGCATCCTGTATGCTGCCTGTGACGGTCTCGGCGAGATTCAAAATGGCCGCCGAGAATTGAAGTCTTGTGAGGCCGCTTCAATTCTTGGCGGCCATTTTGAATCTCGCCGAGACCGTCACAGGCAGCATACAGGATGCAGACCACCAGGGAAGATCGTAAGGGGAGGGGAGGTCCGCCGCCCGCACATCAGCCTCAGCCCGCCCATTTGTCCAGAAATCCGGACAAATGGGCAGGCTGGCCAAAACCCGTCCGGACGCCCGGACATGTCCTCAAAAAGAGGACATATGGTAACCCTATCTACAGTCCCCCCAGGGTGCAGCATGACACCCCCCCCTCACGCAATGACACCCCCACTCTCCGGTTCATCAAGCCCCCCCCCCACCCAGTGCAATGACACCCCCCTCCCCGGCGCATTAAGCTCCCCCCTTCCGGATGCATTCTTGGCTGCTGGAGGGTGCAGAGAGCAGCCACACACCTGTCGGCTCCATTGGCTCCCTGCTCCCTCTGCCCCGGAACAGGAAGTAACCTGTTCTGGGGCAGAGAGAGCAGGGAATCAGCGGAGCCGACAGGCACGTGGCTGCTCAGCAGCGTGCACCCGGGGTGGACCATCCCCACCGCCCCGCCCTTGCTATGCCACTGAATGGGGGTACTGTAGAATCCTAGTGATGGCAGTCAGAAACTGCATTTAACTGCTGTAGGCTTTGAGGATTCTGGAGTAGATTTTGAAATAACAATTGATCCGGTAGGAAGCTGTAAATCTGTTAAGGAACTAGAGGTTTGTTTGATGCAGACGTGCTCCATGCAGGAGCCAAAGGCCCTTTAGTCCTGGCTGCCTTCCGGGAGCGCTCACCCTCAGGCCTGCCTTGAATTTCAACAGGATTTGATTAAATCCTTTAACGCTGGGCCCCATGCTGGGGAAGAAGTGACAAAAATATCTTTTTTCCTTTTCCACCTGCAGGATAGAAAAGCATCTAATTATTTTTAGGCTGTGCTGCAGGCCCTGTGTCTGATCATTTAAGAGCTGCCTTAGCTGCAGATTACATGGAATAAAGATTTGAAAGCCTTTGAACCTCTCAAAACAGTTTGAAACTTGGTTTTCTTAGCAGGTTATTTGTCATCTGAAATGCCTGACATGTTGCATTAAAATTACCTAATTAATCTAATTACAGCACTCACATAAGTATTATAATTGATATTTTCAACCTAACGCTGAACCTCCCAGATAGTGAAAATACTCTGTCATTATGACAATAACTGCAGATAATTTTATTTGACTAAAATAATGACAAATATAGGTGGCAAATAGATTCAAAACTGCAGCCAGCTAGTGCTGTCAAATACCAGGCATTCTATACATTGATGGAAAGGGGGAGCCTTATTTCTCAATCTCCTACTAATTTAGTTGAGATGCTTCCCTGCTGGTTCTAATGGCAGGAGAGGGGGTTGCAGCAGAGCATTTCATTATTCTAAATTGTTAGTTTCGCAGCTCAAAAAGTCTGAGATCCAGAATGGTTCCATTTTAGTTTGCCTGTAGTTCCCCCCCCCCCCCCAAAAAAAAAAATACACTCCCACATTTTTAATGAAGGGGTGAAAAATGTTATAAGAATAAGTTACCTGTTGACATAGCATCTATGTATGTATAAAAATTAGAACAATAAGGTTTTCACCAGCATTATTGATGAGAAATAGATCATATGTTGCAGACCAGAAATTGCTCTTAAAGTTATGCAGGCTGCAGCCCACTGAAAACTGACCTCCTTGGTTACAAGCCAAGGGGATCTTTTACTAAAGTGCACTTTAACAGCAAAACTTAATTTAAGTGCGTCAACTGTTGGGAGCGTGCCCAACATGTTCTCTGAAATTGCATTGTGCACACAGAAGAAACAAAGCCCTTGCAGACTCGAAGACACATAGAAAAACAGCGAAAGCGACTCAAAAAATGCACAGACGATGCTCCAAAGAGTCTAAAAAGTTTATTGCCCAACAACCAAGTCTCGACACGGCCGTGTTTCAGCCTATCTGACCTGCCTCAAGAGTGTCCTAGAGTTGTCCATATAATCCCAAAGGAATGCTGCTGTGTAATACACTGTAAAATATATCTGTTGTGCTGTTAAGTCTTGAGAAGTGGATTTTACATAAGTACATAAGTATTGCCATACTGGGAAAGACCAAAGGTCCATCAAGCCCAGCATCCTGTTTCCAACAGTGGCCAATCCAGGTCACAAATACCTGGCAAAATCCCAAAAATGTACAAAACATTTTATACTGCTTATCCCAGAAATAGTGGATTTTCCCCAGTCCATTTAATAACGGTCTATGGACTTTTCCTTTAGGAAGTCGTCCAAACCTTTTTTAAACTTTGCTAAGCTAACCGCCTTTACCACATTCTCTGGCAACGAATTCCAGAGTTTAATTACATGTTGAGTGAACAAAAATTTTCTCCGATTCGTTTTAAATTTACTACATTGTAGCTTCATCGCATTCCCACTAGTCTTAGTATTTTTGGAAAGTGTGAACAGAGACTTCACATCTACCCGTTCAACTCCACTCATTATTTTATAGACCTCTATCATATCTCCCCTCAGTCACCTTTTCTCCAAGCTGAAGAGCCCTAGCCACTTTAGCCTTTCCTCATAGGGAAGTCGTCCCATCTCCTTTATCATTTTCGTCGCCCTTCTCTGCATTCATTTTCTTGGTGTGCAGCGGTTCCTGCCAAGACCTGTACTAACGAAGGATATATTTTACAGTGTCGAGTCTAACTTTTTAGACCCTTTGGTGCATCCTCTGTGCATTTTTGAGTCACCTTTGCTGTTTTTCTGAGTGTCTCTGAAATTCCCATGCAGAAAAGCTCATTAGCACTTATGAACACAGGTCACAATTAGGATGGATTTAGCAGGGACTTCAATAAATAGCACTGAAAGTTAGGTGCCAAAAAATCTCAGCTCTGAACACTATTCTATGAAGGATACATGTCTTAATAGAATAGTATTTAACGCAGATCCTGTGCCTAACGTTTGAGTGCCAGACTTACTCCTGCTGAACCTGATGTAAATGCTGGCACCCAAGTTAGACGCAGTTAGGCAGTATTCTGTGATTCCACGTGCAACTTCTTGGAATAACCCCTACATGCCCATTGCCTTTCCCCTTTTGAGATACGCACCATGGGATTTAGGCACCATTCCTTATAGACTAGTTCACATCCAGTGCGCACACAAATTTTAATGTGTCAATTAACATCAATAATTGGTTGTTAGCGCCCAGTTATTGAAGGTTCAGAGCTTATTATTCAATGTATTTGCACCAGGGGCGTAGCTATGTTGGGCCACAGGGGCCTGGGCCCCTGTAGATTTGGCCCTGGACCCCCTGCTGATGACCTTCTCAACCCCCCGTCCCGCTGCCAACCCACCGTTGCCGTCTGCTACCTTGGCTGGCGGGGGACCCCAACCCCCGCCAGCCGAGGTCCTCTCTTCTTCCTTCGTTCTGTTTCTGAGTCTGACGTCCTGCACATACGAAGGAAGAAGAAACAGAACGAAGGATGAAGAGGACCTCGGCTGGTGGGGGTTGGGGTCCCCCGCCAGCAAAGGTAGGTGACGGCGGGGGAGGGTTGGCCACGGGAGGGGGTCGAGAGGGTCGTTGGCGGGGGGGGGGGGGGGTAAAGGTGGTGGTGGTGGTAGCGGGGGGGGGGGTTTCGGCGGCGCCGGGGGGGGGGGGGGGTGTTAAAATGTGCCCCCTCACCTCGGGCTCTGGACCCCCTCCCGCCAAAGTCTGGCTACGCCCCTGATTTGCACACGCATCTCAGAAGCACATCCAAAGTTAGGCATGCAACTTTGGGCACCATATATATATTCCATGGATTGGTTCCTTCTATTGAGGAGGCGCTAATTGAATCTACACTAATTGCACAAGTGACAGCACATGGTATGGACTAGAGTTTATGGTAGTTATTGTAGAAGCTCTATTTGTGTTTTGGACATCTGAAAACTGGCATTTAGATGTCCATATTGCATGGACATCCAAATCCCAATTTTATAAAGGCAGGGTATGGAAGTGGTCTGAATGTGTTTTGTGTGGGACCAGATAGGGCCCAAAATAACAGAAGGGGAAGGGACGTGCAAGTCTAAAAAAAGATTGATGTCTGCATTTAGACCTCGGCCCTGATATTGAGACAGCGGGAGTTAGACCAGCTAATTCTTGCTGTCGCCAGCGAACCCGGAAATTCAATGCCGGGGCCGTATCTGGCCATCAGCATTGAATTTCCGAGGGGTTTTTTGGTGCCACAAACATAGCCAGTTAAGCCAGTACTCATTGGATGATGAGATAGGTTCTAGCGGCCAAAAATAGACCTGCTACTTATGCAGCTCTATCTGGTCACTAAACTTAACCGGTTAGCCACTGAAAATCAGCGGTAACTGGCTGTGCCATGTAACATAGCCGATGACCAGGCTAGCTGCTGACCGGGATATTCAGCGGGAGATAGCCAGTTATCTCCCGCTGAATATCGGCAGATAGCCAGCTTGAGAGTATTTAACCGGCCAGGTGCCATTCCTGGCCGGTTAAATACTTTTGAATACCGGGCAGCTCGTACTTATCACATCCAGGTTTCAGAAAAGTGCTCTGATTGAGCATCTGTCCACTAGGGGGATTAACACATGACACCTCCTTAATCCCCCATTGGGTGCTATCCGCCTCCCTCTCCCCTGAATGTGAAACCGACAAGGGATACCAGGCTCTATGACAAATTCAGGTATTATGGACATTCTTAGCAGTGCAACATGCAGATCTGAGGAGTAGCCTAATGGTTAGTATAATGGGTTGAGAGCCAAGGGACCCAAGATTAAATCCCACTTCAGCTCTGCTTTCTATTTTTTTTTTAATTGTGAGCCCTCCAGGAACAGAAAAATACCTATTATACCTGAATACCTCGATCTTTCCGCCGCGTTTGACACTGTCAACCATGATTTACTTCTTGCCATGCTGTCCTCTTTTGGGTTCCAAGGCCCTGTCCTCTCCTGGTTCTCCTCTTATCTCTCCCACCGCACCTTCAGGGTACACTCCCATGGATCTTCCTCCACTCCCATCCCACTATCTGTTGGAGTTCCCCAGGGATCTGTCCTTGGACCCCTTCTCTTCTCAATCTACACCTCTTCCCTGGGCTCGCTGATCTCGTCTCATGGTTTTCAGTATCATCTTTATGCTGATGACACCCAGCTATACCTCTCCACACCTGACATCACCGTGGAGACCCAGGCCAAGGTATCGGCCTGTTTATCCGACATTGCGGCATGGATGTCCAACCGCCACCTGAAGCTGAACATGTCCAAGACCGAGCTCCTCGTCTTTCCTCCTAAACCCACTTCTCCTCTTCCTCCACTCTCTATCTCTGTTGATAACACCCCTATCCTCCCTGTCCCATCTGCCCGCAACCTCGGAGTCATTTTCGACTCCTCCCTCTCCTTCTCTGCGCATATCCAACAGACTGCCAAGACCTGTCGCTTCTTCCTCTTCAACATCAGCAAAATTCGCCCTTTCCTCTCTGAGCACACCACCAGAACTCTCGTCCACGCTCTCATTACCTCTCGCCTTGATTACTGCAACTTACTCCTCACCGGCCTCCCACTCAGCCATCTATCCCCCCTTCATTCAGTTCAGAACGCTGCTGCACGTCTTATATTCCGCCAAAACCGATATACTCATATCACCCCTCTCCTCAAATCACTTCACTGGCTTCCGATCAGTTATCGCATACAATTCAAGCTCCTCCTCCTTACCTACAAATGCACTCAGTCCGCGGCTCCTCACTACCTCTCCACCCTCATCTCCCCCTATGTTCCCGCCCGTAACCTCCGCTCACAGGACAAAGCCCTTCTCTCAGTACCCTTCTCCACCACTGCCAACTCCAGACTCCGCCCATTCTGCCTTGCCTCACCCCATGCCTGGAACAATCTTCCTTCACCCATACGCCATGCCCCTTCCCTACCCATCTTCAAATCTCTGCTTAAAGCTCACCTCTTCAATGCTGCCTTCGGCGCCTAACCACTCGAGATATATAAAATACCCCAATCTATCCACCCTATCAGACTAACTGTTCACTCGTCCTCTAGATTGTTCACTTGTCTTTAGATTGTTTTCTTGTCTTTTAGATTGTAAGCTCTTTGAGCAGGGACTGTCCTTCTATGTTTAAATTGTACAGCGCTGCGTAACCCTAGTAGCGCTTTAGAAATGCTAGTTAGTAGTTAGTAGTAGTAGTAATATGTAAGACACCTGCAAGCCTGAAGGCTATTGAAGTGGTGTTCTAACCATTAGGCTACCCCTCTGCTCTGCATGGTTGTCTGTGTGACCATTCTATAAGATGGATGTTCCTATGGAGGAGTGGTAGTCCCTGAATGATTTTCAGAGGATTGTGTTCGTGAGGAGCTGGCTAAACTGAAGTTGGACAAAGCGATGGGGCCAGATGGCATACATCCGAGGGTACTGAAGGAATTTAGGGACGTTCTAGCGGCTCCACTGGCTGACCTTTTCAATGCTTCTCTAGAGTTGGGAGTGGTCCCGGAGGACTGGAGAAGAGCAGATGTGGTCCCTCTCCACAAAAGCAGAAGTAAGGAAGAGGTTGGGAGCTACAGGCTGGTAAGTCTGACTTCTGTGGTAAGTAAATTAATGGAAACGCTTTTAAAACAGAGAATAGTAAAGTTTTTGGAATCCAGTGGATTACAGGACTTGAGGTAACATGGTTTCACTAAAGGCAGGTTTTGATAGACAAATCTGAATAATTTTATTAACGGGGTGACCAGAGAATTTGATCGAGGGAGAGCGCTAGATGTGGTGTATTTATATTTTAACAAAACCTTTGACACGATTCCACATAGACGACTAATAAACTGAGTGCCCTCGATATGGTCCCTAAAATGACTGATTGGGTTAGGAACTGGTTGAGTGGAAGGCACCAGAGGGTAGTGGTAAACGGAACTCATTCTGAGGAAAGGGATGTTACCAGTGGTGTGTTTCAAGGTTCAGTTCTTGGGCCAGTTTTTACAAATATTTCTGTAAGCGATATTGCTGAAGGGCTGTCTGGTAAGGTTTGCCTCTTTACAGATGATACCCAAATCTGTAATAGAGTAGACACCCCTGATGGTGTGGATAACATAAGGAAGGACTTAGCAAAGCTAGAGGAATAGTCTGTAATTTGACAACTAAGATTTAATGCTAAAAAATGCAGGGTCATGCATTTGGGCTGCAAGAACCTGAGGGAGTGTGCATGAAAGAGGAGCAGGACTTGGGTGTGATCATATGTGATGATCTTAAGGTGGCCAAACAGGTAGAAAAGGTGAAAGCGAAAGCTAGAAGGATGCTTGGGTGCATAGGAAGAGGAATGGCCAGTAGGAAAAAGGAGGTGATGATGCCCCTGTATAAGACTCTGGTGAGACCTCATTTAGAATATTGTGTACAATTCTGGAAACTGCACCTTTAAAAAGATATAAACAGGATGGAGTTGGTCCAAAGGGCGGCTACTGAAATGGTCAGTGGTCTTCGTTGTAAAGCATATGGGGACAGACTTAAAGATCTCAATAAGTATACTTTGGAAGAAAGGCAGGAAAGGAGAGATATAATAGAGACATTTAAATACCCATACAGCATAAACACACAGGAGGCGAGTTTCTTTCAATTGAAAGGAAGCTTCATCTAGAACAAGAGGGCATAGGATGGTGTAAGGAGATAGACTTAGAATTAACCTGAGGAAATACTTCTCCACAGAAAAGGGTGGTGAACTCATGGAAGTGGGGGAGATGAAAACAGTATCTGAATTCAAGAGAGCATGGGACAAGTGCATAGGATCTCTAAGGGAGAGTAGATGGCATGGATGTGCAGACTGGATATGCCATATGCCAGCTTATTTTTGAAAGAGAAAGACGCCCATATTTCGACCCAAATCGGGAGATAGGCGTCTTTCTCCCGTGGGCGAACAAATTGGTATAATCGAAACCCGATTTTGGTCGTCTTCAACTGCACTCCGTCGCAGGAACGAACAAAGTGGATGGGGGCGTGTTGGAGGCGTGGTGAAGGCGGGACTGGGGCGTGGTTATCGGCCGAGGAGAGATGGGCGTCTTTAGCAGATAATCAAAACAAGAAGGGCGTTTTTGACGAGAATTTGGTACGTTTTATTTGGACCCTTTTTTTTCAGGTCCAAGTCCCAAAAAAGTGGCCCAACTGATCAGATGACCACCGGAGGGAATCGGGGTTCACCTCCCCTGACTCCCCCAGTGGTCACTAACCCCCTCCCACCAAAAAAAAAAACCACTTTACAAACTTTTTTCCCAGCCTGTATGCCAGCCTCAAATGCTGTACCCACCTCCATGACAGCAGAATGTGTTCTATCCTCTGACAGCCTTTCCCTGGTTCTGATGTGGCTCTCGGGTGAGTGTGACACCTTTTCTGTTATGCGCACTGCAGAGTCACATCAGCAATGCATTGTGGTGGGTGTAGGGTATTGGGCTCCGTGATTCCACTAGCTTGTGTTAAATGCTCACGATGTTGGTAGTTGGTAGGCTCTACTCCCATGGTGCTTTTCCCTCTGCTTACTGGGTCAGAGTGTGCCCTGTTTTGTTTCCGGTAGTCCATGAGGTAGTGGCCATTTTTGTAAGCCAGTTTTAGCTCCCTTTCATGTGTTACCCACGTTACTGAAAGTGGGCATTGTACAGCATTCTGCCAGCTCTTACCTACTGCTAATCTCAGTACCAGGGAGACTCTTTGCCAGTGGGGCACAACCTCTGATCTGCAGTTAACTGTGAGTAAACGTGCTTATTCCAATAAAGGACATTTTCGGAGACATTAGTCTTCAGGTGTCAACTGGTGTGCCAAGGTTCTACAGCAGCAACAAGTCCTAGAGGCCTGCGTGTATGCAGGTCTCTGGAGCACTTTTAGTGGGTACCGCAGTGCACTTCAGGCAGGCGGACCCAGGCCCATCCCCCCTACCTGTAACACTTGTGCTGGTAAATGGGAGGCCTCCAAAACCCACCGTACCCACATGTAGGTGCCCCCTTCACCCCTAAGAGCTATGTTAGTGTTGTACATTTGTGGGTAGTGGGTTTTGGGGGAGGGGGTTGGGGGCTCAGCACCCGTGGTAAGGGAGCTATGCATGTGGGAGCTGTTTCTGAAGTCCACCGCACTGACCTCTAGGGTGCCCAGTTGGTGTCCTGGCATGTCAGGGGGGCCAGTATACTACGAATCCTGGCCCCTCCCACGACCAAATGGCTCGGATTAGGACATTTTTGAGCTGGCTGGTTTTAGTTACCATTATCGCTAAAAAAAAAAAACGCCCAGCTCAGAAACGAACAAATCCGTGGCGTTTGGTCCGTACAAATCGTATTTTCGAAGCAAAAAAAAGACATCCATTTTTTTCAAAAATACAGTCTGTCCCTCCTCTTCACGTACCCGTTTTCGGACATAGACGCCCATGGAGATAGGTGTTCGTGTTCGATTATGCCCCTCATGGTCTCTTTCTGCCTACATTTTTCTACGTTTCAATACCATTGTCCATGTCCCTTGTTCCCTCCCCCCACCATTCATAATTTGGATATTTCAGTTTGTAAAATGGATGTTCATGCTGGAGGTTTCCAGCACATGGACATCCATCTCAACATACTTTAGAGCAAGCTGTGTCCTGTTCTAAAAAAACATGTAAGATGGACGTCCATTTGTGATGTTCTGACTTGGACGTCCATATTCTGAGTCGAACGTCCTTTCTAAAATGCATCTCCATGCGTCTTTATAAAACCAGCAAAAAAAAAAAAAAAGAAGACACCTTCCTGCCCGATTAACCTAGGTGATCTGTTATAAAATTACCCTCCTCATCTGCTAGAAAACTCTTTTCACTTGTAAAGAATTAGGATTTCCAACCTATTTTTTAAAATAGTTTTATCTGCCAATTTACGGTAGATAAAACTAGACAGTACTTTCCTGTCGAGCCTCTGTGACTTATTCTTAGTGAAGAAGGACCCACAACAATGCACAAGATAACTTGCCTGCATTCCAGAAAGCATCGTTCCCCACTGAAGAAAAATATAGCTTTTCCACACAAAACCACTGGATTTAAGGCAAGAAAGTGGCACATTCCTGGCAATTGTCTAATCACAAACTTGACAGAGAGAGAAAGACACAGCTGTTTCATACTGTGATAACAGGTTCTGTTTCATCCTGGTTATTATTATTACTCTGGGGGTATTTCATTGTGGCTTTGTGCCTAAGGATATAAAAAGCAGAATAAACAATGAAATAAGATGTGTCTGGTAAGGCTGATATTTATAAAAGTTACACAAGGCGTGCAGGGATGAGCAAACTGCAGAACAGTATGGCTTGGACCTCGGAGATTACAGCCCAGGCATGTTGTACATCTGTCGTGGCTTGATTTTGCCTTCTTTCTTCAGTTGCTTGTGGCTCTAGACAAAAGTCTTACTGAAAGGCAAGTTGTCAAAGGCTTATCGTGCACCACCTTTGAAGTTTCTCGTTAAATTGTACATCTGAATTATGCTCGGTTTATGGGAGAGGGCGGGCAGCTTTCTGTGCTTTTGTCTTAATTTCCAAGGAGCTGCTCAGCTTCACAATTCTGCTACAAAGAGCTAATTGATTCTTCAACTATATCATCACCTCCCATCCTCCTCACCTGTAAAGTGAAGCCAGAATTTAAAAAAAATTGGCCTACTTGGGGGAAGCAAGCAGCTTTAAACCTTTGCAGTTAGAGACACCAAGGTCAAAATGATTATTTCATGCATACTTAGGTTTTCAGTCTTCTGCTGTTGAAAATGGGGCATCATAAGTTGTTAGATAAAGGAGACAAGGAGTAGCGTGATCAACAGGACTCTTCCAAACTCTATACTGCGTTCACCGACCGCTCTTTGTTTTGAAGCCATATTTTTTTTTTGCATTGCTTTATTTTGTTTCACCTATCATCAGTCTTTTAAAAGACTTGATTTGGTATGTATATCTACGCATTTTCCTCCATTTTTATACGACAGTGACCATCATAAAAAGACTCCTGAGGCAGGCATTTTTGCCGAAACATGGTGCCGTGTCGAGTCTTTTTCATTTATTATTAAAATATATTTGTCTACACAACGTCTCCCTGGCTGTTTGGAAGAATCCTGTTGATCACGCCACTCCTCGGTTGCTGTACTGTTCCTCTCGTAGTGGATCCAGTTTCTCCACCTTGTTTTCTGTTAGATGAAGGAGATCATTTTAGAAGAACTGCAGACCACTTCCATCAGTAGATACTATGTTTACACGTGTAATTTCATTTTATTTCAGGATTTATATCCTGTCTTTTCATGTAAATGGCCTGTGGAGGCAGATTTTAAAAAGGGCGTCCAACTTAGAGTAAGGCCATCCAAGTCGGTATGTCAGATGTGGACGTCCAGTTCTCATGTATTTTAGAACAAGATCTGCTGGCATGCAGCCTGTTCTAAAATACATGAGAAATGGACGTCCATGCGATGGTGATGTCCAACATGAACATCGATTTTTCAAACTGAATTGGCCAAACTATGAACGGAGTAGGTCAAATGAACATGGACATCTTTGTAGTAGTAGTGGAAAGTCCATATTATAAAATGACCACAATCCAAACTAAAAAGTGAGAAAAGGTGTTCTCTGTAGCAACCACTTATTTTTATATTATATAAAAAAGTTGGGGGGAAGGACTTCAGATGCCTTTGACACTTCCTGCGCTGCTGTGTTAATCAGTTACAGCGTCTTAATCACAGTGCTGGTTTCATTCATAGGTCATAAAACCCCCCAACAGTTCATTTTTATGCGTGCAAAAGCATTTCCAAGCTGTGCCAATAAAATGATAGTCAAACTTGTAGGAGGCAGTTGGAACACGTCTCTATGGGGACCCATTTCACCATGTGGCTTCCTCAGGGGACTCAGTACTGCCTTGCTTCTGTAATACTGCCGGTTCAACTCTACGTCGGCAACTGTGCTTAGTGGCTCGCTCCCTCCCTCCCTCCCTCCCTTCGAGTTCCAGGGCCCCCCTCCCTCCGAGTTCCAGGGTCCCCTCCCTCCCTCCCTCTGAGTTCCAGGGCCTTCCTCCCTCCGAATTCTAAAAGTCATCTTACCTCGTCGGGGTTACGGCGGCAGCACCAGTGAAAAGCGTGCAGGCTTGACGCTTCAGCCCTTCCCTTCTCTCTCTCTCAGCTCTGGTCCCGCCCTTGCAGAAACAGGAAATGAGAAAAAGGGCGGGACCAGAGCTGAGAGAGAGAGAAGGGAAGGGCTGACACGCCGAGCCTGCACACTTTTCACTGCTACTGCCGCCGTAACCCAGACGAGGTAAGATGACTTTTAAAATTCAGAGGGAGGGGGCCTGGAACTCGAAGGGAGGGACTTTTAAAGTTCTGGGCTGGCGAAGGGAACTTCCGGTGAGTGAAATATTGGGGGTGCTCGAGCACCCACAGCACCCACTGAGTCTGTGCCTATGGTTGCAATAAAGCCAGACTACCTCTGGCCAGCCTGGGAGCTTTTCCTCTGCTGCAACCTACCCATGAGGTAGCAGGAGGTTGTGTCAGAGAAAATGGTCGCAGTGGGGAGAAGGCAACCCGTAAGTAAAAGGGCCCCTAAGTTAAGTGGCCAAATTGGACTGCATAAAATTCAGTACTATCTTTATGCAGTTTCACTTAGGGGTCCTTTTACTAAGGGTGCACTGAAAAATGGCCTGTGGTAGTGTAGGCACGGGCTTTGGGCACACACAGAATCATTTTTCAGCACACCTGTAAAAAAGGCCTTTTTTAAAATTTTTGCCAAAAATGGCCGTGTGGCAAAATGAAAATCGTTGTGCATCCATTTTGGGTCTGAAACCTTACCGCCAGCCATTGACCTAGCGGTAAAGTCTCACACGGTAACCAGGCAGTAATGACCTATGCGCACCAGATGCCACTTTGCGAGCGTCCAATACACCCGGCAGAAAATAAGTGATTTTTGCGGCCATGCGTATCGGATGCACGGCAAAAATGAAATTACCGCAAGAGCCACGCTGTAACTCCATTTTGGCGCACATTGGGCGTGCTTAGATGCTTATGCAGCTTAGTAAAAGGGCCCCTTAGATGGTTAAGTGCTGACTATCATACTTAACCACATATGAGATAACTGACTGCACAAATCCGGATATTCGATGACATGTGCTGGCATTGAATATCCAGGAATAACTCCAGCAGTGGTTTAAAAAATGCTCACCAGAAAAGTGATGTTTGGTCAGTGATACTGGTAAGCTGCGATCATTGTGACATCACCATCATTGTTACTAGAACAATGCATTATTGCTCAGGTGTTTCCACCCCTAGTCAGTGTTTGGTACTGCTTTCTCCTGACTTTCCCGTTCATTAACATCCCAGGCTCTGAACAGCTTGTGATGGCACCCAGTGATTCAATTATAGGGAACCTCGAGAGCCTTCAAAACATATGTTGCAGTCCTCACTGTGAGAATGAGCAATCAGAGCTGTCATGCCTTATGCCTCATTTTCCTGAATTATAACCCTGCCACTAGCAGGGCTATCGTTAAGGCTGATTTGGCATTTCGGTTACAAACACCCATTTTTACTTTTGCCTTGGGTGAAAACTCAATGTAAACTTGTGAATTTTGGGTTTTTTTTTTTCGAACAGACATTTTCAAAATTCGTTGTTCTTTTTGGGCTGAGGAGTTTAGCTGAGATAATCTAGTAGGAAAAATATTTCAGGCTGTGTTGCCAATTTCTATTTAAAAAAAAAATGAAAAAAGGTTCAGCTTTCAAAAATAGAATTTGCTTGTGTATCCAGTTTTAAAAAACATTGGGAAGCAGGGACATACAAGTTAACTGTCTGTTAACTTTGAATTCTATCATGTCTAGTAAACATCAGGGGTGTAGCCACAAAACAGATTTTTGGGTGGGCCTAGGCAAAAACTGGGTGGGCACCACGTATTCTCCCCCCCACACCAAAAAAATATCTCAGCTGGTGAGAAAACGCTTCTTTCCACATTGGCAGTCTGCAGCAGGCATGCGCTGAAAACTGAGCGTGTGCAGGTGCCGGTAGCGTGGAGAGTAACGTTTTTGTTACCATCAGGGGAAAGCCTTCAGCTGTCGGAGATTGGCATCCCCACCAGCTACCACTAAATGTGTGCTACTGTTGGGTAGGCCTGAACCCTAAGTGGGTGGGCCCTGGCCCACCCAGGCCCACTTGTGGCTATGCCACTGGTAAACACCAAACCAAGATGGCAACAGCTTGTTAAGAGTCATTGATTGACGCTCTTTTGCGCCATTTTTCCTACTTACATTTTTCTTATCAGATTGAAGTGATGGTAATGCGTAAGGAGTTCCCCTCCATCTCACACTCCTTAATTGTGGGCCCAGGTGGACTGACATCTCTTACATTCAGTGAAGATTCATGAGGTTGAAATGGGCACGTTATCTTTGGTGGTTCCTGCAGGAGGGGAGAGCTGGATATCTCTTTGTCCCCAGCTGCTAATCTCACTCCATAGACCCCAGTGTTGCTGTGCTTAGAAGCGGTTAGGGAGTTGGTGCACTTTGATGATAGGGGTCAAGTTTGGCAGGCAGGTGGGGTGACGAAAAGCAACGAGTCAGCATTGAAGGAGTTTCAGAATACTCTGGCGTAGGGGAAATGGAGTTCTGTTGAGTTACAATGGAGGCCTATGGGTGATGACAAGACGAGGAAACCAGCAGTTCAAGTAGTTGGGGTGGTCCGTCTGGGTATGCTCCAGTTAAAATAAGGGGAGGTGAACATTTTGCTGCACCTGCTGAGGGGGCGGGGGGGGGGGGGTGGTCATACACTTTTAGCGGCCACGCAAATTGGGGTTGTGGCCGCTGAAAGATTGATGGGTGCTGTTGTAAGAACTCAGGGAACGTGAATATAACTAGCTTTGAGGTACTGTTGAAAAGATGTGTGCTAATGCTTAATCCAGAAAAAGAAATGAAATTTCATTTAAGGGGATGAGATGGATGTAGGCTGCACCTTGCAGGTAATGCTGATGTCATTAATGCAGATTAACCATTAACAAAACGGATAATGCAGAACAGTTAACTACATCCTCAGAAATCTAACTGACCACGTAGGGTGAGATTCTATATATGGTGCCTAAAAAAAATCAATGCCGACTAAGTGTATGTGGAAACTTAAACGTATAAGACCTTACTTCCCAAGAGAAATATTCCGTAAATTGATACAATCAATGGTTCTGAGCCATGCAGATTACTGCAATGGATTATATGCAGGATGTAAAATACAGCTTATGAAGAAACTCCAGACAGCCCAAAACACAGCTGCCAGGCTGATATTCGATAAAACATGATTTGATAGCGCTAAACCTCTCCAATTAAAACTGCACTGGCTCCCAATCAAGGAACGCATTACCTTCAAAATCTGCTCTTTGGTCCACAAGATTATCTACGGTGATGCCCCAGGATATATGATTGACTTGATAGATCTTCCGACCAGAAATAGAACCAGAGCGTCACGTACTTATTTAAACCTCCACTATCCAAGCTGCATTGGACTCAGATACAAATCAACCTATGCATCCAATTTTTCTTACTTAAGTACACAATTGTGGAATGCACTACCAAAGACTGTGAAAGCGATTCACGACCATCAAAACTTCAGGCGATCATTAAAGACCTATCTGTTTTGCAAGGCCTACCCTACTGGCCCTACTTAAATGCCTCAACTGTGCAATGCATCAATACCTTACATCGCATTGGACATTATATATTCCTTTATTTCCTTGTCCCTTTTTGTACCTGTTTACTCTAACCTTACCTAACCCTATTTTAAATTGTATTTGTTTAACATCTACTGGAATTGGCGATCGCCTTTAGCTTACCACATTGAGCCTGCTAATGGGTGGGAAAACGTGGGATATAAATGTTACAAATAAATAAATAATTGACACCTAGATTTAGGTGCCAATTATAGAATAAGCTTAGTTGATATCTCAGCGCCTAAAACGACATGTGTCCATTTACACCATCAAAAATGTAGTGTAAATCCCAGCACGTAGATTTAGGCACGCTGGTCCATATTCTATAACTGCATGCATAAATTTCAGAGCACCCAGGAAACACCCATTTCCCTGCCCGTAACCATGCCCCTTTTGCCAGCAACGCAACTGCGCAGGCTTCTGTTTCTGTGAGTCTGCCGCCCTGCACGTACGCGGCCGCATTGCTGATCTGCAAGGGCAGGCTTCTAGATGGACCGTTGCTAGTGGAAGAGTAGCCTAGTGGTTAGTGCAGTGGACTTTGTTCCTGGGGAACTGGGTTCAATTCCCACTGCAGCTCCTTGTGACTCTGGGCAAGTCACTTAACCCTCCATTGCCCCTGGTACAAAATAAGTACCTGAATATATGTAAACCGCTTTGAATGTAGTTGCAAAATACCACAGAAAGGCAGTGTATCAAGTCCCATTTCCCTTTATGCTAAAATTAGTGTACGGACATATACTGAAAAAATAGAAAATAGTCCTTTTTCACAGCCGCAGTAAAAATGGCCTTAGCACGCGGGAAAGACCTGCGTGAGGGCATTCTATAGCCATTTCTTACCACAGTTTAGTAAAAGGATCACTAAGTAAATAGTTTTCTAAATAACAGTTAATACAAAATCAGGACAGGCTGTGTGACAGAATTTAAAGGATATATGGCTGGGCTGGCAGGACATAATAAGTAAGGTAAGTATGACAGGGGGACACCCTTTCAGAGGGGGCAGGACACGGCAACACTGAGTGCAGCCCTGTAGAGGAATGCCTCATGTCAGTGTTATGGCAGCGACTGAAGTGGGCCTGGGGGGGGGGAGGGAGGTGGCAGCAGCAGCAGGCCTGGTAGTAGTATTCTGGCAACCCTAGCTCTGTCCCTGATATACAGCCAAATTTAGTAGGGTTTTATTCTCCCCTGCTGTGTCTGTGGGGAAAAGAGCTTACAGTTTTTACTGTGGAGTCATGAGTCATGAAAATGTGCCCATAAAACATTCTCTTAATCCAGGATCCTGCTCTTCAGTTGCTTTTCCTCAGCAGAGACAAAGATGTGCCAATAATTTACAGTCTGGGTTGGACCAGACAGCCTCTGCGTTTCTTCTGGTTCCTTCCTGATTTTAGGGCTGCGTTCACATCACAGCTACCTGGACATTCCCTCTCCTAGGTTTTAACCTTCTATTCCCAGCCATAGCAACCCCAGACCAGGGGCGTATCTGGACTCGGGCGGTAGGGGGGGCCAGAGCCAGAGGGAGGGGGCACATTGTAGCCCCCCCCCGGTGCCACCGATTCCCCCCCCCCCGCCATTTCCGGACCCCCCCCTCGCCACCAATGACACCCTCCCCCGCTGCTGTCACTTACCTTTGCTGGCGGGGGACCCCAACCCCCCGCCAGCCGAGGTCCTCTCTTCCATGCAGGCTGCGCCGCTGCAAGTTGCAACGCTTCCTGTTCTTCTGAGTCTGACGTCCTGCACGTACAACGCGCAGGACGTCAGACTGAATTCCAAATTCTGAGTCTGACGTTCTGCACGTTGTACGTGCAGGACGTCAGACTCAGAAGAACAGGAAGCGTTGAAACTTGCATCCTGCACGGAAGAGAGGACTTCGGCTGGTGGGGGCTTGGGGTCCCCCGCCAGCAAAGATCGGCGACGGGTTGGTGGCGGGCGGGCGGGGGAGGTGGAGAGGGTCTGTGGTAGGGGGGTCCAGGGCGAAATCTGCGGGGGCCCAGGCCCCTATGGCCCCACGCAGATACGCCCCTGCCCCAGACCACATGAAAGGGAGGCAGGGCTAGGTGAGGGGCAAAAAGGTGGTGCCAGAAACTATCCATTTAGTTGTGGGGCCGGTGCCTAACTTTAAGTGGTGGCCACTACAGCTGAATATTCACTTCATAAGTTTCATAAGGCTTCTATTGTTTTTAAAAGAAGAAAACATACTTTCAGTTGATATGAACCTGAAATGATCTACAGCCTGTAGTTATCCTTATATGATATTGAGATGGGTGGTGTACGTATTGGGTTTATCTTGGTTTCTGTTTGGACTTTACGTTTGCTATTGTTTTCAATAGCATCTGCAAACATTTGGGAGTCACACAATATGGCAGCTGTGTGAGGGAGACGGCTTCAACCTTTTGACTTCATGCCGTCTCCAGGGGCGTAGCCACACACCCAATTTTGGGTGGGCCTGGGCCCAAGGTGGGTGGGCACAAGAACCCCGCCTCATCCCACAGATGATGTGGTCTGTCCTCTCACCTGCATGCCATATGGTCTCTCAAATATCCTCCCTCTCCCGCATACCTTTTAAACAGCAGATTTTCACCAGCAACGGGCTGCAACTAATACACACTGCTGATGCTGGCTCCATACCCTTCCCTCTGATGCAACTTCCTGTTTCCACCTAGGCAAGAATACATCAGAGCAAAGGCTATGGGGCCGGTGCGAGCAGTATGCATCAGTCACTGCAGGCGAAGATCTGCTATTTACAAGGTATGCAGGAGGGACAGTTGGGCGTTTTCGGCTGGTGGGGCTTGGGGATCCCTGCCAGCCACATTATAGCTATGCTGGTACTGGGTGGGCCTGAGCCCAAAGTGGGTGGGCCTGGGCCCACCCAAGCCCACCCTTGGCTACGCCACTGGCCGTCTCCTATCATAAAACCTCCTTGCAGGGGATGAGCAGAGCCAACAGTCGAGTGACTGTTCAGTTCTCCCCTTTACTGCCTGGATGAAGGGATGGAGTGAGGGCGGGTGGGGCTGTAATGTGTCTCTGGGAGGGGGGTGCTTTTTCCCCTCATGTCAACCAAGCTAGGTATGCCACGGACCCCCTGCGTGCCTAAACAGTAAATAAAAGAACAAAAGAGAGATTTTTAAATGATACATAAATTGTATGTGCCCTGGAAGACTAAACAGAGTATAAAGTCATTTGAAAGGTTAGCAGAACACTTTTCTCCTCTATCCCTCCCTCCTCCCCTCCCCATCTTTCACCTCTGAAACCTTTCCTAAATGTTTCCAAGGATTTCTGTTAGGTAAGAGGTTCCATAGGAAAAAGAGAGTAGTTGATTTTTTTTTTTTTTTGCAGAAGATTAATTGTCCAGCTGTGTGATTTTTCACAGATGTTGTCAAGAGATGGAAATTGAGGACAATCCCATTTGAAAACCTGAGTTTAAAGTGTTTTGTCTTCGTGCAGAAGGAACCTGCCAGGGCTGAGTTTAGTGACGATACCCCCGAAATGAATCTTTCACAACTTGTACAGTGGCTGGGTATAAGAGAATCCGTTCCTCACTGTTTATTCATGCATCAGAAACATCCTCGAATTTGTGGTTCCCTTGTTAACAAATTAGTAATAATGATCCCTTCATAGCTCTTTCATCTTGGCACGAACAGAAATGTGACCATCTCTAGGAAAAGGTGACTAAAGTCACCAGAAACAAAAAAAATGAGGTTTTAATGAATTCTGTTAGAGCAAACAGTTTGTAATACATCTGTCTAAACCCCTTCCTTTCATGTGAAAAAAATTAAAATGTTATAGCGTGAACACAAGACATGAAAAATTGGCCATTCTCGATATTTTGAATCTGAGACTTTTGTCACCTTTTCCCAGAGATTGTCACAAACGTTCTTTAGGAAAGTAGAAGGAATTTTATTACCATCAGCCTGCAGAAATATAGAGGCCCTTTTAGAAAAAAAGACATTATACATAGATACAAACAGTCCCCTTTATTCCAGTTTTATATAGGTATTGACTCCTCCCCCCCCCCCCCCCCCCCCCCCCCACCATCCCTAAATCCCACAATACCACAAAATCAGTGAAAAGGAAAACAAATGGGATCACCCATGTGTACTCTTCACGGTGACCCCTGCCAATACCAACTATGCACCTACCCCCCATACCCTGTCCCTCCAACTATTTAGCCTCCCACCCTTGCCCTATCCAAAAAACACCAGTACAAAGCCCTACGTAGTCAATAGATAATTACGAGCCCTAGGAGAGAGACCTTCCCATACAGGATGCCAAGTTTGCTGAAAGATCTTCCATGCTTTTGCTGATCCCTTCCTCGCATCCAATCTCTCCAAGTTTAATAATTGATACACTTCATTTTTCCACTCAGACAGGGATGGAGACTGCGACTGCCTCCAATTTCTCGAAATACATTTCCTGGCCAAAACAAAGGCTTTGTTCAGTAAGGAATTAGAAACAGAGAAACATAACGGCAGATAAAGGCCATATGGCCCATCTAGTCTGCCCATCCTCTGTAACCCCTAATTCTTCCTGTTCCTAAGCAATCCCACATGCTTATCCCATGCCTTTTTTAATTCTGACACAGTCCTCGACTCCACAAGCTCCACCGAGAGGCCATTCCACGCCTCTACCACCCTTTCCGTGAAATAATACATTCTTAGATTACTCCTAAGCCTCTTAACATCATCGTATGCCCCCTTGTTCCAGAGCTCTCCTTTAGTTGAAAAAGGTTCACTTCCTGTACATAAATGCCCTTGAGATATTTAAAAAAGAAAAAAAAGAAAAGAGGTTTTAATACCCCTGTATAAGACGTTGGTGAGGCCCCACCTGGAGTACTGTGTTCAATTTTGGAGGCCGTATCTTGCGAAGGATGTTAAAAAAATGGAAGTGGTGCAAAGAAAACCTACGAGAATGGTATGGGATTTGCACTGCAAGACGTATGAGGAGAGACTTGTTGACCTGAACATGTATACCCTGGAGGAAAGGAGAGCCAGGGATGATATGATACAGACGTTCAAATATTTGAAAGGTATTAATCCGCAAATGAACCTTTTCCGGAGATGGGAAGGCGGTAGAACTAGAGGACATGAAATGAGATTGAAGGGGGGCAGACTCAAGAAAAATGTCAGGAAGTATTTTTTCACGGAGAGAGTGGTGGATGCTTGGAATGCCCTCCCACGGGAGGTGGTGGAGAGGAAAACGGTAACGGAATTCAAACATGCGAGGGATAAACATAAAGGAATCCTGCTCAGAAGGAAGGGATCCTCCGAAGCTTAGCCGGTGGTGGGAGGCAGGGCTGGTGGTTGGGAGGTGGAGATAGTGCTGGGCAGACTTATATGGTCTGTGCCAGAGCCGGTGGTGGGAGGCGGGGCTGGTGGTTGGGAGGCGGGGATAGTGCTGGGCAGACTTATACGGTCTGTGCCCTGAAAAAGACAGGTACAAATCAAGGTAAGGTATACACAAAAAAATGGCACATGTGAGTTTATCTTGTTGGGCAGACTGGGTGGACCGTGCAGGTCTTTTTCTGCCGTCATCTGCTATGTTACTATGTTAAATGTCTCTATCATGCCAGAGACACAAAATTGGAAAACAGCTGTAAATCCGCCCGTAATAGAATCCTTCAATGCAACAACGTGTGGAAATAGGCCATTATCATTCTCCATAAAAGCTGAATTCTGTCCCCGGACCAAAACATATAAGACAGCGAGGCTGGAGAGAAATGTCACTGTGTGGTGCTTACGAACAAAAAAAGAGCAACACTGGGCCTTCAAGACTGAGACAACAGGAGTATTTTATTGACAAATGACCCTAAAAGAGCAACACTGGGCCTTCAAGACTGAGACGACAAGAGTATTTTATTGACATTTGTCAATAAAATACTCTTGTTGTCTCAGTCTTGAAGGCCCAGTGTTGCTCTTTTTTTGTTCATATACTTTCTATGTATGCTGTTTACCCTCTCTGGTTTGTACTGTGTGGTGCTTGAAATCCCTGCCTTGAATGCACAACACAGGACTACAAACATGCACAGTGAAAACGGTCGCCAAACGGGTAAGTATTGTGATATGTTACATGGGAATGTGAAGGCTATCGTCTGTCGTGTATTCATTACGTAGATGGAGGTTCTGCATTCCGTGCAGAAGCCAATGCATCATCGTCCCATGTCGCTTGCAGGGTGCTAAGACTCCTTTGAAAGAAAGATAGACTAGCTTTAGTTCGTCTGGTGAAAGTAAGAGTTTCTGATATTAAATCAGCCGTGTCTTCAATCAAAGCGGACCTGTCCAATGAATCAGCGTAATGCTTCACTTGACAAGAAGCATACCACTGCAGGGGCTAATTCTGTACAGGGACTGAGATGATGCGTGCAAAGCACAAATTCTTTCATGGCAATTGCACACACAGTTGTCTTTATAGAATACTAGTGCACGTCCGCAGATGTGCACCTAGCTTTAGGCACAAGCACCTGTGCCAGAATACGACTGGATTTGCGCAAGCAATTTCGGTCACGCTGTAAAGAACCCGGGGGATAATGCCATTGAAAATCTGGGCAGGCTCTGGGGAGTGGAACTTTTTCAGGTAGGAGCTGCTTCTACAGTGGCCTAGCTATGGGTGGGCCTTTTGGCTTGGGCCCACCCAACTGCAGCACCACACTGCTCTCTCCCCCCCCTTTTCTCTACAGCGTCCCAGCATCTACACTCTGGTCTCTATACCCCTTCCCTCCCCGGTGTCGGTACAGATGTCCTCGGCACCTGCAGCAATTCATTCTCGCTGCTTGTGTCGGCTCCGCAGGCTTCCATCTGCCAGACAGGGAACAGGCAATGTTGTCCGCAAGGGCGGGATATGGCAGATGGAAGCCTGCAGGACTGGCGCAAGCAGCGAGAATGAATCGCTGCAGGTGCCAAGGCTGCCTGTACCGACATCGGGAAGGGACGGAGGTCAGAAACAGGAGCGCAGATGCCAGGACGCCACACAGGAGAGGGAGAAGATGTGGGGTAGGTGAAACAAACCCTCTCATGTTCTTAAAAAGTATCTCTGGGAAGATATTTGCGGTGTGTGGTTGGGGGAGGGGCACATGCGTGTGGAAGGGCCCGTCCAGTTTACCTCTGGGCCCATCCAAAATTCAGAGTCTGGCTACGCCTCTGCGTTCTAGCTAGATAACCAGGGTGTAATTTCTGGGGGAACAGCCTGTTTCCACAGAGCAATTGAGGTGTTCTGCTCCAGCCCCTGCCTTCCAGGCAGCCTGCAAGGAAGAGGAGGGGAGGGGTGGTGAGCCTGGAGCCAGTGGCGTACCAAGGGGGGGGTGTGTGGTGGGGGTGGTCTGCCCCGGGTGCACGCCGCTGGGGGGGGGTGCCGCACGCCGGTCAGCGTCGTTGGTTTCCATGCTCCTTCTGCCCCGCAACAGGAAGTAACCTGTTCCGGGGCAGAGGGAGCATGGAAACCAACGACGCTGACCGGCGCGCGGCACCCCCCCCCCAGCGTCGTGCACCTGTGGGGGGGGTCTTTCGCCGGGGTGGGGGGTGTCCCTTCGCCGGAGGGGGGGGTGGTCGCGCTGCACCCGGGGGGGGGGGCGGGGCAGATCGGCGATCCACCCCGGGTGTCAGCGCCCCTCGGAACGCCACTGCCTGGAGCACAGCAGAGAGCAGTTAGCCTGCTCCCTAATTTAGCATGTCTCCTGTTGCTCCAGCCCTGGCCCATGCCCCCTTGCCCTGCTTCATAGTTCGATTTCCTTTTGGTCTACATATTAAGCCCTGTAGATAGATATGTGCCACTGAATATTGACCTTAGCTTATACATAGACAGTTAGATATTTGTTCCTCTTAGAGCCTGCCATGTTACATTTTTCTTTCTGTTCTTACCTGGATCCAGAAGAAAGGTTACATTTTTTTTATTTAGCAATGTTATACAATTGCAGCGAAGGTCAGTGAGACATTCCATCCCTTCTTAACAATATCCTGCAGCACTGTTGAAGCTCCTTAGAAGTAAAATGACACTGATTTCTTTTAGCAGCCAGACTTTCTAAATTGCTCATCCTAATATTTTACTGGGACCTATTTTTTACAATGGCATAAAAGTTCTCTTTTTTTTTTAACCGTGGTACCCTGAGAGGATAATAGCTCTGGGAAAGCTCATTTGCACTCCACACCAGCAGGGTGACTAGACATAATTTACTGAGATATAAAAATCAGAACTCTGCTCACAAGGGGCCTTTTTACTAAAGGGCGATAGGGCGGTAGGGCTACCGTGCGGCAAAATAGAGCCACCGCAGGGCGCGCTGATGCATCCTGTGGTATTTCTGTGATTAGCACGCACTGATCCCTGCGCTAGGCGTGCCGTGTGGTAATCGGGTAGCACATGGCCATCGCTGTACACTGCCCGATCACAGCAGGATTAGCAAGTGAGTCCTTACTGCCAACTACATAGGTGGCGGTAAGGGCTAAGGCAGGAATGGCTGTGCGCCAATTGTGAAATTAGCGCACGGAGTACAATTGCAGCATTTCCCCTCCATGCTAGAAAGTGGCCAGACCATGTGGCAAACCCACACGCTAATCACAGTGCTGGCCACTTTCTAGCACAGCTTGGTAAAAGGACCCCAGTGTGGAGTAGCATTTTAGAAAGGACGTGCAAATCAGAACCAGTGGCGTACCGAGGGCAGGGCGGTCCGCCCTGGGTGCACGCCGCTGGGGGGGGGGGGGAGTGCAGAAAGTCAGCTACACTGGTTTCCTGCTCTCTCTGCCCCGGAACAGGTTACTTCCCCCTGCCCCCCCCCCTCTCGGTAGCCCTGCTTGCTAGGCCCTATTCTATAAAGATGTGTGCATAAATTCTTGTGTGTGAATCTGAAAAGGGGTGTGGCCATGGGAGGGGCATAGGACGTTCCAAGAATTTGCTCATAATGTTACAGAATGCATCAGATCTGCGCTTAATTCAGGTGTGACAAATATATTCTGATATTTGTCATCTTTTGCTCATTACTGACACGAAGAAGAAAAAGGTATTGCCTTTTAAAGCAAGTCAAAAAATGTACTGTTAGACCACTAAAAAAGGTATCATCATATCTTCTTTTTTGTTGTTGTTTTTTTTCTTCGTTTTGTTTTGTTTCTATTCATTAGCTATTATTGGAGCGATTAGAAGCACAAGGCTATAACCCTGTTTAATACAATTTTTAAAACGAATCAGAGAAAATGTTTCTTCACTCAACGGGTAATTAAACTCTGGAATTTATTGCCAGAGAATGTGGTAAAGGCGTTTAGCTTAGCAGAGTTTAAAAAAGGTTTGGACAGCTTCCTAAAGAAAAAGACCACTATTAAATGGACTTGGGGAAAATCCACTATTTCTGGGATAAGCAGTATAAAATGTTTTGTACTTTTTTGGGATCTTGCCAGGTATTTGTGACCTGGATTGGCCACTGTTGGAAACAGGATGCTGGGCTTGATGGACCTTTGGTGTTTCCCAGTATGGCAATACTTATGTACGCATGTAAAAACCCTAATAAATATTCTACCACATTCTCTCTTTAATTATGATTTTACCACCCTTAATGTTATGTTTTAAAGCATTTCATTCTCAGTAGCATAAGTTCAAATCAAGATCCAAAGAGCAAAGATGTTGGAAAGGGCTTCCAGAATGGGAGGGGGGAATAGAGGGAGGGACCCACCAGGAAATGCAAGGGAAGCCCTATTTTTTCTGAGGTTCACTCTGTACTGCTTACTTGGAACTTATGCCAGTAATCATTTTGGGAAACCAAAGAGAATTTCTTCCTCCTCCTATTAACTTTTCTCAGTTTGGCAGGCTTTCATTTAAGGGAGCCTAATTAGTACTTTTAGAAAATGCCCTTTAATTTTTGAAATAGTGTTTCCTAACCTCAAGCTGAGCAAAGGCTGCCTCATTGCTTCTGAAGAAAACGGTTATCTTTGGGAGCTGACAGTATCTGGAGATATCAGCTAATTTACCTCCATCGTCTTCCTAGTGAAGCTGACAGCTTAGGCCTGTTATAGTTCTTTCCCTGGCTGCATTCAGTGCGGCATCCCTGTAACCAAGTTCTAAAAAGGAATTATTTATGCTTTCTGCATATTTCTGGACTTCACTGCCAAAAATGGCAATCGGCACTTGGGAACGATTATAGGCCTGATGAAAAAGGAGGATTCATGGGCTGTCACAGAAAAAGAAACACACAGAATAACTATAATGTCTGGAGATCCCATGCGTCAGAAAAAAAATGAAGCCTGAAAGAAGCAAAGTAACAGCAGAGGTTGAACAGTGGCAATCCGCAGGGTCAACCCCTGGGCTGTATTGCATAAAATTTCACACTGTGGCTTGCAAGAGAAGTGCAAATTCGGTAATACTACAAGTTCTTGTAGTTCTTGTCTACATTTATGTGGTATCTGAGTGAATCTGATACACTTTTGTTTCACCAGAGATTAAAATTAGAAGTCAGTGCTTGAAATAGTGGCCTAGTGGTTAGGGTGGTGGACTTTGGTCCTGGGGAACTGAGGAACTGAGTTCGATTCCCACTTCAGGCACAGGCAGCTCCTTGTGACTCTGGGCAAGTCAGTTAACCCTCCATTGCCCCATGTAAGCCGCATTGAGCCTGCCATGAGTGGGAAAGCGCGGGGTACAAATGTAACAAAAATAAAATAGATACTATTGCAGATTCTACATGGAATGTTGCTACTATTGGAGATTCTACATGGAATGTTGCTATTCCACTAGCAACATTCCATGTAGAAGCCTGCGCGGCCACATTGGTGATCTGCAAGGGCCGACTTCTACATGGAATGTTGCTAGTGGAATAGCAACATTCCATGTAGAATCTCCAATAGTAGCAACATTCCATGTAGAATCTCAAATAGTAGCAACAGTGGAGGAGTGGCCTAGTGGTTAGGGTGGTGGACTTTGGTCCTGGGGAACTGAGGAACTGAGTTTGATTCCCACTTTAGGCACAGGCAGCTCCTTGTGACTCTGGGCAAGTCACTTAACCCTCCATTGCCCCATGTAAGCTGCATTGAGCCTGCCATGAGTGGGAAAGCGCGGGGTACAAATGTAACAAATAAAATATGCGTAAAACTGCAGTGACGCAACCTATCCTGAAAAATTCAATGCCAGTTGGTAAAGAGGCTATAATGGGAGTCTTGGGCAAAGTGTTCTGAGAACTTGGCCAGTGACATTTTGTTTTTGAAGATGCTGGAAGCAGGGTGGGATCAAGGATTGTACTCTTTTACTTCCATCAGCCTATAGGCCCTTCAGAAGAGGTACGAGATGGAAAATCTACCTAGGGATTGGGGAGGGGGGGAGGGAGAGTGAAAGTGATAGTGGGCATGGACCAACAGGCCCTCTGTAACTTGATGGGGATGCTAATTGTGTTTGTGTGTGACATGCTCTGTGGGATGCTGCTTACATCATCGGTAAGGGACCCAAATCAGAGAAGCATTAATTTGCTTAAAATTCAAGGCGGATGTTTACTGGATTAAATATGCTAAACAAAAACCGGGGACAATAATTTTCTCAGAAAGTGACGGCATATTTTTCTGTCTTTGTCATTCTGTTCTTTGAGTTTCACAAGGTATAGGGACCTATCCACTGAGAGAAAATTTGCCTTAGATCTGTGGAATGTAAGTGTTCACTAAGTTTAGCGCATGCTAATTCTATAAACTATGTCTAAAGTTAGGCGTAGTTTATAGAATATGCCTATGCACTGTTCTTACAATTAAAATTTAGCCACACCCATTTAGGCCTCCTAAAATACCTATGCCTAACTTAGGCGCTGATCGGATGTATTCTATAACAGAGCACGTACTTTATTGAAATGCCCATGACCCACCCATTCCACGGCCATGGCTATGCCCCCTTTTCAGCGGTGCACATTTGAATTAACACACACCACGTTATAGAATACGCCTAGAAAGTTGTGCGTATCAATTCTAATTAAAGCTAACTAGTGCCACTAATTGGTTGTTAAGTACCAATTATTAGCACTGATTGGCTTGTTAATCAATTAAGCTGTGCGCATAATTTGGCCATGCGGTCAAATTAGTGCACACAACTTAAGGTGCCATTTATAGAATGTGTGGGTTGGTGTCCATAAAGATTTTCTTGTATCAAATCAACTCAGTGACAAACTTATCTTGGTGTCCCATAACAAGTGAGTATCTCACATTTAATCACTCATATTTCTCTTATCTTGGTTTTACGAACTCCAAGATTCCATCAGTTTCAATCCAGGAACACCAACAGTCACCGATCCAGTCAAAAGAGTCCATCCACCATAAGATAAGATATAATTTTCATAAGATAAGAATTGTTAAGCCCTGTTGTCACTACGCATTTTGGTGAATTGACTCATTTTGAGTAAATGAAGACACTGGATTGGAGACTGCTGTTGGTGTTCCTGGATTGAAGTTGATGGAAGCTTGGAGTTCATAAAATCAAGATAAGTGAATTATGAGTGATTATGAGGGGCGTTTTCGAAAGAAATGTCCAAGTTGCGGTTTGGACGTCCTTGCAAAACGGCGAAATCCAGGGGCGGGGAAACCTGTATTTTTGAACAACAATGGACATCCATCTTTCGTTTTAAAAATACCATCAGAGACGTCTAAATCCTTAAATTTGGACGTCCCTAGACATGGACATTTCTGACTTTCAGCGATTTTCGAAACCAAAGACGTCCATGTCAAAAACGTCCAAATGCAAGCCATTTGGGCATGGGAGGAGCCAGCATTTGTAGTGCAGTGGTCCCCCTGACATGCCAGGATACCAACCGGGCACCCTAGGGGGCACTGCAGTGGACTTCATAAAATGGTCCCAGGAACATAAATCCCTTACCTTATGTGCTGAGCCGCCCAAACCCCACTACCCACAACTGTACACCACTACCTTAGCCCTTACAGGTGAAGGGGGCACCTATAAATGGGTACAGTGGGTTTGTGGTGGGTTTTGGAGAGCTTGCTGTTTCCTCCACAAATGTAACAGGTAGGGGGGGTATGGGCCTGGGTCCGCCTGTCTGAAGTGCACTGCAGTACCCACTAAAACTGCTCCAGGGACCTGCATGCGCTGTCATGGACCTGAGTATGACATCTGAGGCTGGCATAGAGGCTGGCACGACATATTTTTAAAGATGTTTTTTGAGGGTTGGAGGGGGTTAGTGACCACTGGGGGAGTAATGGGAGGTCATCCCCGATTCTCTCCGGTGGTCATCTGGTCATTTAGGGCACCTGTTTGTTCCTTATTCGTAATAAAAACACGTCCAGGTGAAAACGTCCACATGTTCATCAGGGATGTCCTTGTTTTTTTCGATTATGGGTCAAAGACGCCTACATTTTATAGAATACCCCTAATATTCCGCACGGCTTAAAGAATACGGTGAGCATCCATCCACGTGACTGAATTTAGTCACGGGCAGTTACGTCAAGTAAAAATTGGTGTAAACGCTGACGCATAAATTAGGCGCAGAATGGGTGTATTCTATAATAATGCGCATAGATTTTAAAAACGCCCATGCCACACCCATGGCCATGTCCCCATTTCAACCGTGCGACTTAGAATTTACGTGCATCACATTATAGAATATGCTCAGACAGTTGTGCACGCAAATTCTAATTAATGCCAATTAATGTCAATAATTGCTTGTTAAATGGCAATTATCGACACTGATTGGCTTGTGAACTAATAAGTTCCATGCACAAATCCAGAATATGACTGGGTTTGCACGCGCAACTTAAGTCGCTGTGCAACAATAGATAACAGTGGCATTGGTTTGATGGTATATATCAATGTAGCCACATTTGTTTTCTGAGCACATTTCACACAAATTTATAATTAAATTGAAGACAATCTTTATATAACATTTTAACTGGTTCAATAGGATTTATGAATTTCAGTAGTCCAGGAACTGTATTTTTTAAAGCTAATTGTTATAGATTTTTACTCCCGTTTTTTTTTGTTATGGTGAGTTTCTCTAGATCAGCCACCCCAAGAGGCATTGGCCTGAAAGTCCACGTACAAATAGAACAGCATCCGACTTGTAAGCCTGGTAAATTTTGATTCAGCTGAGTGGATTTCGTGGGGAGTACAATGTATTCAGATTAGCCTGATGTCTGTCTAACCTTTTTAAAATGGATTAAATGCATAATATACCATGGACTCGATGTTATTGTAGCAGTTTTAAAGCCCAGTGAGTCATGTAAGTTAATGACATTATTATTTTGAACAGTCTGTAAACAGGTTGTGATAACCTTTTATTAGAAAACAATTATTATTCAAAGTTGATACAATACACAGACACTTTTAGAATGATATGGCCCCCTTTCCCAGCTCATTGAACTTAAACATTGCCATCAATTATGCTGGAAGGGGTTTTCTTTTATTAGCAGCTTTTTTAATGGGGGCAGGAGAAGGGCAAAGAGGGATTTACTGCCATGATATAGAATCCTATATAATAATTCTCACCTCCAACAGGATGTGCCTGGGACCGTGCCTGCCGGAAGTGGTCTGCTAGGCAGGCACGCACTGACCTCAGTGACATCAGTGACAGACAATTTGGCAAAGCAAAACAATCTGAGTGCTGGCCATTAGGACACAGGGTTGATAGGAGAGTTTTAAAAGACTGAAGGAACCGAAAGTGTTAAATGGGGGGAGGGGGGAGTCCTGAACGACTGAAAGACATGAACATTTGGGAAAAGAAAACAATCTGAATGCTGGCCATTAGGACACAGGGTTGATAGGAGAGTTTTAAAAAACTGAAGGAACCGAAAGTGTTAAATGGGGGGAGGGGGGGGGGAGTTCTGAACGACTGAAAGACATGAACATTTGGGAAAAGAAAACAATCTGAATGCTGGCCATTAGGACACAGGGTAGATAGGAGAGTTTTAAAAGACTGAAGGAAACGAAAGTGTTAAACTGGAGAGGGGGGGGGGGGAGTTGTGAATGACTAAAAGACATGCAAATTTGCATGGCCGTGCCAAGGGTCTCTGGTGCCCCCCCCCCCCCCCCCGGTGAAAATGATCGCTCACCACTTACCACACTGACAGGAATTGTCAGCAATATTCTTAGAAACAAATTGCTATACATTGCAAAATAAGATAGCAGATGTAAATTCTCAAAGTGGACATATTCCAAACGCTAAAATGAAAATAAAATGATTTTTTTCTACCTTTGTTGTCTGGTGACTTTCTTTTTCTGATCATGCTGGCCCAGTATCTGATTCTGCTGCTATCTGTCCTCTTAACTTCGTTTCCAGGGCTTCCTTTCCATTTATTTCTTTCCTTTCCTCCTTTCTTCTTCATTTCTGGTCCTCAGCTTCTGCCTATTTTCTTCATCCATGTGCAATTTTTCTCCTCTTTTCCTTTTCCCTCATTTCCTTCATCTCTCTTCCCTCCCCTTTATGTCCAGCAGTTTCTCCTCTCTCCCTGAGCCCTGTCCTGCAATCCATATCCATCCATGCTCCTCTGTCCCCTGCCCCCTCCATTCACCCTATCCAGCAAATACCCTCTCTCCCTGAGCCCTGCCCTGCAATCCATATCCATCCATGCCCCTCTGTCCCCTGCCCCCTCCATTCATCCCTATCCAGCAATTCCC
Source organism: Microcaecilia unicolor (assembly GCF_901765095.1). Classification (NCBI taxonomy): domain Eukaryota; kingdom Metazoa; phylum Chordata; class Amphibia; order Gymnophiona; family Siphonopidae; genus Microcaecilia; species Microcaecilia unicolor. The sequence goes on from NC_044038.1 coordinate 217,921,604, forward strand.
CTCTCTCCCTGAGCCCTGCCCTGCAATCCATATCCATCCATGCCCATCTGTCCCCTGCCCCCTCCATTCATCCCTATCCAGCAATTCCCTTCTCTCCCTGAGCCCTACCCTCCCATCAATCCATGCCCATCTGTCCCTTGCCTCCTCCATTCATCTCTGACCCTATCCAGCAATTTCCCTCTCTCCCTGAGCCCTGCCCTCCCAATCCATGCCCATCCATGCTCCTCTGTCCCCTGCCCCCTCCATTCACCCTATCCAGCAAATACCCTCTCTCCCTGAGCCCTGCCCTGCAATCCATATCCATCCATGCCCCTCTGTCCCCTGCCCCCTCCATTCATCCCTATCCAGCAATTCCCCTCTCTCCCTGAGCCCTGCCCTGCAATCCATATCCATCCATGCCCATCTGTCCCTTGCCCCCTCCATTCATCCCTATCCAGCAATTCCCTTCTCTCCCTGAGCCCTACCCTCCCATCAATCCATGCCCATCTGTCCCTTGCCTCCTCCATTCATCTCTGACCCTATCCAGCAATTTCCCTCTCTCCCTGAGCCCTGCCCTCCCAATCCATGCCCATCCATGCTCCTCTGTCCCCTGCCCCCTCCATTCACCCTATCCAGCAAATACCCTCTCTCCCTGAGCCCTGCCCTGCAATCCATATCCATCCATGCCCCTCTGTCCCCTGCCCCCTCCATTCATCCCTATCCAGCAATTCCCCTCTCTCCCTGAGCCCTGCCCTGCAATCCATATCCATCCATGCCCATCTGTCCCTTGCCCCCTCCATTCATCCCTGACCCTATCCAGCAATTCCTCTCTCTCCCTTCCATGAACCCTGCCCTTGCATGCTCCTCTCTCTCCCCTGCTCTCCGGCAACTATTCCCTTTCTATTTTTTTTTTCTTTTAATTTTACCTCCGTGACCACCCGGCAGCGCAGCGTCAGTGCAGGAGGCAGCGCTCCCGACGTGTCTAGCCTTCCCCTTCGCTCATGTTCCGCCTTCTTCTGACGTCAAGGAAATGACGTCAGAAGAAGGCGGAACATGAGCGAAGGGGAAGGCTAGACCGGGAGCACCGCCTCCTGCACTGATGCTGCGCTGCCGGACGGAGGTAAAATTAAAAGTATTAAAAAAAGAAAAAGGGATTTGCTGCAGGAGAGAAGAGAGCGCGGGCACTTGGGCAATGGGAGTGGGAGGGCGAGGAGGTAAGCATGGTGCGGCGGCGCCCCCCAAATGACGGCGCCCCCCTGCCATGCTTACCTCGCTTACCGTATTGGCACGGCCCTGCAAATTTGGGACAGGAAAACAATCTCAATGCTGATCATTAGCACACAGGGTACATAGGAGAGTTTTAAAAGACTGAAGGAACCAAAAGTGTTCGGGGGGGGGGGGGGGGGCAAGTTCTGAATGAATGAAAGAAATGAAAATTTACAAGAGCAACACAATCTGAATGCCAGGCATTTGTACACAGGGTAGATAGGACACTTTAAAAAAAAAATGAAGGACGTGAAAGTATTACATCTTGGTGGAGGGGTGAGGAGGAAAGCGGTGGGGTATCCGGATACTGGGCGTTAGGGCCACGGGGGTACATAGACTTTTGAAAGTCTTAAGGAACCCAAAGTGTGGGAAGGAGGAGGAAAAGGAGGGGAGGGAACGGGGTGAGGGGCATTAGGAACAGGGGAGGGGGCCCTGTCACATACTCTCATTCTCACAAACACACTGTCACACAGACAGTCTCACTCTGTCACACACCCGCACATTCACTTTGGCTCTCTCTCTCTCTCTCTCAAACATACACACTCCCAGGAAAACCTTGTTAGCGCCCGTTTCATTCGTTCCAGAAACGGGCCTTTTTTACTAGTGTGAAGATAATCTGCATCTGTCCACCGTGATTTAATAATGATGAGTTCGAGATTCATCTCCTGAGGGTAAGAGAACACAGAGATTGGGGAACTGGCTAGCAAAGGGACAGAAGCACTTTCCTCCAGGAGATTGAGGGTGCATTGCCCTTTACCTGCAGATCTACTGCTTGCTGCTGGCTATAAATTCCTGCAGGTACGGGCACTGCCCCCAGGGTTCTATCACAGTTCAGGTAGCTTCTGCACAAAACTTCTGAACTTCCGTGGCAATTCTGTGGCAGAGTTACATAACTTTGAATAATAAAAATGTATTTTGCATATGAAAAATAATTGCCCAACCTTCCTTTGTGTTGGAATCATTTTCCATTCTGTTGGAGGTTTTATGAATGTGGACTCTCAAATATCAAGGGGGAGAGGAAGATAAAGATCTCGGTGGGGAGAGAGGACAGGGAGGAGGATTAGGAATGGGGAGAGAAGAAGGAGGAGGAAGAATACCACTTTTCTACAGTTTTTGCAACCACATCCAAAGCAATTTACCTGGGGCAACAGAGAGTTAAGTGACTTTACCCAGAGTCACAAGGAGCTGCAGCGGGAATTGATCCCAGTTCCCCAGGACTGAAGTCCGCTGCACTAACCGCTAGGCTACTCCTCCACTATGGGGGTGTGAAAACCAGAAGAAAGGAAAGGGTCAGAGATGGGGGATGGAAAAAAAGGAGAGAAGATTGGGATGGAAACCAGGTGGGTATGGTTCTGAGATTTTACGGGAGGTGATCAGTGAGAGGAGGTGGATGTTCAGGGAATAGAGAAGCATCTGGAGATAGGAGAGGGACATGTCCTTTCCCTGGCTCCAACCCTACTCATCCTTTCATCCTTTCTGTGCCTCTCCCTATTCCAGGTGCTTTCTGTGTCATCCCAAGAGTCATCATTTTCCAGCCCCTCATTCTCAAATCATACCTACGTATCTTCTCTTTCATGTTCCTCATCTCTCTTCCCTCTTGCGCTGATTGCACTGCCAGGAAGAGTAAAGTAGAAGTCCCTTGAGTCATGTCCTTTATCTCTGCTGCACAGGATGCTGTACTGTACTACCATACGTTCAAAGCAACAGTTGGTACCCAGTTGACATCAGAGAAATATGTTTTTCCACCTCTTCCTGGCCACCTGATCAACATGGTAGGAGAATTGAGGGAAATGGCTGGAGAGGGTGGAGGACTGTCATACAACCTTTCGTTTGGTTTGGCCCCCAGTCTTCCAGGGCAATTTTGTCAAAAGAGTTGCATTTTGCAGCTGATCCTGCTGTCACGGAAAAGTGTGAGATCAAGGTTTGCGTATAGTCAAGGGAAAGTTTGGTTGCTGACATTCAGTGAACCATCTATTCAGTGATGAAGTGTAACTCACCTTGAGCCTGGGTTTAAAAAGGCAAGAAATTCAAATTTAATTTAATTAGGCATTTATACCCTGCTTCTATCCATTTTTAGGATAATTTCCTAAAATAAAAGTCCATAAACTATTATTAAGATGGACTTGGGAAAATCCACTGTCCAGCTTATAATCGAACGAGAATAACGCCCAAGTTCCGACCTAAATCGGGAGATGGGCGTTCTTCTCACAAAAACAAATAAAGCGGCATAATCGAAAGCCGAACTTTGGACGCTTTCAACTGCACTCCGTCGCGGATGCGGACAAAGTTGACGGGGGAGTGTCGGAGGCGTGGTGAAGGCGGAACTGGGGCGTGGTTATCACCCGAACAGAGATGGGCGCCCTTCGCCGATAATGGATGCGTTTGTAGCTAGAATTTAGGGCACTTTTCCTGGACCCTGTTTTTTGACGAATAAGGCCCCAAAAAGTGCCCTAAATGACCAGATGACCCCCAGAGGGAGTCGGGGATGACCTCCCCTGACTCCCCCAGTGGTCACTAACTCCCTCCCACCACAACAAATGATGTTTCACAACTTTTTACTTTCACCCTCAAATGTCATACCCTCCTCCCAAGCAGCAGTATGCAGGTCCCTGGAACAGTTGTTAGGGGGTGCAGTGGACGTCAGGCAGGTGGACCCAGGCCCATCCCCCCCTACCTGTTACAATTGTGCTGCTTAATGCTACTAGTCGTCCAACCCCCCCAAACCCCCTGTACCCACATGTAGGTGCCCCCCTTCACCGCTTAGGGCTATAGTACTGGTGTAGACTTGTGGGCAGTGGGTTTTGAGGGGGATTTGGGGGGCTCAACACCCAAGGGAAGGGTGCTATGCACCTGGGAGCTCTTTTACCTTTTTTTTTGTTTTTGTAAAAGTGCCCCCTAGGGTGCCCGGTTGGTGTCCTGGCATGTGAGGGGGACCAGTGCACTATGAATCCTGGCCCCTCCCACGAACAAATGCCTTGCATTTATTCGTTTTTGAGCTGGGCGATTTCATTTTCCATTATCGGTGAAAAGCAAAAACGCCCAGCTCACACCTTGGCGAATAAAGCATGGGCGTCTATTTTTTTTTAAAAATACGGTTCACTCCGCCCCTTCACGGACCCGTTCTCGGAGATTAACGCCCATGGAGATAGGCGTTTCTGGTCGATTATGCCCCTCTGTATATTCTAGGATAAGCAGCATAAAATCTGTTTTGCTGTTCTGGATCTTGACAGGTACTTGTGACCTGGATTGGCCACTGTTGGAAACAGGATACTGGGCTTGATGGACCTTTGGTCTGTCCTAGTATGGCAACCCTTATGTTCTTACAGCTTGGAGACAGTTTACAATAAAATGTTTCATTACATACTATACATTAAAATGGTTTATTTATTTATTTTTTTATTTAGTATCATTTAATGCAGTGTTTCCCAAGTCCGGTCCTGCAGTACCCCTTGCCAATCAGGTTTTCAGGATATTCACAATGAATATGCATGAATTTAATTTGCATACACTGCCTCCATTATATGCAAATCTCTTTCATTCATGCTCATTGTCAGGGCTACCAACAGAATGAGCCGGGCCTGGGGCAAGGCTGCAACCCCCCCCCCCCCTCCAGGATTGCTGCGCCTGCCCTCCAGGATTGCCGCCCCCTAAGGATCGCTCCCCCACCCCTCAATTGCTACTGCTGTTGCCTCCCTCTCCTGCTCCCGCCGCAGTTCCCAGTCTCCACCTACCTACCCTCTGCTCCCTTCTGCCTGCCATCTGACCCCTTTCGTTTAAATTTTAAAAATAAATTCTAAAGCAGCAGGCACAGCACCTTCTGTACGAAAGCGGCAGATCGCCTCGGGCGGACCTTCCTTCACTGTGTCCTGCCCTCACGGAAATAGGAAGTTACATCAGAGGAGGGCGGGACACAGTAAGGGAAGGCCCGCCCGAGGCGATCTGTCACTTTCGCAGAGAAGGTGCTGCACTCCTGCTGTAGAGATTTTCTTTAAATGCAGGAGGTCGGACGACAGACAGAAGGGAGCTGAGAGTAGGCAGGTGGAGACGGGACTGCGGCGCCAGCGGCCTGGGAGCAGGAGAGGGCAAGAGACTCCGGCGTCGGGCCCTCCTTGGTGGCCCGGGCCCGGGGAATTTTGCCCCCCCCCCCTCTCGGCAGCCCTGCTCATTGTGGATATCCTGAAAACCTGACCGGCAAGGGGTACTCCAGGACCGGACTTGGGAAACGCTGATTCAAATGATAAAATCCCTTCCAAATTATAAAATCAAGGTGGCTCGCAATGAGTACTTAAAATTGGATAACAGACAAGTTAACAGCAAACACACAGGAGAAGAAAAGGAAGCCCAATCAAAATAAATGAAACACAGAAGGGAGAGAAGGTGAGGTAGCACAAAATGAATTCCAAAAAGACTCAATGAACTGATGACACATAAGCATTAATCCAAAAGGAAAAAGAAAACTGACTCCAATCTGTTGTATGAAAGCCTATAGTTCCTCCTTGAGGGCATTCCTGGGTTCAGGGCCAATCTGGCAGGACTCTCCCTCGAGATGGCTCTGTTGATCCCTGAATGCTTGGTGTTGGGTGCCTCCATCTGAGGGAGAAATGTGCTAGTGGGTGGGATTTCCCTTTCTTCCCCCAGGAAACAATTATGACTGTGAACAAGGCTGCATAAAGGAATCCTGTGCAGAAGGAATGGATCCTTAGGATCTTAGTCGAGATCGGGTGGCAGAGCCGGTGGTGGGAGGCGGGGCTGGTGGTTGGGAGGCGGGGATATTGCTGGGCAGACTTATACGGTCTGTGCCCTGAAAAGGACAGGTACAAATCAAAGTAGGGTGTACACAAAAAGTAGCACATATGAGTTATCTTGGTGGGCAGACTGGATGGACCGTGCAGGTCTTTTTCTGCCATCATCTACTATGTTACCATGTTACTATGTATGCCTGGAAATATTTATGTTTATTCAACGTATATCACTATAGGTTCATAGAAGGTATTAACAGTGCACTTAAACCACTGAGAGATCAAACCCCACGAAACATAGCAATTTAAAGAACAGCAAGAATTTTTATACATTCCTATAAAGCATCACAAAACCATTCAGATAATTTGAGATACCAAACCCAACATTACCAGCAAGATAAGGAATCCTTATATCTCCCCTATGTTCCATTTCTAGCTTCCCACCATTGGACTGGTGACTGATGAAAGTACCAGGAGAATCTGTAGTGCCTGGCTTAGGGTCACTGCTCCACCACCTCGGTACTACTGAACTGCCCTCCAGCCTGGAGTGGTTCTGCCTGTCTCTCGCCTGGACAGTTCATTGCTCCGAGCACCTCTCAGCACAGGACCCCCACAGTTCTACTTGAGCTGTCTGGGTCCATCTGTCATCTGCTTCTTAACTGCTGCAGCCCTTCCTCCTAGGCCCTTCTCAGTCAAAGCTCAAAATCTGTCAGGGCCTTCTTTGAGAGGGGTTTACGTTGCAATGGGTTGCATCCTTCTTAGGCCCAAGGCTCAGTAAATCTACCTCTTTGTGATTGAAGCTCTCAGTGATTCCAGCTTTCAGAGATTCCCCAGCCAGGAGGGATCTCTCTCCTTTTGTTCAAAAAGCAAAGAATCAGGCAGAGACTAGGGAGACAAAGGCTCAAAATCTTACCTGCTAATATTTTTTATAACTCTTAGGCCCAGATGCACTAAACTTTAACGACCCTTTAACAACCCTTTAACGAAGAGTTTTTGAACCGTGGCATGCATTAAAGGCCATTTTCCTTTAAAGCAGAAAACGAAAACGGAATGCAGATGAGCAAATTGTGTAGAAACCCCATTGAAACGAGATGCATCAAAGTTTTCCGACTACCCTAACTCAGGAAAACTGCTGGAAAGCTAACGACAGGTCTGTACCTGTCGTTAGGGCTATCCGACTAAAAACTTTAATGTAAAAAACAAAAAAAAAAGCGAGGGGGCAAAAACGCGCGTCAGGGGCGTCTTTTATTGACGCCCAAGGTCGCTGCTGCTCCCCGCTCCCCCTGCATTACTATAAAAGTTAAAAAGAAAAAAAAAAAAGGTTCAGGAGGGGGCAAAGGTGCTCGTCAGGAGCGTCCTTTATGGATGGCCTTGTCCCCCCACCCCCCCCACCCCCCCGCATTACCGGGCCCGTGCAGTGCCTCTCACCTCTGTATGAAGGCGCTGCACGGGCAAGAAGACCATCAGATCGCTGCAGTCTTCAGGACGTCTCTCTCCTTCTCTGACCTGGCCCGGCCCCCGTCTGATGTAAGAAACCTACGTCAGACGGGGGCGGGCCCAGGTCAGGGAAGACGAAGGAGAGAGACGTCCTGAAGACTGCAGCGATCTGATGGTCTTTTTGCCCGTGCAGCGCCTTCATACAGAGGTGAGAGGTGCTGCACAGGCCCGGTAATGCGGGGGGGGGGGGCCCGGTGGAGGGGCGGAGCGGCGGCGACGACATCGGAGGGGTGGGGGCGGGGCACGGGGAGGAGGGAGGCAGAGCTGTGTGGAGAAAGAGTTTAGAGACAGGAAGGGAGGGGGGCCAGGGCTCCTAAAGCTTTGAGTTTTGTTTTGTGTTTTTATTTAATGCTGGGGGAGGAAGCGGGGAGCAGCAGTGGCGACCACGGGCGAGGGGGGGGGCAAGGCCGTCCATACAGGACGCTCCTGACGAGCGCCTTTGCCCCCTCCCTATCCACGTGTTTGTGGGGTTTTTTTTTGTTTTTTTACATTTGTGGCATGCACAGAGCAGCCAGCATAACGCTTGGCTGCTCTGCGCATGCTTTAGGAGCCGATTACCGACGGGGATTCCACCAGATTGATGCATTGTACTTTACAATACCGCACCGAACATGTGTGACTTGTTTTTTTTTTTGCTGCATTGTTCGTTTTTTTAAATTTGGTAACAGCTTTTACATTTTTGCTTTTTTTACGTTTGGTTGATGCATCTGGGCCTTAATTCACTCTAATGCCAGGTACTGGGGCAAAATCCTATTCCTTCTGGTTGGGATGAAGACTCTGATTTCCACGTAAATACATTCCTGCCCTAGCAAGGTAATCACCTTCTGCCATTAATGTTTTTAAGGGAAGTTCCAGCGCCCCCCTCCCTCCCTCCCAGTTTAAGGGTCCTCCCTCCCAGTTCCAGGGTCCCCCCTTCCTTCTTCCCAGTTCCAGGGTTGTCGTCCCTCCCTCCCTCCGAATTTTATAAGTCATCCTGACTTACCTCGTCTGGGTTATGGCGGCCGGCAGCAGCGATAAAAAGCGTGCAGGCTTGGCACTTACTTCAGTTTTCCCTTCTCTGTCTCTCAGCTCTGGTCCCGCCCTCATTTCCTGTTTCTGCAAGGACGGGACCAGAGCTGAGAGACAGAGAAGGGAAAACTGAAGTAAGTGCTGAGCCTGCATGCTTTTTACCACGCGAGGTAAGTCAGGATGACTTTTAAAATTCGGAGGGATGGGGCCTGGAACTGGAAGGGTGGGAGGGAGGGATGACAACCCTGGAACTGGAAGGGAGGGGGGACTGACGACAACCCTGGAACTCGGAGGGAGGGAACGAACTTCTGGTGGGTGAATATTATATGTAGCCTTCCCTTCCCTCCGAGGGCGGGGCACTGAGAGCGAGGGCGAGTCCTGTGGTTGGTCCCTTCTCCTTCTGATGTCGCGCTTCTTTCCCTGGGCGATTACGAACCCTATGAACACTACATGGCTTCACTGCCACGGAGTCAGCTTCAGAACGTTGGAGGTGCGAATTACTATATTAGATGTGTATAAATAATAGTGATAAATGATTTCATCCCGTCGGTGAAAGTCACCAATTTTCTTGTCCCGCCCCTACAGTTCCCTCTAGGCTGGGTACAACCATTGCCTAGTTACCCCACCGTAACTTTGTAACTTTTGCTCTCCTGCACTAACAGTTTATTCCAGATGTTAATATTAGCCCTTTCTTTTATCTCTTCAACAGTTTATTTCAGCAAAATAATCCTTCATCTCCCTAAAACAACTGGCAGTGGGGTGGGGGAGGGAGGGATGTTTCAAATATACATCTATAAACTATGCTGGAAGCTGGACATCAAACGAGCAACTGTACACATGATATTTCTGCTGTTCTTTCTCAAAGCACCCTCTAGAGATGGAATGCGGCGTGAGACGGACCTCTTGTCTGACCCAATCTAACAATTCTTATGTATGTCGACAGAAATGAATTCAGATGCAGTGCTCATCTTACGAGTGAGTGGCGTAGACACTTTCTATCCAGAGGGAATGATTCCTCCAGTGGTTCATGCGTACAATCATCTGAAAGCATTCAATTAGAAAACCGAGCACAAACCTAATTATTTTGCTTTGTTTGGGCACTGAATTTCAGAACCTTCGTACTGTAGATGGAAGCCTTAATGTCAATAAGGTAATCTTTCTCAGGGGTGAGTGAAGGCGATCGGTCAATGTGCTTTATTTATTTATTTATTAGGATTTATTTGCCGCCTTTTTGAAAGAATTCACTCAAGGCGTTGTACGGTAAGAATAAATCAAACATAAGCAATAGACAATTACAGCAGTAAAAATATTCAAATGACAATACAAAGTACGGCATAATATACTGCTTACAATGTCAACATTATTGAATGCTACAAAACGGCGAGAGAAATTCAGAGGAGAGGTGATTACAAGTGCATGCCTTTTACAGTTATCAATGAAACATTAAGGGGTCCTTTTACAAAGCTGCAGCAAAAGGGGGCCTGGTTTGGCGCCGGTGTGTGTTTGTGACAGCGCCAATGCCCCCTTTTACCACAGCGGGTAAAAGCAGGGGTTTTTTAAAAAAAGAAATGGATGTGCAGCACTTGCCACGTGCCCATTTTGGGTGGGGGAACTTACTGCTACCCATTGAGGTGGCGGTAAGGGCTCCCATACTGCCCCGGCGGTAACCAGTCAGCGCGCGGCAGTTCCTGATTACCGCCGGGTACACACCAGCACTGCAAAAATAAAAATAGTTTTGTAGCGCCGGAAGTGGCGCTTGCTGGGGGTGGGAACTACAGCCGGGCTGCTAAGTTAGCCCGGTGGTACTTCCCTTTTAGTGAGCTTCCCACCGCTTTGAAAAAGGGCCCCCTAAATCAATAAGGGGGTAATTTTATAGTGGATTTTTTTTGCACATGAGGAGTATTTACAATAGTGCGTCTAAGTCGGACTTTGGATGCTTTGCGCTAAATGTACCAAATCCGAATAGGAAATATACCCATTTTCAAAAAAAAATCAATACTCATTTTTTTTTTTTAAATACCATCTCGAACAAGGTTTTGTACTTTGTGTGTTTATCTTTTTATGCCATTGTTGAAAAAAAATGCACAAGTTAAAAATGCACAAAATCAAGCCATTGGTATGTAGGGGGGCCAGCATTTTTAGCAGACTGGTCCCCTAGACATCCCAGGAGAGCAATGGGGCACCCTAGGGGACACTGCTGTGGACACACCGTTGCTCCCTTATCTTAACTGCTGAGCCTTCCAAAACCCACCCAAAACCCACTACCCCCAACTGTACACCATTACAATAGCCCTTATGGATGAAGGAGGCACCTATATGTAGGTACAGTGGGTTTTTAGTCAGTTTTTGAGGGCTCACAGTTTCCACCACAAGTGTAACAGGTAGGGGGAGGTACGGTCCTGAGTCCACCTGTCCACAATGCACTGCATTCACCATTAGACTACTCCAGGGGCCTGAATGCTGCTGTAATGGACCTGGCTATAACATCTGAGGCTGTCATAGAAGCTAGTGAGTACCATTATCGGCCGAGGACGGCCATCTCTTAACCACGCCCCCATCCCGCCTTCGGTACACTGCCGACACCCCCCCCCCCCCCCCCCCCGTGAACTTTGGTCATCCCCGCAATGGAAAGCAGTTGAGGACGCTCAAAATCGGCTTTCGATTATGCCGATTTGGGCGACCCTGAGAGGAGGATGCCCATCTCCCGATTTGTGTTGGAAGATGGGCGTCCTTCTCTTTCGATTATGCCGCTGATGGTAACTGGATGGTAATGGCCTACATGCGTCAAGTGCCACTTGGTGCACGTCCGATATGCCCATCCAAAAATAAAAATTATTTTTCAGATGCGCGTATCAGACGCGCACCGAAAATGAAATTACCGCAAGAACCGCACGGTAACTCCATTTTGGCGCATGTTGGGCATGTGTAGACGTTTATGCAGCTTGGTAAAAGGGCCCCAGAGCATCTTGCCAACAGAATTGACCGTGTTTGGAGTTTTTTTTTCCAGCATTGTGTTTTCCTTTTCTTTCACAACTGGGTTTTGCGACTGTCCTCCCTCAAAGTGACACAAAAACAGAGAGGCTTTGCAGATCCACACCAAGAACAGATGTAACACAAAACAAGTCCAGAAGTAATTTCACTATAAATCTCATTCAAATATCGCCTGATGTGGTCCACGTTTTGCCCACTCGTGGGCTGCTTCAGGGGTATTGTAGTATAAACAAACAAGCAGAACAATAATCATAAAACACAGCATTCAATATACAATATAAATAAATAAAGTACATATATAGTGTGAGCAGGCCAGGGCAGTATATGTGCACTAACAACTTAGAATGCAATAAAATACAACACTTGTACAAAAATGAACACAGGGCTCCTTGGCACAATCTGGAATCGGGAAAACTGCGAAGTGTTCATTGTTTTATTACCGGTGCCTGCTGTTATACCAGCTGCAAGCAGCTAAGTCAGACTGCCCACCATAATTCAACTTGTTCTTCTCTCTGCCTAGTAATAACAATAATACTGCGTGTTGATGTAACACCTTTCTTATAGAAAGCATCTCAGCAAGATTTATGCCTCATACCTTGGAGACGGAGCCGTAGCTGCCTTTGAGAGAGATTCATCTGGCCATAAATTCCTAACACTTGGGCTTCACAAAAGCTTCCAAAGAGTGTAATCAATAATTTTGTTAGAACCTGGTTACAGCTGGATAAAACTGAGCTACTGGGAGGCACAGTAACGCTCAGGGTTATACACAAACGAATTTCAAAGCCGCATCCCAAAATCCAGGGCCCTAGCATTTTTAGCACGAGCTGAAATGCTAGAGACACCCATGTATTCCTGTGGAGGTCTCTAGCATTAGCGTGTGCTCACTTTTAGCACGCACTAAAAACGCTAGCTCACCTACAGCGTTGCTTAGTAAACAAGGCCCTTAGTTTAGCTACTGTTGAAGTACATAAAGGAGCATTTTTCGTATGATATTCCAATCAATCTTTGGATGCTTTGCTCAAAACGTCTAAAATTCAAGTGGCGAATATAACAACTTTCAAAACTGAAAAACATTTATCTTTTTTTTTGTTACATTTGTACCCTGTGCTTTCCCACTCATGGCAGGCTCATGGCAGCTTACATATTGTATACAGGTACTTATTTGTACCTGGGGCAATGGAGGGTTAAGTGTGCCCAGAGTCACAAGGAGCTGCCTGTGCCTGAAGTGGGAATCAAACTCAGTCCCCTAGGACCAAAGTCCACCACCCTAACCCCTAGGCCACTCCTCCACTGTTGCTACTATTTGAGAGATTCTACATGGAATGTTGCTATTCCACTAGCAACATTCCATGTAGAAGTCGGCCCTTGCAGATCACCAATGTGGCCGCGCAGGCTTCTACATGGAATGTTGCTAGTGGAATAGCAACATTCCATGTAGAATCTCCAATAGTATCTATTTTATTTTTGTTACATTTGTACCCTGCGCTTTCCCACTCATGGCAGGCTCAATGCGGCTTACATGGGGAGGGTTAAGTGACTTGTCACAAGGAGCTGCCTGTGCCTGAAGTGGGAATCAAACTCAGTTCCCCAGGACCAAAGTCCACCACCCTAACCACTAGGCAGGCCACTCTTCCACTTTTGTTTTGAAAATGGCCTTTTTCTAGACATTGCTGCACACAGTGCATTTATCTTTTTGAACCATTTCTCAAGAGTTGTTCTGGAAATGTTCTGCTCTAGACTCAGCTACGGTAAAAAAATAAATGTAGACACAAAGACTTGGGGAACCCAGCAAAACAGGTTTGAATATAAAGTAGAACTATATTTTATGCTATTTTTTCTAAGGATCTGAAAAGGAAAAGAGCTCGTATAGAGGGTCATTTTGGATATGACATCTTAGTCCAACCTTGGAAGTTTTGTTCAAAACATCCAAAGTTCAAGTGGGGAATATAGCCATTTTCGAAACAGATAAACATCTATCGTTTCTTTTCGAACATGGCTATTTTCTAGATGCTATGTACTCAAAACATTTATCTTTTTGGTCCATTAAAAAAAAAAGTCCATGTGAAAAATGTACAAAATCAAGCCTTTGGGATGTAGTAGGCGCCAGTATTCTTAGTAGACTGGCCACACAGACATCCCAGCAGAGCAGTGGGGCACCATAGGGGGCACTGAAGTGGACTTCACATAAAAGGTCCCAGGTACACATCTCACTGTTACTCCCTTTTCTTGTATGGTGAGCCCTCCAAAACCCACCAAAACCCCAGCGTACCCAACTATACACCACTTTAATAGCCCTTATGGCTGCAGGGGTCACTTAAATGTGGGTACAATGGGTTTTTGGTGAGATTTGGGGGCTCACACTTTCCACCACAAGTGTAACAGGTAGAATGGGATATGGGCCTGAGTCTCCTGTTCTACAGAACATTGCACTGACCACTAGACTACTCCAGGGACCTGCTTGCTGCTTTAAGCAGAAGGGCTATAACAGTGGCCTAGTGGTTAGGGTGGTGGACTTTGGTCCTGAGGAACTGAGTTCAATTCCCACTTCAGGCACAGGCAGCTCCTTGTGACTCTGGGCAAGTCACTTAACCCTCCATTGCCCCAGGTACAAATAAGTACCTGTATACAATATGTAAGCCACATTGAGCCTTCCATGAGTGGGAAAGCACAGGGTACAACTGTAACAAAAAAACAAAACATCTGAAGCTGTCATGGAGGCTGGTATGTACTGTTTGGGGGGTGGGAGGGAGTCAGTGACCACTGGGAGATTAAGAGGGGTCATGCCTTATTCCCTCCAGTGGTCATTTAGGGCACCTTTTTCTAACTTAATCATGATAAAAACAGGTCTATACCAAAAAGTTTAAATTGTAACCCCAGACGTTTTTGTCTTCTTCCATTATAGCAGAAAAACATCGAAGTCTTAGGAATGCCTAAATCCCACACCCAACACGCCCCTGACATGCCCTCTTCTGAATACCCTGCCGACAAAATGCGTACCAAAACATTTTAAAAATGGGTTTCGAAGATAGCGATTTGAACTTGACGTGTACGTTATAGAATTGCACTAAGCGCTTGTTTTTGTGGCACCAACGTTTCAGGCACCATTTGTAGAATTTGGCCCAAAATGTCCAAATGCTAATTTGTGCCACTTTTTAAACATTTTTTGCTTTCGAAAATGAGCCCCATCGTAACATAGTAGATGATGGCAGATAAAGACCTGAATGGTCCATCCAGTCTGCCCAACAGTCACACTCATTATCGATTCATGATTAAACCAACAACGAAATGTGGTATAAAATACATGATCATGGTCTTTCTTTGCCATTTCTGGGACATAGACCATAGACCATAGTCCTTATTTTTCAACTATTATTATTATTATTAATATTATTATTATTAGCATTTGTATAGCGCTACCAGATGCATGCAGCGCTGAACACCTGACATAAAAAGACAGTCCTTGCTCAAAAGAGCTTACAATCTAAGTAATACAGACAAACAAGACAGTTACGGGTGAGGGAAGTAATGGGTGAGAAGGGAAGAAGGGACAAGGGGAGGGCAATTGTGGCTAAGAGCCAAAAGCAGCAGTGAAAAGGTGGGTTTTCAGCATAGATTTGAAAACAGGTAGAGATGGAGCTAGACGTATAGGTTCAGGAAGTCTATTCCAGGCATAAGGTGCTGTGAGAGAAAAGGAGCGAAGCCTGGTTAGCAGTGGAGGAGAAGGGGGACTACAAGAGAGATTTGTCCAGTGAGCGGAGTTCACGGGGAGGAATCTAGGGAGAGATGAGAGTGGAGAGGTAAAGGGGGGCTGCAGAGTGGATGCATTTAAAGGTCAGTACGAGAAGTTTAAACTGAATGCAGAATCGGTCAGGGAGCCAGTGAAGTGACCTGAGGAGTGGGTTAGTGTGGGTAAAACGATTCTGGCAGAAAATAAGTTTTGCCGCAGAATTTTGGACAGATTGGAGAGGAGAGAGATGGCTGAGTTAAAGACCAGTGAGAAGTAAATTGCAATAGTCCAAGCGAGAGGTGACAAGGGTGTGGACAAGGGTTCTGGTAGCGTATTCAGAAAGGAAGGGGCGAATTTTGCTAATGTTGTAGATAAAGAAATGACAGGTTTTGGCGATCTGTTGAATATATGCAGAGAAGGAGAGAGAGGAGTCAAAAATGACTCCAAGGTTACGGGCTGAGGAGACAGGGAGGATGTGAGAGCCATTAACAGAGATAGAGAAGGGGGGAAGAGGGGAGGTGGGTTTAGGGGGGAAAATGAGAAGTTCAGTTTTGGAGTTGCCGTCGAAGCCCACTCCTGCCTATCCAAATCTGTCTTGTCATATACGGGATATAGTCCGAAGAAGTCCGTCTGGCAACATCCTCACATTCCAGCCACTAGAGTTGCTGTTGAAGCTCTCTCTGGCCCATCCTAAACTGTCTTTCCATATACAGGACATAGACTGTAGAAGTCTGCCCCGTTACTGGCCTTAGTTCTTCACAGTCAACTAATCACCACTCGACACATCAACACATGCGGTCATTTAAATTCTATTCTTTATACCTTCCATTTTCTAATTATGGATCGTCTGTGTTCATCCCACATCTGAAGCCATTTGATTCACAGTATGAAATAAATTTTCATATACTGAGTCTCCAGTGTTTCTCACACATATTCATTGTGGATATCCTGGAAACTACTGTGTTTAGTGTAATTTAATATAATGATTCTCCTGGTCATCCCTTATTTCAAACAGCAAGGCAGGTTCCAAATCCAATAAAATATTGAGCAGGAGAGATACAATATAGTTATAGCAAGATGAGGTAGCTTCCAATGATGGCAATTTAACAAAACCATGAATATAGAGAAGTGAGGTGGACAGATTAGTACAAAGGACAATACGTGGGCATCAAAAGAAAGGGGTTGCACTGTATAATGAGATGTTGTTACAGTCATCAACACAGGAAACAAAAATAAAAGTTCCAATATAAAGCAAAAGACAAATCATCAACTAGATCAGGCTTGTCCTACCTATAGCCCTAGGGCCAAACCCTGGCCCACCAAGATCTTTTACCTGGCCCTCAGAAGCTCAGTGGAATTCTTGCCCCCCCCCCCCCCCCCCCTCGTGACTTGGCTGTCTGCAGAGACTTGAAACTGCAAGACCAACCCCCAACTTGCAGAGCTCAAGCTTGCAGACAGCCAAGTCACAGCAGGGGAAGCAGGGTTTCTGTTGCTGGATCCAGCTGAGGAGAAAGAGACTGGGTGAAGGCTGGGCGGGACATGAGAAAGAGAGAAAGATTATGAAGGCTGGAGGGGGGCATGTGAGAGAGAGAAAGAGAGACTGGGGGGGCATGCATGCAAGAGAGAAAGATACTAGGGGGAGGGAGGTACATGAGAGACAGAATAAGGTTGGCCAGGCCTGGACTAAACTGATTTCTTCAGTGAAACGGCCCAACTACCTGTAATAGCACAACTTGAGTTTCCATGATTCTGTTTATTTTTGTTTTTTTTATTTTATACCACTGTCAGAGACTAAAGCAGTAGAACAGAAGTTGAGCAAAATGCATGCTGTGGGAGAGAGAGGCTGGATGAAGACTGGGGAGTACATGAAAGAGAGAGAGAGAGAGAGACAGATGGGAGAAGGTGGGGAAGAATGCATGACAGAGAAAGAGAGAGAGAGAGAGACTGGGTGTTCTCAGAGAATGTGTGAGTGCGTGATTCACAAAAAGCACGAGTGCATGCATGCATATTTTGGCCCTTCAGATGTTACAAAATATAAAATGTGGCCCCCAACAGAAAATGGTTGGACAAGCCTCAACTAGACAATATCCACATTAGGGGCAATTCTGTAAAGGTCAACAAAGGTTAAGTAACAAGGTGCAGCACACTAAGTGCCAGTGGCGATCCTAGATCGGCTGTGCACCCCCCCCCCCCTCGGGTGCAGCGGCGTCCGTCTCCCCAGGGTTCAGCATGACCCCCCCGGCACATCAAGCCCCCCACCCCCCCGGGTACATTCTTAGCTGCTGGGAGCAGCCGCGCGGCTTTCGGCTCCACTGGCTCCCTGCTCCCTCTGCCCTGGAACAGGAAGTAACCTGTTCCGGGGCAGAGGGAGCAAGGAACCAGCGGAGCCGACAGGCGTGCGGCTGCTCTCTGCACCCTCCAGCAGCGTGCACCCGGGCGGACCGCCCCCACCGCCCCGCCCTTGCTATGCCACTGCTAAGTGCTAATTCTATAACAACATCTGAGTGCCCAGATTCCTTTATAGAATCCTAACATATGTCACCAACATTTAGGTGCATCCAATTATACCATGTCAATAGCACACGCCTAAATGCAGCACTTTAGCACGTAACTTACAGTATTCTGTAAGTTATTTGTATAAGTATAGGACCTGCTCATGTGCCTCCCTCTGTACATGCCCCCTTACATTTACACACTTACCCTTGGATTTTATACACAACCAAGTTGCACGTGCAAATCCAGTCGTATTCTAGATTTGCACGCATAACTTATTTAGTTAACAAGCCAGTCAGCGCTGATAATTGCCGCATCTCAAAAAAGATATAGTGGAATTAGAAAAGGTGCAGAGAAGGGCGACGAAAATGATAAAGGGGATGGGACGGCTTTCCTATGAGGAAAGACTAAAGCGGCTAGGGCTCTTCAGCTTGGAGAAAAGGCGGCTGAGGGGAGATATGATAGAGGTCTATAAAATAATGAGTGGAATTGAACGGGTAGATGTGAAGCATCTGTTCATGCTTTCCAAAAATACTAGGACTAGGGGGCATGCGATGAAGCTACAATGTAGTAAATTTAAAAGGAATCGGAGAAAATGTTTCTTCACTCAACGTGTAATTAAACTATGGAATTCGTTGCTGGAGAATGTGGTAAAGGCGATTAGCTTAGCGGAGTTTAAAAAAGGTTTGGACGGCTTCCTAAAGGAAAAGTCCATAGACCATTATTAAATGGACTTAGGGAAAATTCACTATTTCTGGGATAAGCAGTATAAAATGTTTTGTACTTTTTTGGGATCTTGCCAGGTATTTGTGAGCTGGATTGGCCACTGTTGGAAACAGGATACTGGGCTTGATGGACCTTTGGTCTTTCCCAGTATGGCAATACTTACGTACTTATGTACTTATAACAAACAATTGTTGACACTCATTGGTATTAATTAGAATTTACATGCAGAACTGTCTAAGCATATTCTGTAATGTGAGGCATGTAAATTCTAAGGGGCCCTTTTACTAAGGTGCGTAGGCACCTGCGTGTGTACAATGTGCATCAAATTAAAACTACCGCCTGGCTACCGCATGCCCCAGGCAGTAGTTCTAATTTTTACGTGCATCTGATACGCGCGGCAGAAAATATTTTTTATTTTCTACGGTGTGGCGCTAACCGGGTGGTACTCGGCAGTGTATGCACACTGACGATTACCGCCCAGTTAACACGTGAGACCTTACTGCTAAGTCAATGGGTGGCGGTAAGGTCTCAAGGCCAAACTGGACGCGCACCAATTTTTGTATTTTGCCGCACGTCCATTGTCGGCCTCAAAAAAGGCCTTTTTTTCAGACGCACTGAAAAATGGACCTGTGTGCTTCCAATACACGCGTCTACACCAGTGCAGGCCATTTTTCGGCCCCCTACTTAAAAAAGGGGCATGGCCATGGAAGTGGAATGGGCAGGTCATGGGTGTTTCTATAATCTATGCGTGACTAATTTAGATATTGGCATTTACACCATTTTACTTGTTTAATGCCCCAATTGACGTCTGGCAAATTAAAATTAATATTAATCTGGCATATGACCCATTTTTTAAATTTTAATGTATTATATGAACTCTTAACGCATCACCACTGTATCTATTATTCCAAATTTGATCTCTTCATACCTGTTTGCTTAATTCTACTATATCACATGTTCTTTATGTGATACCACTTGTATCTTTTACTCTGGAATGGCGATCGCCGTGATGGATCAATGTAAGCCACACTGAGCCTGCAAATAGGTGGGAAAATGTGGGATACAAATGCAGCAAATAAATATATAAATAAATGAGGAAGAAGTAAAGCAGAGTGTTCCCCAAGGAAGACACCTGTTTAAGGAACCTTATTGAATAGAATGAGTATTCTCTTGCAGGTCTTTCTAGGGCTCATGATTAATAGCTAAGTAATGTTCCTTCAACATACCGGGTCATAAAAGGATCTATAATCAAAATGAGTTGAGTGAATCCATGTTTCAGCGGGACAGCACTGCACAAGCAGCACGTCCGACAGTAAATTACAGCCTCGGCGGCTAAAAACAAACAATACAGAATGTTCCGTGTAAAACACCTACCTCTGCATTTGTCATATTAGAAACGGAGGAGGAGTTGGGAACAGCATGACTCTTACTCCAGCAGATAACCCATAGTATCTTGATAGAAGTTGCCATAATCTCACCTGTCAATTTAAGATAAGGAGACAAGAAGGATACCTCACTCAGCAAAAAAGGCCGGAGAACTGTCGGGTAATAAAATACAAAATGCACATTTTATACTGTTTTAATTTATTTTTATGTAGCTAATGTGTATTCTGCAGCTCGGTAATCCTATAGACAGCTGTCATTTTCCTTAAATTGTTTCTTTTACAAGTTTTGTAAAATTCCACAGGCTGGCACATAACCTGTTATCTTTGCAACCTTGAAAATGTAACTGGTTGTTATCCCGATGCTGTCAAATGAGTAGGGTTTTTTTTATTTTGCCAGTTTGGCATTTGGGGGACAAAATCCACTGTGAGATTAAGGGGAACCCCCCCCCCCCCCTCCCCATCATTCCAGTAGACTGCTGCTCAATTGCAGCTGTTTCCCAAATTCTAAATGACCTTGGTAGCAGGTGTAACCCCCAATCTTTTGGGACATAGACGTTCAGTCCCCTTCTGAAATGGAGAATAAACATCTATGAATATTCCAGACCCAAGGCACTTCTAGACCACGTACTCTTGCCATTTAGGGGTTGAAACATGCATATCCCGATTTTGTAACATGGGAATGTAGACATTTATACCAGATAAATGTTTATGTGCCGGTTTATGCTTATATAAAAAGCGAATAGGGCTTGTAAAACTAGACCGTTATGTCCTATGAACTCCAGAAGGAAGCTCTCTTTGGCGCAAAACAAGTCGCAGTAAATTCAGGAGACTGAGATCATAACTCCACATAGCCCTGGCTAAGGGGACCCTTTTTTAAAAATTTGTATTTATGCAATTTTTAATACATTCCAAAGCAAAGCTTTGTCAAGAAACATACAGAATATAACTTCAGTAGTAATGAACTTAATAAATGGATATCCCCCATAGGAAACTATTATTAATTCATAGTCCTGAAGGTACTGGGAGACTGATTTAAACCTTACAAGAGGATAAGGATATTAAACAGAAAGAAAATATTTTTTAGAGACAAGAGAAGCGTCGGGTTTGTTACAGCTTAAGTAGATTAAAGTCCGTCGTGGAGACCTATGGAGGCTTGGGTAACATTGCATTTAAAAAAGAACGAAGTTGTAAAGAATCGAACAAATGATATGTCTTATTTTCAAAATAAACTATGCATTTACAGGGAAATCTAAGCTGAAATTTAGCCCCCAATTGTATCGTCTCTTGTCTCATCATAAGGGGGGACCCTTTTTCTAAGCCATGTAGGCACGTACGCGCATCCTACAAACGTCAACTTTGAACTACCGCCCGGCTACCGCGTGGCCCGGGCGGTGATTTCATTTTTTACGCGTGCTGGAAATTTTCTGGCGCGCAGTGCTAAATAGGCAGTAATCAGCATTGTTCATGCGCTGACGATTACTGCCTGATTAACGCGCGAGACCTTACCGCTAAGTCAATGGGTGGCGGTAAGGTCTCAGGCCCAAAATGGACGCGCTCCAATTTTCATTTTGCCGCACGTCCATTTTCGGCCCCCAAAAAAGGCCTTTTTTTCAGGCGCGCTGAAAAATGAACCTGCCCGCGTCCAATACACGCGTCTACACCAGCGCAGGCCACCTTTTTGTGCACCTTAGTAAAAGGACCCCCTAGGCTCATTAGTAATTAGTAACCTATTGGTAAGCATTGACCCCAGAAAGGACATATCAAAAAAATATCAAGAGTTCTGTTATGGTTCAGGCCATCATAGCAATAGGAATTATTTATAATGAACATGTCATGAGCTTGACTTTACACAGTGCATCACTGGTACGTATGGAATGCTTTAATGCAAAACCTCTATTATTAGTACTTCAGAAGTGTGTTTAATTTATAATGTTTTAACGTTGAAATCCAGATTGTTCCACTTGGCAATTACACTTTCATGCAAAAGAAGTTTGTTTATAAAGAATGAGACAGTATTAGATGTTTAGAGTTGATTCCGTACTGTTGGTAGTAATAGTCAGCATATTACGGAATTTTTTTTTTTATTATTATTGAATTGCATTTGCTTTGACAAGCGTTGGAGCGTATTCAGAGCTGTCTGTTGACAGCTCGGTTGTCTCTGGCAGCTAGAACTGGGGAAAAACATTTGGCTTCAAAAGCAGAACTGACAAGACAAAAAGAGGAAGAAAAACTTGCCACTTTTGCTTTCTATAAACTAAAGAAAGTCGGCAAACAGATGGCTGAGTGAAGTGGGAATAATTCTATCCTGTTAAAGTGTTGCTGCGCTCCTCTGCATCTTTGCAAACTGAAAATAAATGCAAAACCTTGAGTTTCAAAATGCTCTGGGCAGAAGCTACCAAATAAAAGAAAAATTCTCTTATTTGGTAGACTGACCCCCAACTCAGTGCATCCCAGGATGCACTGCATGAGGTCAGGAACTGCCATTTTCAAAGATGGTGGCACCAAGACAGAAGCAAGTAGCTATCACTCCTGCCTATTTTAAAGTATGCCCTTTGGGGGAAGCCTGGCAGGATCAGGGAGGGGGGAGGGGGTGCCGCTAGATACCAGAGAAAGTTTTTTTAAGGAGGAGGGGGAGAAGAGGGGAGGGAGGGTGCCGCTAGATACCAAGGCTTTTTTAAGATTGAGGGAGGGAGAGAGGGGGTTAGAGGTTGCAGAGTGCTACTAGACACTAGGACCTTTTTAAAATATCTTATTGAGAGGAAGGGGAGGGGTTGGATTGGATTAGGCCAGGGTCCCTGGAGTAGTCTAGTAGTCAGTGCAAGTGCACTGTGGAGAAGGGGACCGATGCCAATAATTCACTCTTACTGTTACACTTGTGGTGGAAAGTGTGAGCCCTCCAAAAGGCAGGGATGGTGCTGGGCAGACTTTTATGGTCTGTGCCAGAGCCGGTGGTGAGAGGCGGGGCTGGTGGTTGGGAGGCGGGGATAGTGCTGGGCAGACTTATATGGTCTGTGCCAAAGCCGGTGGTTGGGAGGTGGGGCTGGTCGTTGGGAGGCGGGGATAGTGCTGGGCAGACTTATACGGTCTGTGCCCTGAAGAGCACAGGTACAAATCAAAGTAGGGTATACACATATGAGTTGTCTTGGGCAGACTGGATGGACCGTGCAGGTCTTTTTCTGTCATCATCTACTATGTTACTATGTTACCAAAAACCTACTGTACCCACATATAGGTGACACCTGCAGTCATAAGGGCTGTTGTAGTGGTGTATAGTTGGGTACACTGGGTTTTTGGTGGGTTTTGGAGGGCTCGCCATACAAGAAAAGGGAGTAATAGTGAGATGTGTACCTGGGACCTTTTAAGTGACGTCCACTTCCGTGTACCCATGGCGCCCTACTGCTCTGCTGGGATGTCTGCGTTGACAGTTTACTAAGAATAATGGCTCCTCTTACATCCCAATGGCTTGATTTTGTGAGTTTTTCACTTGGACCTTGGGGACATTGTTTTGGATGGAGGGGTGGGGGCTGCTAGGCTACCAGGGCTGATGCAGAAAATTTGCTGGCAGCTGCTCTTTAAATGTCGCCCTACCTGTCAGTGCATGAGCCCATCACCACTCAGGCACTGACAGGAAGGGAGACAGATTGCAGTGAGCTGTGGATTACTGCCAGGTTGTTAATGCGTCAGTAATTTGCATGCTCATTGATTACTGCATACCCGTGGTTTCGTTTCTCATTAATTTCACGGTAGAAGCCGTGTGGCTTTCTGCATTGGCCCCTTGGTCTTTAGGACACTCTGAACCAGCTGTATTTCAGGATGCCCACAATGAGTATCAGTGGCGTTCCTAGGGTGGCTGACACCCGGGGTGGATCGTCGATGCGCCCCCCCCCCCCTGGGTGCAGCGCCCCCCCCCCCCCGGGTGCATTTTTACCTGCTGGGGGGGGGGGGTGCCGCACGCCTGTCGGCTTCACTCGTTCCATGCTCCCTCTGCCCCGGAACAGAACCTGTTCCGGGCAGAGAGAGCACGGAACGAGCGGAGCCGACAGGCACGCGGCTCCCCCCAGCGGCGTGCACCCGGGGAGTACCACACCCACTGCCCCCCCCTAGGAACGCCACTGATGAGTATGCATGAGATAAATGTGCTTGCAGTGGAGATGTTGCAAACAAATTTCGCTCACACATATACATTATGGATATTGTGAAAACCAGTGGCGTACCAAGGGGGGCGATGGGGGCGGTCCGCCCCGGGTGCACGCCGCTGGGGGGGGGGGTGCCATGCGCCTGTTGGCCGAGTCCGCTCATTCCCTCCCTGCTGCTCCCTCTGCATGGAACAGGTTACTTCCTGTTCCGGGGCAGAGGGAGCAGCAGGGAACGAGCAGACTTGGAGCCGACAGGCGCGCGGCACCCCCCCCCCCCCCCCCAAGCAGGTAAAAATGCACCCGGGGGGATGTAATTTTGTCGGGGGGGGGGGCGCATCAGTGATCTGCCCCGGGTGTCAGCCAGCCTAGGAACGCCACTGCTGAAAACTCGTCTGGCTGGGTGTATTCAAGGACTGGATTGAGGTCGGACCACTGTGCCACAGGAGTGCTCTGTTTTACTGCTACTTCTCTTTCAAGCAGCCAGAAGCGCCGCGTATCTCAAAGGCCGCCCTCAACAATACATAACCAAATGCTTGTTTATAGGACTGAGCAGTGTATCACACACAACAGATAAACAAGAAATGCTATTATATTGTGAAATTTCACTTACTTCTCCTGGGAACTAATCACAACTGATGCATTCCTTCTATGTGGGAATTATTACATTATTTGGTGTAATTATCCCAGACGTCATATCCTGCTCTTTGTTGTCTCAGAGGAAATCATTTAGCCTTCCGAGAATATATCTTTTTATTTGAATTTTAAGAAGGTCTGCTTTTATTTATTCTTTTCCTTGCTCCATTTTTGTCGTGGCAATCTGGCGTTGACTCCACCCTTGCAACCCCCTCCCGTGCCCATCCCTCCAACCCCCACCCCTATAAAACAATACATATACAATAAAATCAGAGATAAGGAATGATCCAGCACAGCCTTAATCTGCCATAATCTATCAAACACAGTGGAAGTGTAGAACATTTTAATAGCAAGCATTCAACCATGACCTGCCTTTGCTTTCTGCTCATCCACCAATGCCTGCCAACGATCAGGAATGAACTGCGACCATGAACCTGTGAAATGTCAGTGCATTATGGAGTGAAACCGAAAGGCCTGTCATGGGATGTGATTTTGTCTCCTGAGTGAAGGCTTAGCAACCCCTTAACCGTGGTTTCATGGAATAAGTCAGCCATGCAATCTGAGCTTTGCAAGGCGGATGAAAAAACATCTTATTCTGAGCTATAACTTG
The DNA here is from genome assembly GCF_901765095.1 of Microcaecilia unicolor. Lineage (NCBI taxonomy): Eukaryota > Metazoa > Chordata > Amphibia > Gymnophiona > Siphonopidae > Microcaecilia > Microcaecilia unicolor. The sequence continues at coordinate 217,946,794 of NC_044038.1, forward strand.
CCTTGAGCACAAGTCTGGAATGGCAAGGAATTAAATCCAAAAGTCCAGGAGAATAAGCAGACAAGAAATGTGGATTGAGATCCTGCCTCCTCATTTCATTTGTCAAAGACCTGTTGTGTATCTCTACCTGACCTCCCATCAAGGGCGTAACTAGACACCCAATTTTGGGTGGGCCTGGGCCTAAGATGGGTGGACAAAAGAACTCCGCCCTGTCCTACAAGTGATTTGGTCTCTCCCTCTCTCGCCTCCATGCCATATGTAACATATACATAGTAGATGACGGCAGAAAAAGACCTGCACGGTCCATCTAGTCTGCCCAACAAGATAAAATCACGTGCATGATCTCTCAAACATCCCCCCTCCCCTGCATACTTTTTAAATAGCAGACTTTAACCGGCAGCGAGCAGCAACTAATACACACTGCTCATGTTGGCCCTACAGCCTGATGCAGCTTCCTGTTTCCGCATAGGCAGGAATACATCAGAGGGAAGGCTGTGGGGCCAGTGTGAACAGTATGTATCAATTGCTGCTCGCTGCTGGCAAAGATCTGCTATTTACAAGGATTGCAGAAGGGACAGTTGTTGGGAGTTTTCGGCTGGTGGGACTTGGGGATCCCTGCCAGCCACATCATAGGTGTGCTGCTACTGGGTGGGCCTGAGCCCAAAGTGGGTAAGCCTGGGCCCACCCTTGGCTACACCACTGCCTCTCATGTTAGCCTCCTGTGGTTCACGCTATAGTCACTTTAATTTGCTCTGATCAATCAACAAGCACCATCGTAAGAACATGCTTGCTAAATGTTCTTTTGAGATATATTTAATTTCTGTGCACTATCAATTTCTGCAATTTCTTCAAAGTAACTATCCCAGTCGACAAACTCTAGAAGTAAATAATGTAGCAAGGGCTTCCTGGGAGCCCTCTCTAGCACACCATGTCAGACCTTGACCAGCATGTTGTTGCCTGTTGAGATATTTATTTATTTTATTTATTTATTGCATTTGTATCCCACATTTTCCCACCTTTTTGCGGGTTCAGTGTGGCTTACAATATGGGTTAGATATTGGAAATACAATTTGTTACAGATTGGTTATGGATTACATTTTTCAGAATTATGCGAAACAATTGAGGTGCCGTTAAGGAATGTAACACATTGAAACATTGGAAGGAAACAATGGGAGCTTAGAGGGCGATAAAAAGGCATAAGAACATATGATATATATTTTTCTGTGATTGAAGGTAAGAATGATGTGATGTTACAGGAATGAGAGTTCAGAGGTGAATGTGTGGTGCATTCGTGAACAGTAGGTGTGGACTTTATGTGTTTTGGTCCTTTCCGTAAATTTTTTCGAAAAGATGGGTCTTCAATGATCTGCGGAAGGAAGCTTGATCGTTGATTGTTCTTAATTTGCGTGGCAGTGTAAATGTGAAGGTATCTGCATGGGGACTTTTGTAATTCACAGAATGTTGCCAGCAAAATCGAGGAAATGGCCTGAGGTCAGTATTCAGTGGGAGAGCCAATCCATAACTTCAAATAGCTAAGTTATCCCTAGGGATGGGGAGTCATTTACATTGACCACGAGGCTAGGATGAAAGGTCATGGCCACCATATTGGATGGGGCCTTAGCCATGGGCAAGAGAGAATGGGCATTGTTCATGTCCCAATGGACCCCCGCTGGACCCTGAGGGATTGAGGTAGGCCCAAGGGGCCTATGGTGTGTGGCGGGGGGGGGGGGGGGGAGCAGTGGGAAGGGGCTGGAAAACTTTCATTCTGTGTCATATCCCATGATGACAAAAGTGGGGGAGGGGAGCAGAACCAAACAAAACTTTTTTAGAAGACAGTGGGAAACAACAGAAAATGAAAGTTTTCTGGCTGCCCATCCATAGTTATCCATTTAAAGTTCTACAAATATTCAGCAGAGCTGCTCATTCAAGTGTGAACACTGAAATTTCTGGCATAACCTGGAATGAAAAATTTGCCATTTAAAATTATTTCTGGGTAGCTGCAAAATTTCACTGCTGTCTATATAACTTTTAGCCCTGCTCCCAGACCACCCCTAATCCTGCTCCAATATTCTGGTCGCCGCATCTCAAAAAAGATATAGTGGAATTAGAAAAGGTGCAGAGAAGGGCGACGAAAATGATAAAGGGGATGGGACGACTTCCCTATGAAGAAAGGCTAAAGCAGCTAGGGCTCTTCAGCTTGGAGAAAAGGCGGCTGAGGGGAGATATGATAGAGGTCTATAAAATAATGAGTGCAGTTGAACAGGTAGAAGTGAAGTGTCTGTTCACGCTTTCCAAAAATACTAGGACTAGGGGGCATGCGATGAAGCTACAATGTAGTAAATTTAAAATGAATCGGAGAAAATATTTCTTCACTCAACGTGTAATTAAACTCTAGAATTCATTGCCAGAGAATGTGGTAAAGGCGGTTAGCTTAGCAGAGTTTTAAAAAGGTTTGGAAGGCTTCCTAAAGGAAAAGTCCGTAGACCGTTATTAAATGGACTTGGGGAAAATCCACTATTTCTGGGATAAGCGGTATAAAACGTTTTGTACATTTTTGGGATCTTGTCGGGTATTTGTGACCTGGATTGGCCACTGTTGGAAACAGGATGCTGGGCTTGATGGACCTTTGGTCTTTCCCAGTATGGCAATACTTATGTACATAAGTATTGACATACTTATGTACATAAGTATATAAGTATGGGGGAGTAGCCTAGTGGTTAGTGCAGCAGACTTTGATCCTGGGGAACTGGGTTCAATTCCCACTGCAGCTCCTTGTGACTGTGGACAAGTCACTTAACCCTCCATTGCCCCAGGTACAAAATAAGTACCTGTATACATGTAAACTGATTTGAATGTAGTTGCAAACTACCACAGAAAGGCAGTATATCAAGTCCCATTTCCGTTATGTAGGGGACACTCAATGAAATTACATGGCAATACGTTAAAAACAAATAGGAGGAAATATTTTTTCACTCAAGGAATAGTTAAGCTCTGGAACTCGCTGCCGGAGGATGTGGTAACAGCGGTTAGTGTATCTAGGTTTAAAAAAGGTTTGGACAAGTTCCTGGAGGAAAAGTCCATAGTCTGTTATTGAGTTGGTCATAGGGGAAGCCACTGCTTGCCCCGGGACTGTAGCATGGAACGTTGCTACCCTTTGGGTTGCTGCCAGGTACTTGTGACCTGGATTGGCCATTGTTGGAACTGGATACTGGGCAAGATGGACCATTGGTCTGACCCAGTATGGCTATTCTTATGTTCTTAAGAAGATAATGAGGAAGCAACTTTTATTACAGGCCCTGACACGGTCCATGTGTCAGCAAATTGGACAAAACTAGGAGACAGCAAATGTGGCAATTTCAGTGGTTTGCTCTGTTCCTAAATATTGGACTGGTATTGTTAATAGTTGGTCCAGGAAGCAGTTTGACGACCTCTGACAAGGTCAATTTGCCGTAACATGGGCCATGTCAGGTTTTTAAACTTGTGGCCAAATATAATTCTTTTGGTGTGCTACTGCAACTGTGTTGGTGCTCCCTATCTGCCAAGTTATATGGCCAACCTTTTTTTTTTTTTAAAGGAATTTAGGGGGTGTTTTACTAAAACGTAGCTCGAGTTATCTGCAGCAGGGCCCGTTTTATTCCTATGGGCCCTGCTGCAGATAACTCGAGCTACGCTTTAGTAAAATACCCCCTGCCAACCACGTAAGTATTTTTGTAACATTGGGCCCTTTCTATTCTGCGTTATACAAACACGTGAATATAATTTAACATTTTCTAGTGTTTTCTTTTTTTATTTATTTATTTAACAATTTACAAATATAAAACAAGCAAATACATACTTGTCAGAAATTAAACATTTACTATTATCCAGTGGCGTACCAAGGGGGGGGCGGTGGGGGCGGTCCGCCCCGGGTGCACGCCGCTGGGGGGTGCCGCGGCGTGTGCCTGCTCTGAGTTCGCTGACTTCGCAGCAGCTCCCTCTGCTCTGCCCTGGAACAGGTTACTTCCTGTTCCGGGTCAGAGGGAGCTGCAGCGAACGCGCGAAGTCAGGGACCTCTGAGCAGGCGCGCGCTGCGGCACCCCCCCCCAGTGGCGTGCACCCGGGGGGGTCCACGCTGCATCGTGGGGGGGTGCTGCACCCGGGTGGGTCCGCGCTGCATCGGGGGGGGGGTGCTGCACCCGGGGGGTGGGGCGCCACCCCGGGTGCCCACCCCCCTAGGAACGCCACTGCTGTTATCTATTTTTCACAAGAAAAAATTCTAACTTAAGCAATTAGGTACAGCACGTTTACTAAAGTCCACCCTTATGAGATTCAAAATTTTCAATTATGAAAAATTAAAGAAAATTTATAGGGAAAAACACTATGTTTCTAGTGTTTTCTTTTGATGAACTGGCTTTGGCGGCTTTTTTTTCTGCCTGCTTATATTCGAAGCCTAACTTGCCTCTGTGCCTATTATCTTTTCAGCATTAAGCAGAATCAGATCCAAAACTAGGCTGGTGCCCATAGCAATGATCCATTGTACCAGCTGCCAGTCTGGCGACAAGGTATTTTCATGTTGCTAGAGGAACAAAAGGCAACTGCATCATGATTCAGTATGGAAGGATTTATCTTCCTTTTTGCCATCCCACCAGTGGCGTACCGACAGGGGGGCGGTGGGGGCGGACCGCCCCGGGTGCTAACCAATGGGAGGGTGTTCTAAACTTCTACCTTCTCTTCTCCGGCGCTCCGCTGCTCCGGCCGTCAGTTTGGACTTCTCCTGGGCTCTAATGCTGCACCGGCGCGCGCCTTACACCTCTGCGGCTCAGGCTCAGGCTGACTTGTCTCCTCCCAGCGGCTCCTCTCTCTCCCTCCCTCTCTCAGTTTCATCCGAGTCCCGCCCATCTGATGTCATGACGCCAGATGCCTTCCTCATTCGCGTACCTCCCCCTGCGGCACCCTGCGCGCCAGTGTGCCTTGGCCTTCCGCCTTCCCTCTCGGTCTCCTCGTGTTTGGCTCCCGAGTGACTCCTCTCGCTCCGAGTCCGTCGCAGAGAGTTGCACAGCTGCACTGAGTTTTATTTTCGTTTTCTCTTATTTTGGCTACTGTTCTCATTTTAAACCTCTCTCTCTTTTTTTGTTGGTGAACTACTACACAGAGATTCTGAGACTCAAATCTCAGATCATCACCACTTCTGCTGCTGTGCTAGCCATAGGTCTCTTTGAAGGATAAACTACCTTTCCTACGTCCATGCCTTCCCTTTGGAACCATTAGAATGACTTAATAAGAGATAAGCAGTTCATTCTCTCATGTAATTCATGAAAATGTCTGTAAAATTTAAATATGAGATGCAAATGAGCTAGAGTTCATGTGAGATTTCTCATGTATTACCACAGCTGTTCCCTTATTTGGCCTGTTTGTCCTGATTAGATTGTAAGCTCTGTCGAGCAGGGACTGTCTCTTCATGTTCAAGTGTACAGCACTACGTATGTCTAGTAGCGCTAAAAATAATTTTTTCATGGGGGGGGGGTGTTAAAAAAAGGTCAGCCCCGGGTGTCAAGTATGCTAGGTACGCCACTGCATCCCACCTGACAAATTAGATATCACAGTGTATGAGAAAGCAGTGCTCACGTAGAAATGACCAGCAGATGTTCATCTGCGATGGAGATCTTGCCCTCCCTTTCCTCCCACCTAAATACTTGTAATACTTCCAGCCTCACGCTGCTTGAGAAACTGCACCACGGGAGAAAACTAATGTTAAGTCCCTTGACTGGTAATATGTAGTGATACTATTGGGCCAAGTGATTTTCAATATCATTTTCCGTTCACGGTTCCTGCGTATGGCTGGCCCGTAGCAAAAACGGCAAAATATCTCCCAGAGCAGGGACAGCATAATTGAGTCACAGATGCTGTGTGTGTTTTGATGTGTCAGTAATTGCCTGCTGCAGACACACTTCTGTGAACAGGTGGTAAATATACACCCTGAAAGTAAACAGGAAAAATCCTGCTACAGTTTGGTTTTTCGACAAAATAAAGAAGAGAAATTCAAAGGCCATCAAGCTCTGTAGGTGGGTGACATTTGCAACAAATGGGGTTTGAGAGACCAGACGTGATGGTTTAGTTCCCTGGCAAACCTTGTTTCTGAAAACGCTGGCTTCAGAAACAGCAGCTCAACAGATTTGTTCTGTTCATAGGTATAGAGGGACCGGGAATTTTTGCAGTAATTCTGTTTGACCTTGTAAAGTACAATCTGAGATACTAACATTGGTGGTCTGCTCAAAATTTTAACTGAAATATATATATATAGGGAATTTGTATGATAGTTTTTTATTAGATATATCATTTCTATTTAGGGAGACTATAAATTAAGTTGTATTGTCCTTTATGGGTACCATTCCTTGAAGTCTTTAGAATTAAGCGTTGTTGCGTTACTCATTCCCTCTCCTTTTGAATCTTTTATTTGTCATTTTGCGAATTGTCTCTGTTAGTTCTGCCTATGCCGATTAAAATCTTTTTTATAAACCGTTCTGATATGAATTTGAAGAGCAGTATAGCAAACAAAGCTAAATAAATAATTGTTCATGATCTGGAATTGCATTCTTCTTCATGCATTATCTAGCCTGGAAAAGAGAAGGCTGAGGAACAACTTTGTTGCCACATAGTCACTGAGCTAGCCCTCAATAATGCCATAGAAGTGTTTGATTCACTTTCTTTATTTTTAATTAGGTTTTCAATTTGCAATACAAATTTATCTTTGAAAGGCAATCACATACATTTTAAAAACATTTGACACTAAAAAGAAAGGAGTGGCCTAGTGGTTAGAGTGGTGGACTTTGGTCCTGGGGAGCTGGGTTCAAGTCCCACTGCAAGCACAGGCAGCTCCTTGTGACTTTGGGCAAGTCACTTAACCCTCCATTGCCCCAGGTACAAATAAGCACCTAAGCCACATTGAGCCTGCCATGAGTGGGAAAGCATGGGGTACAAAAAAAAAAACAATCAAGGCTATGCAACAGAAATTTATGTTCTTAGACCACAGTAGAAAGATGACCCAAGAATCAAACCATAGGAAGATGCAGGAGCAGATACTGCACAGACATTAACAGTTGCACCCAAATTAACTGATTTTCCATTGGATATCCTTGAAACCTCTTCACCTTCCAAGAAGAATTTAGAAGATTAATATGCAAGGGTCAGGAAATCTTATTATTACAATGCAATATGTCCAATGCTTTCGATGTAGTGGATCATGAAGTATTGATGAATCTACTAGACAATGTGGGTATTAGTGGCATAGTAGCCAACTGGTTTAATGGATACCTAAAAAACAGATCTTATCAAGTCAAGATGTCCAACTTGACTTCAGCCCCATGGATTTCAGAATGTGGAATGCCCCGAGGTTCTCCCATTTCTCCTATATTATTTAAAGTTATAATGGCCCCATTCAGAAGGAAACTAGACAAGGATTCAATCCTTTCATATATGCAGATGATGTCACTACATATGTCCCTTTCCTTAATGACATCTCACAAATATTGAACAAGGTTAAAAAAGGATTAGACTTAATGGAAAAATGGGCTACAATTTTCAAACTCAGATTGAATAGAAAGAAAAACAAATTCTTGGTTATATCTAGATCACACGATCATACTTATTTTAATTTTAATAATTTATCAACGTACTTATCTAACTGAATCACAGTTAAAAGTCTTAGGCATCATTTTTGACAAACACTTGCCTTTCGAAAATCAAGCATCTGCAATCTTAACAAAGTTTCTAGAATTTATGGAAACTGAAAGGATCAGAGACTATTTCTCCAAACAATCATTTTGCATGCTAGTACAATCAATGATATTATTTCAACTGGATTATTGTAATGTAGTATACGTAGGGTGTACAGAAAACATGCTGAAATCACCGTGGACCGCTCAAAACACAGCAGCTCGCTCAATATACAGGAAATCAAAATATGAAAGGGTTACCCCATTGCTTGTGACGTTACATTTGCTCCCAATCAGGGCAGTACTGATTTTCAAATTTAGCACGATTATATTCAAAATTCTGTTCAGAATGTCACCTGAATACATGTTAGACCTAATTGAATTATCATTCAGAAATGTAAGCCCTGGAACTAGAAGATAATCTGCCTAACTGTAAAAATGTAATATATATGTTTGTTTGTACTCCTGGATTTGATTATTTAGGTTCCAAGTGGTGGAGTTCAGTCCCCAAAGAAATAAGAAATATTACAAATGATCTTCACTTTCGGAAAGAACTAAAAACCTATCTTTACAAAAATTTCCATAACCAATGGTCCTTACCTGCTGTTGTTATTGTTCAATTAACTGCATAATATAACCGTAACTTTACTATTGTTAATGTAAGCCACATTGAACCGAAACTAGCTTTTGGATAATGGTGGGGATATAAGAACGAATAAATAAATAAATGAAATCTCAAGCTAAACCTAGCCCCAGAGAGGAAACTTCCTGATGTAAAGCCAGAAATGGCATCTTCTGATCCTGAGTCCATCTAGAAATATGAGGAAGAATTTGAACTTTCCCACCTGAAGAAGAATCACGACGATGAAAACGGAGCCACAAAACTGTTCCTTGTCTTGCAAAAACACAAAGGTAGTGTTGCTTTCTTAGGAACCTCAGTCACAGATGAACAGCTGGCAAGGGATTGTTCCTCTGCCCAGTCACTCTTTATGGCAAATAATGCTTATGCATAGGCGCCCCGTATAAGAGGCTTGGGGAGGCTAAGCCTCCCCAGCCCAATCGTGGACTTCCGCTTGTGATGCAGTCCACCCCCCCCCCGCCCCGCGCATTTTGATCTTTTATTTCCGTGGCAACGACGTCAATGAAGAAAAAGACTACAGGCTCGCCGCCAGCTTCTCCCTTCTCTCTGCACACAGTGTCCCGCCTTCTGCGGTGATGCATTTCCTGTTTCCGCGAGAGCGGGACACTGTGTACAGAGAGAAGGGAGAAGCTGGCGGCGAGCCTGTAGTCTTTTTCTTCATTGACGTCGCTGCCACGGAGCGTATGGAGGTAAGCTCCGCCCCCTTTAGCCTCCCCAAACAGTTGGGCTACCGACCGTCTATGTGCTTATGTCTAGGAGGAATGCTGACTCAGGAAACTTACATAAGTACATAAGCACCACCATACTGGGAAAAGACCAAGGGTCCATCAAGCCCAGCATCCTGTCTCCGACAGTGGCCAATCCAGACTTCAAGAACCTGGCAAAACCCAAAGAAAAAAAATATTTTTTAAATAATGTTCAATGGACTTTTCCCTCAGGAATCTGTCCAAACCCCCCTTAAACTCCATAAGGCCAGCTGCTGTCACTACATTCTCCGGGAACGAGTTCCAGAGTCCAACCACACGCTGAGTAAAGAAAAACTTTCTCCTATTTCTTTTAAATCTACCATATTCTAGCTTCATCTTGTGTCCCCTGGTTTTATTGTTGTTTGAAAGTGTAAACAAACGCTTCACATCTGTCCGCTCTACTCCGCTCATTATCTTGTAGACTTCTATCATATCACCCCTCAGCCGCCTTTTCTCTAAGCTGAAGAGCCCTAACCTTCTTAGCCTTTCCTCATAGGGAAGTTGTTCCATCCCTTTTATCATTTTTGTCGTCCTTCTCTGCACCTTCTCCAATTCCTTTATATCTTTTTTGAGATGCGGCGACCAGAATTGGACACAATATTCAAGGTGCAGTCGCACCATGGAGCGATACAACTTCAAGACCTCTTTCAAAATAAATCATGATGAGTAATTGCTGTCACCAACAGAGGGAAATTTAAAAATCTCGGGGCCGATATTCAGAAGTGATTTAGCCAGCCAGAAACAGCTCCTGGCCAGTTAAATCACTTTTTTGTGGCTAACCGCTCATTTTCAGTACGCACAACTTAAGGTGCCATATATAGAATTTGGGGGTTAGTGTTCGATTTTTCTACAGCTAACCTTTGGTGCCCTTTTTTGAATCTACCCCCAATAGAGCTTACTACTAACATGTCACTAAAATTACAGTAGTTCACAGCATTGGAGCCGACTCTGTGGGTGCTGTGGGTGCTTGAGCACCCCCAATATTGAGAAAATTCCTTGTATGTGTCCAAGGAGGGGTTATTTTCATTGGGCTTAGCACCCCCAATAATTTTGAAAAGTTGGCTCCTATGGTTCACAGTTACACAACCAATAACACTTGGGTCACAAAAATCCAAGGGAATGGTACAATACAGGGGGTGAAGTGCTTCTGTGTACAAAAGAAGAGCGGGATTTGGGGTGATTGTGTCTGATGATCTTAAGGTGGCTAAACAGGTAGAAAAGGCAATAGTCAAAGCCAGAAGGAGCATATGGAGAGGGATGACCAACAGGAAAAAGAAGGTGATAGTGCCCTTGTATAAGGTTCTGTTAAGGCCCCATTTAGAATACTGTGTGAAATTCTGGAGACCGCACCTACAGAAAGATATAAACAGGATGGAGTCGGTCCAGAGGGCGGCTACAAAATTGGTCAGTGGTCTCTGTCATAAAACATATAGACCTATACATATGGAAGCACACACATAAATACCCCAAGTCTAACAAATCAACTCATACATCTCCTTAGGCTCAAATAATATTTTTTAAATTTTCCTCTTAATGCAAGTAAAAACAATTCTACAAAAAAAATTTTTGTATATCAAAATGTGCTCAGTCCGTGCCTGGTGCAACCATTATATTCCCAGGGAGAATATGTGGTCTTGTCACAGTTGGAACCATCACTGCACATTCGATGTTCCACCTCCTTAAATGTATGTACATACACCCAAACCTAATGTAAGGCCTTCACCATATATAAGGTAGTATATTAAATTGAAATTATCACATTTTCATATTTGTTGACAAAACATTGCCCAACCTTCTTAGACCCTACTAACTTATTCCTACATTAAATATATGGAGGTACATGCATATTCAGTGACACTAATATAACTATCCCCACAAAGAAAACAAACAGATCTGTCCAAAAGAATGCACAGCTAATATTATAATAATCACTTCCCTTAAGGATATCTCGTGCTCTTGTTGGTGCTCAAAACATACTCCTACATTCATCCATTCTTTCTCTCAATTTCAATCCATATTCCCTTTGACTCTGGACGAGTTTCACACATCTTCATCAGAAAGGGAAATCATAACAAAACCATTATAATCCTATAATGGTCAGCAACCACGAGTGGGTTCGTATCTGGAACAACCCCCACACACCGGGAAGAGCATATAGAGACAGGCTTGTGAGCCTCAACATTTATACGCTGGAAGAGAGACAGGAGAAAGGGGATATGATAGAGACATTTAAATACCTCAGTGGCATTAATGTACAGGAGGTGAGCGGTTTTCAAGTGAAGAAAACTCTGGAATGAGAGGGCATAGGATGAAGAGGAAATAGGCTTAGGAGGAATCTAAGAAAATACTCTTTCACAGAAAGGGTGGTGGTTGCGTGGAATGGCCTCCCAGTGGAGGTTGTGGAGACAAGGACTGTGTCAGAAGTTAAGATTGGGTAGTACAGGCATGTGGGATCTTTTAGGAAAAGGAGGAGTTAGTGGTTATTGAGAATGGGCAGACTTGATGGGCCAGTTGGCCCTTATCTGGCGTCATGTTTCTGTTTCTATATCTGCCTTCATTCTGTCTAGGAAGTTTCAATAAATTGCCTCAGATTTCAAGACCTTTCTCCATAGCCCATTTGATTTCTTCCCACACTCCTTGGGGGTGCAGGCACCACGGTTTAAGAACCCCCCCAGCCTAGATGTCACCCAGCACTTCCTGTAACTCACCAGTCCCAGCTCTCTCATGGGAAGTAGCTACGCTGCTTCTTTCGTCCGGATTCAGTGCCTGGAAATTCTCAAACACTCTTCTTGCAGCATCACAGAGAGAGGAAGAGGGGTCACGCCTATTGCCACTCCAGCCAACTTGCTCATCGGTGCACTGTGGTTCAGCCTCACCCCAAGAGCAACATGTGGCCCTGAGAGAAGATATGTGTTCCTAAGCCCTGAAGCAATAGAAGCACCTGAAATTATTGCAAGCTGTACAAAGTCCATAACGGATATCTGTCGAGCTTGCCCAGCGGATAACTTTGTAGAGGAGGGCCCCTGAAGTGTGTTTTTCCTCTTCAACACAAGAATATCCCAATAAGAAATAAAAACGCACACACCAAGTCTCCCAGGCTTTGCAACAGTGTCCATAGGCGGTCGGTGGCCCAACTGTTTGGGGAGACTAAAGGGGGCAGGGTTAGGGGTGGAGCCAGGGACGGAGCTTATATACATAATTGATAACACACAGAAAAAATAAATAAATAAAAATAAAAGTCACAATTAATACCTTTTATTAAATTTAGATATTAGATATGTATCATATGTCAAAGAATAAAGTGGTTGCTCAAAGCATATACTAACCATAATCACTCAACTGTAAAACACTATGCACAACTTTGTGCAAAAACACACTCAGAACCCATAAATATTACACTGGAAAGAACCTAATACACCAATATACCACCCATATGGAAAATGCAGACCGTCAACAATATGAAACAAGGGATCATATCATCACAATTCTCATGTAGAGTCACAAAACACCCTAATTCATGTTTAATGTGGGATAAAATGCCATAAATAAGTAAATAAATATAAACTTTTAATGTTGAGCACCTGATTCTCAAAGTGGACATATTCCAAACACTATAATGAAAATAAAATGATCTTTTCTACCTTTGTTGTCTGGTGAGTTTTTCTGATCATGCTGGCCCAGTATGATTCTGCTGCTATCAGTCCTCAGTGCAGGTCAGGAAATCATCCTTGTTAAATATCTCCCTGGCAACCCAGGACACCTCCAGCCAACCCCCCCCCCCTCCCCCCCCCCCCCCCCCCCCCCCCCCCCCACTGCTCTCACAGCAGTAAGGTAAACAAACCATAAACCAATTTCTACAATTGGTTACACAAGGCTAGAGGGCTTTCACTGCAGCTCCTGCTGTGAGGATGGAGGTAAATCAACAATTTAAACCTCTCAGAGCATAGCAGGGGAGGCTTAGCCTCTCCAAGCCTCTTATACCGGGCGCCTATGACAGTGTCCTACTCCAATGCCTTCTCGGGCCTTGTATTTGATTCAATTTCTTGGTTTCTGTTGTAAAACTTCCATGGTGCAGAAGACTCACTCTAGTAGTCCTAGTTCATTTACGGTATGATCAGGAAGGAATCCTCTGTTATCATGCTTTTTTTCTTTAAAAAATTTTTTTTAAATAAGTTTCAGCCCAGTTACTCTGGCTGCCGACTAACCACTAGGGGAAGGTTGCCATGACTACTCAGTGCACTGATTCACACAGACTACATCATTACATTATCCCCTCAGTAGTGAGAGCCTTTCACAGCAGATAATTTTTAAGAGCATGACTCATCATTAAATATATCTCCGTAGTTTCAAATTGCCATTCCATGAAATATAACATGGAACTGGACAGTTTTTGTAGACTCAGATTTTATAGAAGACAATAACAGGACATGTATAACAGTGATAAATACTGTTTGACCTGCTTTTTTTTTTTTAGTTTGTCTACAGAATCCAAGCCCTATATCTGAATTTGTTTAAAAGGCATTTCATAGGTATGATAGATCCCGGCAGTTCACATTAACTCTTATTAGCCTTTCAGCTATAGGAGGTAACTAAGCAGACTTGCGGTCGGTCCCCTCTGATTTACTGAGACCTCAGTTCAGCAGGACTGAAATTTATGCAAAACATGTAACCATCTCTGGTTAATGGGGACTAAAATCTTCAGAAACAAAAAAATGAGGTTTTAATAAAGTCTGTTAGAGCAAACAATTTATAATACAATAGTATAAACCCCATCCTTTTATGTGAAAAAAAATATAAAAGTTACCAGAAATTCAAACATATAACTTTTACAGACTGCTGATGGACTCATGACATGAAAATCAACCACTCTCAACATTTTGGATTTGAGATTTTAGTCACCTTTTCTCAGAGATAGTCACATCGTATGTACAGGGGTAAACTTTCTTAAGGGAGCTAAATTCCCCTGTGCCGATAGGAAAGAAATATATACACCTACGTTTTTTGTGACATGAGGCCACACTGCATAGTGTTCTGTCCTCTGACTGCCTCGCGGTAGTTTATAATGTGACCCTAAAATGTGTTTAATGCTTTTACTGTTATTCTCATTTCTAAGGACTTTCACTGCTGCAGTTCCCACTGCAAAGATACGTGAGCAATGCATTGTGTGTAAAGAGTAGTTACTTACCTGTAACAGGTGTTCTCCGAAGACAGCAGGCTGCATATTCTCACAAGTGGGTGACGCCACGTCGGCCCCGGAGGATTTTAAAGCAAAATCTCAAAATCTCTTTACGGCGTTCCGACGCGCGAGCGATCGTACTGCGCATGTGCGCACACCTCTTCCCGCTCGCCGTGCGGACACGCCCCTCAGTTAAATCCAAAAGATGGAGGAGACAACTCCAAAAGGGGAAGGTGGGAGGGTTTGTGAGAATATGCAGCCTGCTGTCTTCGGAGAACACCTGTTACAGGTAAGTAACTACTCTTTCTCCAAAGACAAGCAGGCTGATATTCTCACAAGTGGGGTATCCCTAGCTTCCAGGCTTACACAACAAACAGTGGTCAATTGAGTCTCGCAACGGCGAGGCCAGAATAAAATTGACCTGAAAAGAAGAAATATCTAAATGAGTGTAGCCTGGAACAGAACAAAAATGGGCTTAGGAGGGTTGGAGTTGGATTCTAAACCCCAAAGAAGTTCTGCAGCCCCGACTGCCCAAACCGACTGATGAGTCGGCTATTGCTGAAGGCAGTAGTAAGATGAAAATGTGTGGACTGATGACCACACCGCAGCTTTGCAGATCTCTTCAATAGTGACTGATCTTAGATGAGCCACCGACTTAGCCATGGCTCTAATTTTGTGAGCCGTGACATGGCCTTCTAGAGTCAGTCCAGCTTGGACAAAAATGAAGGAGATGCACTCTGCTATCCAAGAAGAAATTATGCAGTTTCCGACAGCAACTGGCATTAAAAGAAATAAACAACTGGGCGGACCGTCCGAGGGAGCTCGTCTGCTCCACGCAAAAAGTGCGGAGCTTGCTTTCGCCAGGGCTTGTAAGATGAGGGAGAAAGAATGTTGGTAAGACAACTGACTGGATCAGCTGGTACTCTGATACCAGCGCCAGTAAGAACTTTGTCTGCATGCAGAGAACTACTCTGTTAAGATGAGAAGTAAGGTAAGGCGCTTGAGCTACTAGAGACTGAAGCTCACCGACCTTACGAGTTGAAGGAACAGCCACTAAGGAAAACGACCTTCCAGGTCCAATACTTCAGATGGCAGGAATCCAGTGGCCCGAATTGAGCTTGCAGCAGCTGGATGAAAACGACATTGGGACCCCAAGATACTGGATAAGGAGTGATAGGAACTCTGACCGAAGCATAAGAGCCAACTGTCAAAATTATTGTGGGTGGTAAGCCCAACAGAAATAATCTCCCCTAGACACATACAAGGAATTCTCTCAATATTGGGGGAGAGATAAACCTCTCGTGAAGTGGACAGCTAAAGGCTGACCTTTCACACGTTGATGATAAGCTCTATTGCACAAAGATGAATACTGACAGAGTTGGTCTTGAGACCAGACTCAGACAGGTGTAGAAAGAACTCAAGCAAGGTCTGTATAAGACAAGATGCAGGGTCTAGGGCCTTGCTGTCACACTAGACGGCAAACCTCTTCCATGAAAAAGAATAACACCTCTTTGTGAAATCTTTTCTGAAAGCAAGCAAGAGTCGGGAGACACTCTGGAAAACTCAACGAAACCCCACTCTCAACATCCAGACCGTGTGAGCCAGAGATTTGAGGTTGGGATGCAGAAGTGCCCCCTCGTTCTGCGTAATGAGAGCTGGAAAACATTCCAACTCCAGAAGAAGAGGGAATCCTATCTGACGCAGCTAGAAAAGAGCAATCAGAATCATGGCTCCACAATCTTGCTTGAGAAACAGCAAAGTCTTTTCCACCAGATGTATGGGAGGATACGCATACGGAAAACCTGTCTCCCAAAGAAGGAGAAAGGCATCCGATGGTAGCCTGCCGTGAACCTGCAGCCTGGAACAGAACTGAGGGACTTTGCGATTGGGCTAAGTAGCAAAAAGATCCACTGAGGGGTCTTTCGAACTATAGGCATGCTCAACTGTAGCATTATCCTGCTCAGCCTGTCGGCCAGACTGCTGTTTACACCAATTAGATAAGTGGCTTGGAGAAAACATGCCGCATTGCGGGCCCACCGCTACATCTGCATGGCATCCTAACTCAGAGGGCAAGATCCAGTACTCCTTTGTTATCGAGTACATCACAACCCGATTGTTTGGTTGAATTAAAATAATTTGGTTGGATAGCCAGGAGGGATGCAACCTTCGTCAGCAGCTTTTGACTGAGTAAGATGCCTCAGAATCAAAATAGAGAGAATTAACCACCTCTGAGGGGAATACCGAAGACTGGTGAACAGTCGGGTTACATCCTCTAGATACCCTAAACTTGATACCACTGGGAAGCTAGGATGCACTGAGCGGATGTCATGTGCGAAAGTGCCATGGGAGTTACATGAACTGCGGAAGCCATGTGTCTAGAAGTCTCAATATGTACTGTGCTGTAATCTGTTGAGACGGGCAATCATCGTGTTAAGGGAACACATGCACTCCCAGTCCATGAAGATACGCTGCAACAACAGCCAGGCACTAGGAAAAAAACATACTCTGGATGCAAAGAGAGTATAAGTATCCTGTAAATCCAGAGAGCATAACCAATCGTTTTCCTGAAGTATGGGAAGAAGGATGCCCAGGGAAAGCATCCTGAACCAAATCTGTTTAGGCCCCTTATGTCTATGATGGGACGCAACCCACAAAGAAAGACCTGGAATAGAATCTCAACCCTTCTTGCCCTGGTGGAACGGGCTCGACTGCATTGGCGCTGAGAAAAGCAGAGAGTTCCTCTGCAAGTACTCACTTTTGATGGAAGCTAAAGGATTAAGCTTCCAATGAACAATGTGGAGGGTTTGATTCCAGATTGAGAATGTATCCTAACCGGACTAGTTGAAAAACCCTACCGGTTGGAGGATAAAGAAGTCACCTTTGGTGGAGAAAATGTAAACTTCCCCCCCCCCCCCCCCCGACAGGCAGAATGGCCGGTACGGACATTTTTTTTTTTTTTTTTTTTTAGTGGCTATACTGAATTGGAGCCAGTCAAAAACCCCTCTGTTTCCTGGGGAATAGCTGCAGGGGCCTGATTAGGTGCACGCCGCTGACTAGAACGAGCGTGCTGAGGCATAGCCCGAACCGGCTGTCGAGAAGTAGGAGTATAGGTACGACCCCTTAAGGCACAAGGAAAACTACTCCTCTCTCTAAAGAACTTCCAAGATGAGGAAATGTATGTACAGCATATCTATAGTTTTCTGCTGAGTCTCCTCCTCCAGGAGAGAGGCACACAGTCATGAGAGTCTGTCACTGTACCTAGAGCAGAAATCTAGGTGTTACATTACAAGTGTCGAAAATGCCCTTGGACAGGAACCTGCGACACACCGTGTGCTACCTGACCACTTGGTGAAAAGGTCTAGCCTATTCCGGTGGGAATGCTCGTAAAGATCTGACAAGACTTGATTTGGGATGCGATCATGCCAGCCTGGTACGCCATTCTCCAAAAGAGGCTAAGGATGTATGCTCTGGCCCTGGGGGCGCCAAAGTAAGTTCTTAGAACTCCTATCTGTTCTGAGTGCAGAAGACTCAGGTGAAGATAGTAGTCCAGGACCTCTAGCATCTGGGCATTGGGATTCACAATCTCCACTGTAATGTCAGATGACCATCATTGAACTGAACTAACTACTCAAACAGAGCAGCACAGATCCAAACACGTCCGATATGGAGGCTAATATGGGTCGAGAAGTTGCCCCAGTAGGGTGCGAACACCCATACCAGAGGCAGCATCGGTGAAGGAGACCAGGTGAAAAGCCAGATGCCGCAGGAGGCGGTAGCACCCATGGCATCCAATGGTACCCATGGTCCCGAAGCCAAGGACAAAGTCTGGAAATGCAAGGGAATCGAAACCAGACTGCTAGACCATGGCACCGACGGTACCGATGATACACATGGTACCGATGGACCCCGGTACCAATGGTACCCATGGTACTTGGTACCGATGATAGTCATGGTATCCGGTACCGATGGTACCCATGATACCTGGTACCGATGGTAACCATGACATGTGGTACCAATGGTACCCCTGATATCCGACACCAACAGCACTGACGGTACCGATGGTACACATGGCACCGACGGTGCTCATGACACCTGGTACCAATGGCACCCATGGCACCGATGGTACCTGGTCATGATATCTGGTATCGATGGTACTCATGTGCCGACGGCATCCATGATACCTGATACCCATGTATCCACGGTACCGACGATACCTGATAGTATGGTACCGATGGCAGTCATGATACTCGGTACCGATGG
This sequence comes from Microcaecilia unicolor, assembly GCF_901765095.1. Lineage (NCBI taxonomy): Eukaryota > Metazoa > Chordata > Amphibia > Gymnophiona > Siphonopidae > Microcaecilia > Microcaecilia unicolor. Next base: position 217,965,307 of record NC_044038.1, read on the forward strand.
GCGATGATACCTGGTACCGATAGTCGATGGTGCCCATGATACCTGGTGCCGATGGTGCCCGTGATTCCCGGTACCGACAGCACCCATGGCACCGATGACACTCGGCATCAACGGCACCCATGGTACCGATGATACCCGGTGCCGACGGGACCCATGGTACCGATGATACCCGGTACCGACGGGACCCATGACACCGACCATGGTACCAATGTTCCTGGTATCGATACTCCTCGGTACCGACGCACCGATGATATTCGGTACCGACAGTACCCATGGCACCGATGATACTCGGTACCGACGGCACTCATGGCACCGATGATACCCGGTACCGACAGCACCTATGGCACCGATGACACTCGGCATCGACGGCACCCATGGTAACGATGATACCCGGTGCCGACGGGACCCATGGTACCGATGATACCTGGTACCGACGTACCGGTGCATCGACGTCCAATGCCAGGATACCTCCATAACAGAGGGAGCAACGCTCTCGGCACCGACTGATGTCTGAAGCCCGGATACCTCCATAACCGAGGGAGCAAAGCTCTGGGCATCTCCTTTGGGCATCCCTGGCAGAGTAGAATACGTCTCATTACTTTGAGACACTACTTGCGCTTCACAGGGAGATGATCCGGCCCAAGACACATCCGCCGATGCGCCCGAATGACCTGCCAAGCAGGAGGCGCCGAGGCAGGTGGAGACCTATTCGATGCATAACTATACCCAGCGTGCATCGGTCTCTGTCGGACTCCAGAATGATCTCCTTTGGGCATCCCTGGCAGAGTAGAATACGTCTCGTTTCTTTGAGACACTACTTGCGCTTCACAGGGAGATGATCCGGCCCAAGACACATCCTCCGATGCGCCCGAATGACCTGCAGAGCAGGAGGCGCCGAGGCGGGTGGAGACTCACTTCAAAGGTTACACCACTGATATTGTGTCACCAGGTTGCCCATTCAGTGGCTGACCAGGGATGCACCTGCTTAGGTTCCTGGTTTTTCCTGTGACATACACCTTTTATCACTTGTGGGGCTTAAAGACAGTGGTGTGCTGGAGCAGGCTGTCACAGCTCTGGAGAGCCGTTTGTAAAGTTTTAAAAAATGGATCATAAAAATGTGGGCTTGTTTAGTTTGCTGGCTAGAGAGAGCCCACAGATAACAATATGCCAGCACTTTCAAGAAAAAAGAAAAGAGAAGCTTAATGCTTTGTTCAGGCACAGCCCCTTGTGACTCTGGCAATTACTTAAATTTTTTCTTGCCTCAGGTACAAAAAATACCTGTATATATAAGCCACAATGAGCCTGCCATGAAAAGTACATAATGAAAAAATAAAAAAGAGATTTAACTCCGAAGACCTGAAGAAAATACGAAGCCCTAACGAACTCCGTGTCTCCTCAGACGCGGAAAAAGAAAAACTGAGGGGCGTGTCCGCACGGCGAGCGGGAAGAGGTGTGCGCACATGCGCAGTACGATCGCTCGCGCGTCGGAACGCCGTAAAGAGATTTTGAGATTTTGCTTTAAAATCCTCCGGGGCCGACGTGGCATCACCCACTTGTGAGAATATCAGCCTGCTTGTCTTTGGAGAATGTAGTTCACAGGCGATGCAGCCACACTTGCCTATCTGTATAAGAACTGTACTATTGGTTGTGCTGCTGCCTAGACTTCCTCTCTTTCTCAGCCAAGCTTGGCTCCTTTGTCTACCTGCTATCATTTCCTGGTCATTCTTACCATCTCTGTCCTGAGAGGTCAGCCAGGTATGACCTTTCCCTCCAATCAAGGGCTGTCCTCTAGGACCACCCCTTGCTACCCGATGGCAGGCTTGGTCCTCCTCCTCCCCCCTGGGCCTGTGTGAGCCTTCTTGACCTCCCTGTCCCTCTCACCATGAGGCATTCTCCATCTTGCTTCAGGCAGCACTGTCCTGCTTCAAACTCCCTGGAACGAACTTGGTTTTTTACCTTGAAAATATCTCCCTAATGAGATATCGCACGCTCCAGTCACCCAGCTCTGATCCACTTCTATCTGTTCAGCTATTTCTCACCTCTGCAATAAAGCTGCTTCTCTTCAGATTTCTACCTCCAACCACTGCTACAGCTCTCAGAATTACGGAGTCACTGTGCCCTGGGGCAATGCTTCTGAACATCTGTGAGTAAATTGTCTGTGTATTTATGCAATAAAAGGAAACTTCAGAAAAATAATAGAGACTTCAGGTGTGCGCTGGTGTGCCAAGGTTATACTCCAAGATATTGAGACTTTAAGTTAACAAGTTTTAAGAGTCTTGACACATAGATCAACTGTCTCTAGATAATTGTCCATTTATTTAGTTCTGGTGTGTTCTAGAATTGTTTGATTTTATCTCTATTAATAATGATCATTGTAATTTTTTTCAGGGGGGGGGGGAAGGGTGACACATTGTAGGTCCCCATTGTTTCCCATTGTGTGAGATTATGACCTGACTAAAATGTCATGATGAAATTAAAATTGAAATCTTGTGGCTACAGCCCAAATCCTGTCTTCTTCTTTTGTAAATAACATCTATGAACCAGCCAGTTGACATAATCCTCCTAAAAAGAAGATTTGATGTTGCTGGGAATGCTAAATTTAGTAGAGTGATATTTCATTTTCCAGCATGCCTCCACAGCATTGTAGAGAGTTGTTTCTGGAGTTCTCTTTTTTTTCTCTATTTCATGTCTCTAGTCCATGCTTCTTATCTCTTGTTCGTGCGTCTCCTGCTCAGGTATTTTTATGCAAAGAAGCTGCCTCTTTTAACCTCTCACTTTCCACTGCAACTGTCCCTACAGCCTTTAAACATGCTGTGGTCACACCTCTCCTTAAGAAGCCTTTACTCGACCCTACTTGTCCCTCTAATTACCGACCCATCTCCCTCCTCCCTTTTCTCTCCAAATTACTTGAGCGTGCTGTTCACCGCCACTGCCTTGATTTTCTCTCCTCACATGCTATTCTTGACCCACTACAATCTGGTTTTCGCCCTCTCCACTCAACCGAAACTGCACTTACTAAAGTCTCCAATGACCTATTACTGGCTAAATCCAGAGGTCAATATTCCATCCTCATTCTTCTTGATCTTTCCGCTGCTTTTGACACTGTCGATCACAGCATACTTCTCGATACCCTGTCCTCACTTGGATTCCAGGGCTCTGTCCTTTCCTGGTTCTCTTCCTACCTCTCCCTCCGCACCTTTAATGTTCACTCTGGTGGATCCTCTTCTACTTCTATCCCTCTGCCTATCGGCGTACCTCAGGGTTCTGTTCTTGGTCCCCTCCTCTTTTCTATCTACACTTCTTCCCTTGGTTCATTAATCTCATACCATGGCTTTTCCTACCATCTCTATGCTGATGACTCCCAAATCTACCTTTCTACCCCTGATATCTCACCTTGCATCCAAACCAAAGTTTCAGCGTGCTTGTCTGACATTGCTGTCTGGATGTCTCAACGCCACCTGAAATTAAACATGACCAAAACAGAGCTTCTCATTTTTCCCCCCAAATCCACCTATTTCTGTTGATGGCTCTCTCATTCTCCCTGTCTCCTCAGCTCGAAACCTTGGGGTCATCTTTGACTCTTCTCTCTCCTTCTCTGCTCATATCCAGCAGATCGCCAAGACCTGTCATTTCTTTCTTTACAACATCCGTAAAATCCGCCCCTTTTTTTCCGAGCACTCTACCAAATCCCTCGTCCACACGCTTGTCACCTCTCGTTTAGACTACTGCAATCTGCTTCTTGCTGGCCTCCCACTTAGTCACCTCTCCCCTCTCCAATCGGTTCAAAACTCTGCTGCCAGTCTTGTCTTCCGCCAGGGTCACTTTACTCATACTACCCCTCTCCTCAAGTCGCTTCACTGGCTCCCTATCCGTTTTCGCATCCTGTTCAAACTTCTTCTACTAACCTATAAATGAACTCACTCTGCTGCTCCCCAGTATCTCTCCACACTTGTCCTTCCCTAAACTCCTTCCCGTGCACTCCGCTCCATGGATAAATCCTTCTTATCTGTTCCTTTCTCCACTACTGCCAACTTCAGACTTCGCGCCTTCTGTCTCGCTGCACCCTACACCTGGAATAAACTTCCTGAGCCCCTACGTCTTGCCCCATCCTTGGCCACCTTTAAATCTAGACTGAAAGCCCACCTCTTTAACATTGCTTTTGACTCGTAACCACTTGTAACCACTCGCCTCCACCTACCCTCCTCTCCTCCTTCCTGTACACATTAATTGATTTGATTTACTTACTTTATTTTTTGTCTATTAGATTGTAAGCTCTTTGAGCAGGGACTGTCTTTCTTCCATGTTTGTGCAGCGCTGCGTACGCCTTGTAGCACTATAGAAATGCTAAATAGTAGTAGTAGTAGTAGTAGTAATCTTTGGATTCCTAATTGACCGGTGAAACTTCTTCTCAAAGGTTATGCTGATTCCTTGTTTTGTTTTCTAATTCTGGGTGTATTCTGGGTCTAATAGATTCCTTTTATCCTATTAAGTTTCAAGTTTCAAGAAAAGTAAAACTATAAAAAGTTAGAATTTGGCAGTAAAATGTCCATGAACAGCTAATCCTTAAAGGTAAGGTCGAGTGTCTGTGCTGAAAGGTCAAATGTGCCATAAATATGATCTCACACTAACTTGGCTGGGCACAGAAATGCTTTTTTATGGCATAGGATTGGTTGAATTTAATGTGGAGTCTTTTAATCCAGGATAAAAATGCCTACTAGAATTTTAATTGAAATGAAATTGCTTTTTTTTTAAAAAGAGATGTTAATTGCATTCCATTCATTGTGGGGTCCTTTTATCAAAGTGTGGCAAGTTTTTCCACTTACAGAAACAACAAAGAGAGTCCAATTCTCCCGTAAAAAACAACGGAAAAAACAAAATACGGAAGAACTCAAGAAAACCAGACTACTGTGGTTGACTTTTATCAAAGACCCCTGAGGAAGGCCTGGTTGGCCGAAACACGGACCGTGTAGGGTCTCGTGCAATAAATTTGGCTTTTCATCTATTTTCGAGTCTGGTTTTCTTGAGTTCTTCCGTATTTTGTTTTTTCCCTTAAGTTTTTCCACTTACCATGCATTTTCCCGGATTCTATGTCGTGCAACCAGAGTTGTGCACGCAAATCAGGTCATATTCTGATTTGTGCATGCATCTTAATTATCTTAACAAGCCAATCAGCGCTGATAATTGCCATTTCACAGGCAATTATTGACATTAATTGGCATTAATTAGAATTTACATGCAGAACTTGCTAAGCGTATTCTGTAATATTTGGCGCATAAATTCTTGATTGCAGAATTTAAAAGGGGGCGTGGCCATGGGAGTGGAATGGGCAGGCTGTGGGCCTTTCTAAAATCTATGTGTTCTGATACAGAATACACTAACTTAGTCGCCGGCATTTATACCGAGTTTTACTTGGCATAAATACCCCCTACAACTAAATTTAGTTATGTGGATGGGTGCTAGGCGTATTCTATAAACCTCACCTATCTTTATAGAATACTAGTGGAACCAAGCCCGTTTCGTCAAAAATGAAACGGGCCCTAGGAAGGCTCTCGTCTAAGCGATTTTTCCTCTCTCCCCTGCCCTCCCCTCCATGTCCAGCGATTCTCCCCTCCCCTCCGTGTCCCACAATTCTTACCTTTTCCATGCATCCCACAGCACTGTGGCCTTCTCTAACCATGTGGTCAGTGGTTGGGGGGCCGCCCACAGCAATCATGTCTTCAGTGTTGCCAAGCTCTGCTTGCCAGCACTGCTGGGAAGGACTCCACTTTGGCGGCACGCCTAGCCCGTTCCCTTGGGTCTCCTCCTGTTTTCTGGGGTCTCAAGCATAGCCCGGCCATGCTGCAATCAAGAGGACAGTCGGCCTCTGGTGTTTCACCCCAGACCCGCCGCGGAAGGATGCACTGCCACTCAGCAGCTCTCCCCCGGCCTTCTGTCCCTAGCGAAATCCAGGTTGGAGCGGCGGCAGGCAGGCAGGCAGGGTTCGCGTTGCCTCCAGCGTTCCCTTGCCTTGCCTCTCAGTGTCCCACCCTCCTCTGATGTCATTTCATCTCTACGCGAGGGCGGGACAGTGAGAGGGAAGGGAACGCTGGAGGCGAGCTGACGTCAGCAAGATGTTACGAACCCAGCCAGCCAGCCAGCCATAGAACCCTGAGGTACAAATTATTATATAGGATGCCTAGGTGTATTTTTTTTGCGCCAATTTTTATGGCGCCATGTATAGAATCTTGTCCATCTATATAATAATTGGTAACTCTGGTTCCCTGGATGGCACAACACCCCCCCCCCCCCCAGCGCATCACCTCTACCCCTCAAGTGCATCACTCTTACCTCCTGGGGGTACAGGGAGCAGTCACTTCCGCCAGTTCTCTGCCCCGGAACAGGAAGTAACGTCAGAGGGAGCAGGGAACCGGCGGAGCCAACAGCTGCAAAGCTGCTCCCTGCACCCACTTGCAGCATGAACCCGGGGTGGACCGCCCTAACTGCCCCGCCCTTGGTACAACACTGTTTCTGAGTGTTGTGTCCCCAACATATGTTAAAATATAGGCTATTTTTGCAAAGTAACTAAGTGAGACCTTTCATATTCACCATATCATGTAACATTTTGTATGAGGTACTACTGTGTAGTGCAGTGTTTCCCAAGTCGGCCCTGGAGTACCCCCCCCCCCCCCCTTGCCAGTCAAGTTTTCAGGATATCCACAATGAATATGCATGAAAGAGATTTGCAGACAATGGAGGCAGTGTTTGTAAATCAATCTCATGCATATTCATTGTGGATATCTTGAAAACCTGACTGAGCTGGGGGTACTCCAGGACCGACTTGGGAAACACTGGTCTAGTGGAACAATGGTGAATAACAGTTTAACTACAAGACTGTGAACGTTCCATATGAAATTGCTTCCACCCATCCATTCCCATGTATGTAGGTTCCATTGTGAGATTTAATGCATGCCCAAGCAAGGCATCTGACTAATGTAATAATATCCACGGAAACAATGACCCAAACATGTGTCTTAATGCTTTCATGACAGCAATACATTTCACACATTAAATTAGTGATGTCTCAGCACAGAATACTAGTCCATTTTTGGTTATCAGAACATGGTAAGAAGTAGGACCTCACAAAACAGCCTGATCAGATTTTCTCCTTATACAAAAGGATGCTCCCTAGTGGTGGTACCATGAGACTACTGCTAGTGGTCATGGTGGCCATATTGGATCCTGATTGAGGCCCATGGGGGAGCAGAAGGGGTTCTCTCCTCCTCTCCCCAGGTACCACTGATCTACCAATGAAGATCCCTAGGTAGGTCCCAGGAGGACAAGGGGGAGGGAATGGTGTGACTGGTGAATGGGATTCAAGAGTGCCTAATGGTTTACTAAAGAGGAAACGCCAACGCTGCCCTGAGGTACTCAGATTTACAAAGGTGTCAATAATTACATAGAAAGAGTACATTGACGGAAACAAGGTTAAAATAAGAGTGAAGCTGAGAAAGGCCATTTATGACTATTTGATTATGCTAACTTCTTTATCTCCACTCATATTCTGCTCTAATCTAATCTAATTGAGGCTTTGATTAGGATTTCAAGAGATGTTCAAGATGAGGTTCTGCATTCTGTTTCGTTACTTATTCTTGCCATTATCTGTGTCCTCTGTAGGCATTGCATAGCTACATTTCACTTCCCTATCAAGTTAAATTCTCATTTAGAGTGCCAGGGAAGCATTCCAAGCTCTACTGTAGGAGATAGATTGTCTTGCTTTGGTAGGTAATGGAAAAAGATAACCCGAGAGAGAAAGGGTAGGTAGCATTGTGTAAAAGGAGAATCAGAAACTGGGTGATATCTGCTTGAAGAACAAATTTATCCTTGGTTGATTTTTTGTAAGTCAATTAAAATGTTGGACTAATTAATATCTTTGAAATAGCGTAGGTTTAGGACGTAATCATTAGAATGCACACTCAAAGCAAAAAGCAACAAAAAAGGCACCTTTCTAAAAATATAAATGTTTATTCATACAATAAAATGTGATCACTTGAACCCAGATAGCCACATAGTATCTAGGATGGCTGCCCCAGGGGTTGACAGATCTCTTAAAGCAGGGTTATACCAGAATGGAGGAGTGGCCTAGTGGTTAGAGCACTGGGGGGTTTGTATCCAGGGATGGCTGGTTCAAATCCCACTGCTGCTCCTTGTGATCTTGGACAATTTACTTAATCCTTCATTGCCTCAGGAACAAATTTAGGGCCCCTTTTGCCAAGCTGCAGCAAAAGGGGGCTGGTGTAGGTGCATGTTTTTCAAGCGTGCAGCGGCCCCCTTTTACTGCAGCAGGTAAAAAGGTAGTCTCTCTTTCCTGCAGGAAACGGCCATGTGGCATGGTAATTGTCGTAATAGAATACTTAATACTTATGTGTCAGCAATCATGCGCCTAACTTTAGATGGGAGCACTTATGCCATGTCAAAGGCTGGGGAAATTCTCACAACTAACTACTGGTAGTTGTGCATGTAAATGATAGTATTGTATAACTTACTCGTGCAACTGCAAGACACTCCCCTGATCCACCCATGTAAACGCCCCCTTTGCAGTTAGACACTAGCATTTAGGAGCTGTCCCCTGGATTCTATATAGATCATCCCAGGCTTACATAGTACAACATGTCAACAAAGTAATATAGAATGGATGTAGCTGTAATATAGTAAATAAAGAGGTGGCCGTTTAGATATGGATAGGTGAGATGGGCAAGGAAGGAGGATGGTAGAGGTAGGGGAATGAGAGGAGGGTGTGTATTGGGATTAGCGTATTGTTTAGTGTGGGAAATGTAATGGAGGGTTAGGAAGAGGGATGTACTAGAAAGGATTAAGTAGGGGAGCATATTCCAGGTACTGTCTTCATGGTCTGATCCGGTAGTGCAGATGGACTCGTAGTTTAGGAGGCACGGTTCTGGTGTGGATTAGGAATTGGTTATTGGACAAAAAACAGGGGATAGGGTTAAATGTAATTTCTCTCAATGGAGGAGAGTGAACAGTGGAGTGCCACAGGGATCTGTACTGGAACCAGTTCTATTTAACATATTTATAAATGATATGGAAATCGGAACGACGAGTGAAGTGATTAAATTTGCAGAAGATACAAAACTATTCAGGAAGACCTTAGGAAATTGGAAGACTGGGCATCCAAATGGCAAATGAAGTTTAATGTAGACAAATGCAAGGTGATACATATTGGAAAGAATAATCCGAATCATAGTTACCTGATGCTAGGGTCCACCTTGGGAGTCAGCACTCAAAAAAAATGATCTAGGGGTCATTGTAGATAATGCACTGAAATCTTCTGCTCAGTGTGCGGCAGCGGCCAAAAAAAGCAAACAGGATGCTAAGAATTATTAGGACTGGGATGGTGAATAAGACCAAAAATACTATAATACCTTTGCATCGCTCCGTGGTGTGACTGCATCTTGAGTATTGCATTCAGTTCTGGTCACCGTATCTCAAAAAAGATATAGCGGAATTAGAAAAGGCTCAAAGAAGAGCAAAATGATAAAAGGGATGGAACTCTCGTATGAGGAAAGGCTATAGAGGTTAGGGCTCTTCAGCTTGGAAAATAGACAAATGAGGGGAGATAAGATTGAGATCTACAAAATCCTCCGTGGTGTAAAACGAGTAAAGTAAATTGATTTTTTACTCGTTCCAACGAGTAATAGTAAATTGATTTTATGCTCATTCCAAAAGTACAAAGACTAGGGGACACTCGAGAAGTTATATGGAAATACTTTTAAAGCAAATTGGAGGAAATATTTTTTCACTCAACAAATAGTTAAGCTGTAGAACTCTTTGCCAGAGGATGTAGTAACAGTGGTTAGCATATCTGGGTTTAAAAAAGGTTTGGACAAACTCCTGGAGGAAAAGTCCATAGTCTGCTATTGAGACAGACATGGGGAAGCAACTGCTTGCCCTGGGATTTGTAGTATGGAGCGTTGCCACGATTTGGGTTTCTGGAAAACAGGGTACTGGGTTAGATGGACCATTAGTCTAACCCAGGATGGCTACTCTTATGTTCTTATGGATCAGGGCGCATTCCAAGAAGTTGGGCATGATGTTATAGAGTAATGTCATACCTCTGCCTAAGTTAGGTACAGCTTTACACCAGGCTTCAGCAGGTGTAAATCCAGTGCTCAACGTTAGTCGTGAGATCTGCGCTCTGCTGGTATTTTGCTTAGCATGGATCTTTTCAGTGCCTAACTTTTGGCACGGTTTTCTGAATTTGGCCCTATGTTTACAGAATAGCATCTAAATGCAGTTACATACCTTACTGCAAATCAGTGCCAATTAATGCCAATTAAGAGTAATTATTGGTACTTAAAAACCAATTCGCATCTAATTTAATAATTAAGTTAGGTGAGTTACTGGCCCCTGATATTGCCAATTTGTATGTGGCAGAGTTTGAACAGAACCTTTTGGGTGAATATCCATACACAGTAGAGGTTAAACTTTATAAACGTTATATAGATGATATATTTTTGCTATGGAAGGGAGGTGTGGAAAAATTAGTTTGTTTTTTTCAATTGGCTTAACACTAGAGATCCAACTTGCGCTTTAAGATGCATTATCATGACAGGGAGATTGCGTTCTTGGACATTTTAATTCAGAAAACTGCATATTGCTTCAAGACCATGATATACAGGAAACCCGCCAATAGGAACCATTACTTCATTTTACTAGTTTTCATATTCGATCGCTTAAAGAGAACCTGCCATATTCACAATTTTAAAGATTGCACAGACTGTGCACTGATTTTGACAACTTTCAAGAAAAATCAACACACATTTAGGGCCAAGCTGATCTTTCTTATGCCCTCCCCCACCAAGTAGGAGAGGTCAAGAGAAATAAAACACACACACACAAGATAAATATATACAGATCAAAGGCCTTTGGGAGAGAGAACTGAGGGTCTCATATAATTGATTTGAGGCCGCTCAGAACTGTCTCACAATTCCTCAGGTCCTCTGCTCTTTTATTAAGAATGCAGTCATAAATTAACTGGTTACATCACAAATCATGGGACATAAACTTTGAAAAAAAATCATTGGCTAGATTATATTCTGCTTACATCTGCAAGTTCAGGGGTTCAGGGTACTTTCCAAAACTGCTAGTGGTTCCAGTAAAAAATATTTATAGAACTGCAGAACTATCATACATTATTCCATATTACATCTGCATGCTCAAACATCTGTATATTTCTCTCTTCCCTGTTCCCTTCCAAACATGCGTGTTCTTAGTGACTTCCCAGAATCTGAACAAAACATTCATTATTTAAGCTTGTTGAAACTGTTAATTCAGCAATCTGTAACAAGCTTAAATGCATCTGTCCTGCCCTGTCTTAAATTGATCTCAGTTCACATTTTTAATATTTAACTCTTGATATTCCCTTCCGAGCTGGGGGTGCTATCATTTTCATAGTACATCCTTATTATCATCAACACGTGAAGGAGGTTTACTCATAGAGGTTATCCCCGTAAATACTACTACTACTACTATTTAACATTTCTAAAGTGCTACCAGGGTTGCGCAGCGCTGTACAATTAGCAAAGAAGGACAGTCCCTGCTCAAAGGAGCTTACAATCTAAAGGACAAAAAGTGCAGTCAATCAAGATTGAGGCAGTCCAGATTTCCTGGATAGAGGTACAATGGTTAGGTGCCGAAAGCGACATTGAAGAGGTGGGCTTTGAGCAAGGATTTGAAGATGGGTAGGGAGGGGGCTTGGCGTATGGGCTCAGGGAGTTTATTCCAAGCATAGGGTGAGGCGAGGCAGAAAGGGCGGAGTCTGGAGTTGGCGGTGGTGGAGAAGGGTACTGAGAGGAGGGATTTGTCCTGTGAGCGGAGGTTATGGGTAGGAGTGTAAGGGGAGATGTATAGACAATAGTTTATCTAGAGCAATAGATAAAGATAGACAAGTGCTTTTGACCTGTACTACTGATAAACCCAAACCAGACTTGGGTCTCCCTCATTGTTTTAGAAGAACTTTTTAATAAAGACATTTCTGAACACCATCTGTGAGAGGTCCCCTTACTCTACTGTTACTTGCCTGGCGTTTTCCCTCCAGTGGAGCAAACTTGCCTTCTGTTTGTGACTGTTCTACACCCTGCACACACAATTGTGCGCAGTAGTCGAAAAATTGTGCAAATAAGTTTATAGAATGAGAGAGTATGTGTATCACTGTCCTATAATTCTGAAGCACCACCCAGAACACACCTCCTTGGAATCTGTGCCTGGCAGCATGGTTTATGGTTTATTTAAAATTTACTAAGTCCACCTTAGTCGCTAAAGCAAATCAAGACAAAGTTATAAAAAAAGTAAAATATATAAAAATATTAGGAACAGGATGCCATACTCAGGACAGATAAACATGCACACAAGAGTATTAAACACACCACCCTCAATAGAAGACAATAAACAAGTACTGGACTCTTCGCAGAAGTGGATCATGAGAACTAAGTTAGACATTATTGTTTAAAAAGCCTTTGAATGCCAACAAAGTTTTTAAAATGAGTTTTAAGATCAATCTTAAGTAGAGAGATGTGGTAGCCTTGTTAGTCCACTCTTAAGGTTATCAATAGAAATCAAACAAAATAAAACATGGAAAAGAAAATAAGATGATACCTTTTTTATTGGACATAACTTAATACATTTCTTGATTAGCTTTTGAAGGTTGCCCTTCTTCGTCAGATCGGAAATAAGCAAATGTGATAGCAGATAGTATATATAAGTGAGACATCCAAGCATTACTTTGACAGTCTGACAGGGTGGGAGGGTGGGGGTGGGTAGGAGGTATGCATGGGGACATCAAAGCATTTCATTGATATTCTAACATGATGGGTATGGGTAGGTGAGAGGAGGGTGATAAACAGAGAAATACAATTTTATGGTTTATAATGGGCTAGAATTGCCGAAAAGAGATTACTTTTCTAATGTAAAGTGGTAAGCAATTCCACAAGAATGGAACAGTAAAATAAAAGGCACTGTGTCTGGTTGACTCCAGATGATCTTCGGAAGAGCCCGGTAAAACCATCCTGTGATCATTAAGCGAGTGGAGGACAAGTGTAGACGTTTTTCGTATAGTTAACACAGTCAGTGAAGAGCTTTAAATGCTAATGACAAAATTTTAAATTTCACTTAAAATTCTACAGTCAACCAATGAAGTCTGATAAGAAGTGTTGAGACATGATCACGCCAGCGGGCATGGCAAAGTTTCCTGGCCGCGGTGTTCTGTAGTGTCTGTAACCACTTAAGTTCAGCCTTGGCAATTCTGGAATAACCAATAATACAGTATTCAATATGTGAACCTAAAACAGCATGAAATAAAGTATGGAGAGAATTAAAGTCGAGATAACTACGGATGGATCTAAGTTTCCGGACTGCCAAAAAAGCAGATCTAACTACTGATGAAATTCATGAGGAGAAAGTGAGTTTGGAGTCTAACCAGACACCCAGAGACCTGAATTTATCAACTGGAGAGACAGGAACATCAAAAAGACAAAGAGGAATAGTGGGTGAGGTAATATGGCCAATCAGCCAACACGCTACTGTTTTTTCTGGGTTAAGGACCAACTGGTGTTCTTTCAACCGAGTAGCAACTCACTGGAGGCAAATCTGTAAGGGGTGTATATCAGGATTGTGAGTAGTATAATGTACGAAGTGGTGTGTTTTCTAAAGTCACATCAACTTGGAGTTACCACCCAGCTACCGCATGGCCCATGCGGTAATCTCATTTTGGCGTGCGTCCGCTACGCGCACCGGAAAATAATTTTTATTTTCTGGTACGTGGTGGAAACCAGGCAGTAATCGTCATTCTGTTGGTAGACGATTACCGCACGGTTAACGCGTGAGACCTTACCGCTAAGTCAATGGGTGATGGTAAGGTCTCAGACCCAAAATGGACGCGCGCCAATTTTTATTTTGCCGCACATCCATTTTTGGCAAAAATTTTAAAAAGGCCTTTTTTACAGGTGCACTGAAAAATGGATCTGCGTGCGCCCAAAACATGCGCCTACTCTAGCGCAGCCCATTTTTCAGCGCACCTTAGTAAAAGGACCCGCTAGTCTTCTAAAAATTCTTTACTAATTGCCTAAATTTCAGGTACTTTTGTAAAAGTATCCTTGCACTAAAACATAAGCTAGCTCCTAAATACTCTCGTTTCCTGCATTCTAAGTGCACAGAGAAGCACAGTTCATGCATAATTAAAGCTAAATTTTAGTCATCAGAGCATTTTACTGTATGAAATATAAATCCTGGTTTCCATAAAGAAATTGTATTAGAAAACTCACTGGAAAGAAATGAATTCATTGCACTTTGGAGACCTCAGAACTCTCACAGTGCCGACTTTTTTTTTGCCCTTGATTGTTTGTTCCAGTTGAACTGCCCCGAAATGTGGTGCAGTAAAAATCCCATAGAAACGCTAACGTGAAAGAGCAGATATTTTTGTGTTTTATCTCTTATGTATAGCAGAGAGAGGGCGCGAAGCACAAACAAAAAGCAAAAGAACAAAAAAACCACCAGGGGTCTTCAAAAAAAGGGGGGATAGAACCTTTAATCATATGCGTTGATGAAACAATTCTAGAATGGACCCGACAGGGTCCGTGTTTCGGCGCACAGCGCCTGCGTCAGGGGTCATGAGAGATTGCAGAAAGACGTGGAGCAGTGTTGTGAAACTCAATGCAGTTGTAAAGAGCAATATACTGCAACGCCGTGTGGTCCCTGTTTCCAGAAGTTCCCAACAGGCTCTGACAGCCTCCCATGCCAGAGGATTCCTGCAATCTCTCGTGACCCCTGACGCAGGTGCTGCGTGCCGAAACACGGACCGTGTTGGCAGTGGCGTACCAAGGGGGGGCGGTGGGGGTGGTCCGCCCCAGGTGCACGCCGCTGGGGGGTTGCCGCGTGCCTGTCGGCACTTCGTTTTCATGCTCCCTTTGCCACGGAACAGGTTACTTCCTGTTCCGGGGCAGAGGGAGCATGAAAACGAAGAGCCGGCAGGCGAGCGGCACCCCCTCCCCAGCGGCATGCACCCGGTGGGGGGGTTATTTCGCCGGGGGATCGGGGGTTTTTCACCAGTGGGGAGGCGTCGCGCTGTTCCAGGAGGGGCGCTGCACCCGGGGGGGGCGGGGCACATCGGCGATCCGCCCCGGGTGTCAGCCCCCCTAGGAACGCCACTGCGTGTTGGGTCCATTCTAGAATTGTTTCATCAACGTATATGATTAAAGGTTCTATCCCCCTTTTTTTGAAGGCCCTTGGTGCTTTTTTGTTCTTTTTCATCTCTTATGTATGTCAGAAATGATCTGGGCTCTGTGGTTCAGGTCAGAATCTGTACGGCTCAGAGCGATGGTCCTGCAGAGTGAGCCATTTATTAGTAATCGGCTACAGAATCATTGTTAAAATGATCAGCGGATCAGATGTTTCACAAAATTTATCGGTCTTCATCAGCGTATCTTTCATTGTTCATATCTTTTATCTTGCACTAGTAAAAGATGCTGAAGGTTTATAAGAACTTTATTCCGGTCCAAAATGCCAGTGCTTCTTGTAAACTGCATGATTGGATTATTATGTCATTAAGAAGCCATCCAAATACACTGAGACCAATTTTCAGTGGGGCAATATCTACTTAAAATCAATCAGCTATTCAGAGAACCTATCTGGTTAAAAAGGATTGTTATTAAGTTATGTTAAGGGCATGCGTTAAATGGCAAGATTCTGCGTTGTATGCACATTCCACAGCACAATGTGACCTAAATTAATAATGAGATGCAAATGCAGGCAAAGCACCTCATTACTATGCAAATTGACTAATGGAGCTTGTGTTTAACCTTGAAAGCTGTGCTATTTGTGGAAAGATAATGCCAGTTTTGAGATCGTTGTCTTTCCTGCTCAGGAGAAATGGGCCACTAGCACCTGGTCTGACGCTACTGGGGAGGCTCTTCAAGGTGTTGTTGGCTAAGAACAAATAATATCCCACAATCCACTCGATTCCTCCCCCACAACAGGACCAATCAGCAAAGCCACCCACTTCCCTGCACCTATGGGGGGGGGGGGGGGTTCCCTGGTGTCCAGTAACAGAGGAGGAGTGATTGCCAGTTGTCCCTGGTTAGAGCACTGGACTGAGAACTAGGAAAGCCTGGTTCAAATACCACTGATGCTTTCTTCTGCCCTGGACAAATTGCTTAACCCTTCATTGTCTGAGATGCAAGCTTATATTGTGATCCCGCCAGGTACAGGGAAATATCTAGTGCGTCTTAATGTAACCCATCTTCAGCTGCTGTTGGAAAACATTTGAGCTGAATCCAATGTAATAATAAGTTCAATCAGGGTAGAATTCCACAGTTGAGCTACATGCTCTCCTACACGTACTCTTCAATTTTACCTCTTCCAAGTGGAGCGTCAAGAGTCTATTGTTAGAGGATTTAAAGGTCCACAGTGGATTTACACATCTGCAGATATTCACTCCAATTCCTATAAGCCATGCCAGCCTGCACTTTTTATCGCCTACTACAGATTTATCCAAAACAGTAGTATTTTTTCCCCTACATTTGTACCCGGCACTTTCCCACTCATGGCAGGCTCAATGTGGCTTATATGGGGCAGTGGAGGAGGGTTAAGTGACTTGCCCAGAGTCACAAGGAGCTGCCTGTGCCTGAAGTGGGAATCAAACTCAGTTCCTCAGGACCAAAGTCCACCACCCTAACCACTAGGCCACTCCTCCACTGTTACTACTATTTGAGATTCTAAATGGAATGTTGCTATTCCACTAGCAACATTCCATGTACGTGCAGGACGTCAGACTCACAGAAGCAGAAGCCTGTGCAGCCTTCTACATGGAATGTTGCTGCTAGTGGAATAGCAACATTCCATGTAGAATCTCCAATAGTATCTATTTTATTTTTGTTACATTTGTACCCTGCACTTTCCCACTCATGGCAGGCTCCTCAATGTGGCTTATATGGGGCAGTGGAGGGTTAAGTGACTTGCCCAGAGTCACAAGGAGCTGCCTGTGCCTGAAGTGGGAATCGAACTCAGTTCCTCAGGACCAAAGTCCACCACCCTAACCACTAGGCCACTCATCCACTCCAGCATACCTTCTCTGTTGTTCTTTCACGTCAGATTACCGTTCAGCAAACATGGCTAATGCGTTTGATAAATTGTTGTGTCTTTCACCACTGATGTGCTTGGCAGGCAAGTTCAATGTAATATCTTTGAATTCGACATTACTCCTGGAGCCCTAAGCTAAGCGGCCTACACAGGCAATATTGTCCAGTTATTCGGTGCACTAAGGAGTGATGTAGCATGATTACTGTAGATGCAGCACAAACAAGGCTGGATTTAAATTTTTGGCTTCTACAGGCAAGACCAGGGGGACGCTTGATGAAATTACATGGAAATACTTTTAAAACAAATAGGAGGAAATACTTTTTCACTCAAAAGAATTGTTAAGCTCTGGAACTCGTTGCCGGAGGATGAGATAACAGCATATCCAAGATTTGGACAAGTTCCTGGAGGAAAAGTCCATACTCTGTTATTGAGATAGACACGGAGGAAGCCACTGCTTACCCTGGGATTGGTAGTATGGAGTGTTGCTACCAATTGGGTTTCTACCAGGTACTTATGACCTGGATTGGCCACTGTTGGAAGCAGGATACTGGGCTAGATGGACCATTGGTCTATTCTTATGTTCTTATGACCGGAGGTGCCCCTTCGAAGCCAGGCAGCAGGGGGCAGCACCCTTATGAAGCAGGGGTGTTGCTTAGCAAGCAAGTTGGCTCCACTTTAGCCAGAGTATTTGGTGTCTTTGTGTCTTCAAAATTTGGCTTCCTAGGCAGTTGCCTTTGTTGCCAGTACCCAAAACTAGGCCTGTACCTGATGAAAGGTGATACAAAACATAAGAAAAATTTGCCATCATGCAATCATCACGAGATGCGTGTAGTTACACATGGGAGGTAAAAGAACAAGTCCCCCACAGGATAAGAGATAGAAGAAAACAGAAGGGGTGAGCAAAAAAGGAAGACCCAAAAGACTTCACATTCATAAGTGAGAGTCCTTTATTGACCTCAACAAAAGACTCCCAAGGAGGCCTTTTTTTGGTTATCCCCACTGTTTTCTTCCACCAGGTAATAATTGTACCCCCGTATCTAGTTTGTGAGATTTTTCCTTTGAAAATGCGGCCAAACTTCGATACGCACACATTTCCATCGGCTTACGATGGATAGAGATGTGTCCATAGGAAGTTAAGTGCAGAGCTTTGAAGGTGGAACCCCCGTCCACACTTCCCCTCTCTGATCTAGCTCACCCCCTTTCTCTGGACCAGCGGGCGTTCTTTACCTACAGGAAGGGTGGGAGTAGTATTCAAGCTCCCTATTAAGGAGCCAAAGGATGGTTTACTCACAGAAATGGCTTTGCATAATAAACTTAGGATTTGCTTACAATCCTAAGGTTAGATTTTAGTTTTGTATCGAATTAGAGTAAAGATATGAAGGGCAATTCTATAAGTGGACTCCTCTTCTGCATAATGGGGTTTGGGGGGGCTGATCAGACAAGGTAAGGGAGCTTTGTACCTGGGAGCATTTTATGAAGTCCACTGCAGGGCCCCCTAGGGTGCCCGGTTGGTGTCCTGGCATGTGAGGGGGACCAGTGCACTACAAATGCTGGCTCCTCCCACGACCAAACGGCTTGCATTTGGTCGTTTCTGAGATGGCCGTCCTTGGTTTCCATTATCGCCGAAAATCAGAAACGACCAAGTCTAGGAACGACCATCTCTAAGGACGACCAAAATTTCAAGATTCAGGTTCCATGAAGTCCAGAACTTGTCTGTCCCTCACTATTGAAAATGTAATAGTGAAACAGCACCACCCACTGGCAGGACTGTAGGTGGAGGACTCCCACTCAGCTTAGAGAACAATGGTGTTAAGTCCTGATCATGCGCTATGATTTCTATGGTAATATGCCTGTTAGTGTGTGCGTTATGGAATTTTTCTAGGAGAAGGCACAGCATGGGCAAGGAAATATTTTCCTGCTAGTGTGTTCTAGGTAACGTGTACTAATGGGATAACAGCGGAGTTAAAGCTGGATCACATAGCGCTTTGTACTCCCATGTTAAATCCTAGCAGTTACCGTGTGTTAATGGCTACAGTTATTCATAAAACATATCCTAAAAAAGAAAAGCATTAGATTTTCATTTAACATGCACTAAAATCCATGTTAACCTGAATCTTGGTGCCCTTTAATAAAAGTTTGTATCTGAGATAATAGAGGGTCAAGTGTCTTGTCCAGGGAACACCAGTGGGATGTGAACCCTGGTTTCTCTGGTTAGTAGCCTGCCTGCTGTAACTACTAGGCTACTTCTCCACTCTGGTGTGTGAAGGGGGATGTCCATTTATAGACTTGCCCTTAAACTGGGGAAACAGCCTGCAGAATTATTTTCAAGCTGGCAGAAGTCTCAAGCAATTTTCCCTTAGGTTGTGTGAGTAAGAAGTCGCTAATTTCCTCTAGATCAGTGAAATGGCATGACAGCTCTCTACTGTGTAATATTGGATCGTACGGTTTATATACCACGCAGATTTTTGCAACAAATGGTCTTACTCATAATCAACCAGCTCTTCTTATCTGCATGGCTAATAAAAGGCTGGAGAATGCATGATAATCCGTGTCAGCGTGCCATACGCACCAGATTCTCTCTTGGAAACAGAGAAGATACTAATCAAGGAGGAAATATGATATTTACTGGGTAGAGCAGGCTAAACAAATTGCTATTTTCATGTGCTGTGACCCATGAAATGAGTTGTTTAGTCTCCATCAGGCACAAAGAGATGCAGTTTGTTAAATACAGCAGCATAAGACATTAAAAGGAGAATTTTATTACATACTAGGAAAAAAGGCCCATTTCTGACACAAATGAAATGGGCGCTAGCAAGGTTTTCCTCGGAGTGTTTGTGTTTTACAGAGTGTGTGTGAGAGTGAGTGTGTGATAGAGAAAGAGTGAATGTGTGTGTGACAGAGAGAGTGAGACTGGGTGCGAGAGTGTGTGTGAGAATGAGAGTGTGTGCCAGGGCCCCCCCCCTCCCTCCCTCCCTCTCCCAGTTCCAGGGTGGCCCCGCCCCCTCCCTCCCTCCCAGTTGCAGGGTCGGCCCTCTCCCCCTCCCTCCCAGTTGCAGGGTCCGCCCGCCCCCCTCCAAGTTCCAGGGTCCGGCCCCCTCCCAGTTCCAGGGTTGTTGCCCCCCCTCCCTCCCTCCCAGTTCCAGGGTCGTTGCCCCCCCTCTCTCCCCCCCTCCAGCCTCCCTGCGATGTTTAACTGCAAAATTAGGGAGCTGTGTAGTGTAATAAAACGCACCTGCAACGTTGTGAAGCTGACTTCGTGGCTTCACTGAAGTGAAGGGTTCGTAAGGTTCATCAGATTTGTCAGTCTGTCACCATCTCTCTCGGCCCCGCCCTCACGCCTCTGATAGGTCCGCCGCCCTCAACGTCATCATGTTTTTGATGCGAGAGTGGGTCCGAGAGAGATGGTGACAGCCTGACGAATCTCATGAACCTTACGAACCCTTCACTTCAGTGAAGCCACGGAGTCAGCTTCAGAACGTTGGAGGTGCTTTTTATTATAGTAGAGAAGTGTTTAGAATAATGGTATTTACGTGTATAAGCATGCACATACATCTCTGAATGCCAAAATTCAGCCTATGCACACCTGTTTAACTTACATAGGACATATTTTGCAAGGGGGCTGGACACAGGCAGAGCTTGGGGCTCAAACTTATGAATGTAGTTTACAATGGGGTCCTTTTACTGAGCTGCAGTAAGCAGCAAAAAAAAGGGCTTACCGCAGGGAGCGCTCAGATGCCCCACGGTAAGTTTTCATCTGCATGTGCTACCCACACGCTAAAAAAATGCATTTTATTTTTTAGCGCTAGGGTGGAGAGTGGGCGTGTTCTGTGCTAATTGGTTAGTGCATGGATTAGCGTATAGTTAGCACGTGAGCCCATGGGTGGCAGTAGGGGCTCACATAGTAATGTGCATGAGCTCATTGGAAAATTAGTATGTGGCCATTAATATAGAAAATACAAAAATCGGCCATTTTACCCCAGCAGTAAAAATGGCCTTAGGGCCAAAGTCTCTAAATGGTGCCAAAAAACCATGCGGTTAGCGTGATTCTATAAACTATGCCTAAAGTTAGGTGTAGTTTATTGCATATGCTCACGCACTGTTCTTCTAAAACTTAGGTGCACCTAAAACCTGGCCTAAATACCTGCGCCTAAGTTCGGCGCCGAGCGGGTGTATTCCATAATAGCATGCCCCCTTTTTGACTACGTGCAATAGAATTTACGCACACTACGCTGTAGAATACGCCTACAAGCTTGCGTGAGTAGATTCTAATTAAAGCCAATTAATGCTACTAATTGGGTGTTAAGTACCAGTTATCAGCACTGAATTGCTTGTTAATCAATTAAGTTGTATGGGCAATTTCTGAGTGTGAATAGTAACAGTGCCATTAATAGGGAAAATATTCCTTTATAGAATATGTTCATACCAAGTGCCGTCTTACAGAATTGCCCTGTCTAAGGATAATTTTACAAAGCATTTTTACGAGTAAAACACTGATTTATGTATGTAACATAATAGCAGTGTACATAAGTACATAAGTATATAAGCATCGCTATGCTGGGACAGCGGCCAAAAGAACAAGCAATTTGTCCCGCCCATCCTAGAAATACTGTATTCCCTCATCCATGCAATAACATTCTATGGCTTTTTCCTCCAGGAAGCCGCCCAACCCTTTTTTGAAGTCCGCTACGTTAACCGCCTTAACCACCTTTTCTACCAGCGAATTCCAGAGTTTAACTACGCGTTGAGTGAAGAAACGTTTCCTCCGATTTGTTTTAAATTTACCACACTACTGCTGCATCGCATGCCCCCTTGTCCTAGTATTCTTGGAAAGCGTAAACAGATGCTCCACATCGACCCGTTCCATTCCATTCATTATCTTATAGACCTCTATCATATCTCCCCTCAGCCGCCTTTTCTCCAAGCTGAAGAGCCCCAGCCTCTTCAGCCTATCTTGATAGGGAAGCCGTCCCATCTCCTGTATCATCTTTGTCGCCCTTCTCTGCACCTTTTCTAATTCCACTATGTCTTTTTTGAGGTGCGGCGACCAGAAGTGAACACAATACTCGAGGTGCGGTTGCACCATGGAGTGATACAACGGCAGAATAATATCCTTATTTTTGTTTTCCATCCCTTTCCTAATGATACCCAACATCCTATTTGCTCTCCTAGCCACAGTAGCACATTGAGCAGAAGTTTTCAACGTATCATCAACGACAACACCTAGATCCCTTTCTCGGTCCGTGACTCCCAATGCTGAACCTTGCATGACGTAGTTATAGTTATAGTATATGATGGCAGATAAAGACCATCCAGTCTGCCCAACAAGATAAACTCATAGTATATGGTATGATGCGATACTACTTGTCCACACTTGATCTTGATTTGTCCCTGTTATTTTTAGGGCACAGACCATAGGGGGCTGATATTTAGACCATGGGAGTTAGTCTGGCTAACTTCCTTGGTCGGCACTAATGCTGGATATTCAATGCTGGTTACCGGCATCAGGGCTGCTGAGAGGGGAGGGAGAAATTCCCTAGGCCCGGCCTCCAAGGGGGGGGGGGGGGGGGGCCCGGCGCCAGCAAGCTTCTTCTTGCTTCCTGGTCTATCTTTCTCCTGCTCCTTCATGCCATAACATTAATACAATCATCCAGGTCCCAGCGCACAGGAGCAGGAGACGACAGACCAAGGAGGTTTTCATCCAACCTCCTTGCGACAGACTGGAAGGTAGGGAGCAGGGATGGCGGCCTGAACATGGAGGGCATCGTGAGTGTGTGTGGGGAGGGGGGGGCAGTGCGGCAGTGTTCTAGGTGGAGGGGGCGGTCTTGCCCTGGGCCTGGCTGTGTCTCTCGATGCCCCTAACTGGCATTGAATATTCGGGTTATTTTTGGCCAGTTTGAACTTAACTGACCAAGCCAATATTTGGCACTGGCCTATAAAGTTCAAAGATATAGTAGCTATATATTCAGGTAAAGATTGCCACCAAACCCACACTAAAAATCAGCGGATAGCCCATAGGCGGTCGGTGGCCCAACTGTTTGGGGAGGCTAAAGGGGGCGGGGTTAGGGGTGGGGCCAGGGGTGGAGCTTAAATCCATAATTGTCTGATCACACACAGAAAAAAATTAAAAATAAATGTCACAATTAATACCTTTTATTAAATTTAGATATTAGCTATGTATCATATGTCAAAGAATAAAGTGGTTGCTCAAAGCATATACTAACCACAATCGCTCAACTGCAAAACACTATGCACAACTTTGTGCAAAAAGAACCTTACTGTACCATAAATATTACACTGGGCAGAACCTAATACACCAATATACCACCCATATGGAAAATGCAGACCGTCAACAATATTGAAATAAGGGATCATAATATCACAATTCTCATGTAGAGCCACAAAACATCCTAATTCATGTTTAATGTGGGATAAAATGTCATAAATAAGTAAATAAACTTTTAATGTTGAACACCTAATTCTCAAAGTGGACATATTCCAAACACTATAATGAAAATAAAATGATCTTTTCTACCTTTGTTGTCTGGTGACTTTGTTTTTCTGATTGTGCTGGCCCAGTATCCGATTCTGCTGCTATCTGTCCTCTTAACTCCGTTTCCAGGGCTTCCTTTCCATTTATTTGTTTACTTTCCGCCTTTCTTCTTAATTTCTTGTCCTACATCCGTAAGTAAAAGCTGGGTCCTCCGCAAACTTGACTGTCCAGTGGATCCAGCTTTTGCTTATTTTCTTCATCCATGTGCAGTTTTTCTACTCTCTTCCTTTTCTGTTATCTCATCTCCTTCCTCACTCCTCCCTCCCCCTCCATGTCCAGCAACCCTCCTCTCCCCCTACCCTCCCCTCCATCCACCCATGTCCAGCAACTCTCCTCTCCCCTGCCCTCTCCCCTTCTTCCACCATGTCCAGCAAACCTCCTCTCCCCTTCCCTCCATCCAGCAACCCTCCTCTCCCCTTCTTCCACCATGTCCAGCAACTCCCCTTCCCTCCATCCAGCAACCCTCCTCTCCCCTTCTTCCACTATGTCCAGCAACCCTCTTCTCCCCTTCCTTCCCTCCATCCAGCAACCCTCCTCTCCCCTGCCCTCTCCTCTCCCCTTCTTCCACCATGTCCAGCAACCCTCCTCTCCCCTTCCCTCCATCCAGCAACCCTCCTCTCCCCGGGCTTAGCCTCCCCACAAGCCTCTTATACGGGGCGCCTATGGGATAGCCGGTTATATTGCACAATATAACCAACTATTTGCTATCCACTAACCGGCGATATTCATCAGGAGATAGCCAGCTATGTACCAGTTAACTGGCCAGGTGCCATTCCTGAATGGTTAAATGGTTTTGAATATGGGGAAGGACAGCAGTCTACCCAGCACTGGCTTTGATTCCCAATAACCAAATTGCTATGTTTGTCGGTTCTATTAGCTTTCCGATGTTAAAATACAAGAGTGGAGGAAGCCAACCCCAGTTCTTAAAGAGTGGAGGAGTAGCCTAGTGGTTAGTACAGCAGACTTTAACCCTAGCAAGCACTGGGTTTGATTCCCAGTGCAGCTCCTTGTGACTCTGAGCAAGTTACTTAACCCTCCATTGCCCCAGGTACAAATAAGTACCTGTATATACTATGTAAACCACTTTGAATGTAGTTGCAAAACAACAGAAAGGCAGTATATCAAGTCCCATTTTTTTTGTTACATTTGTACCCTGTGCTTTCCCACTCATGGCAGGCTCAATGTGGCTTACATATTGTATACAGATACTTATTTGTACCTGGGACAATGGAGGGTTAAGTGACTTGCCCAGAGTCACAAGGAGCTGCCTGTGCCTGAAGTGGGAATTGAACTCAGTTCCTCAGGACCAAAGTCCACCACCCTAACCACTAGCCACTCCATTTCCTGTTCCCTATGAGATTCTACATGGAATGTTGCTACTATTTGAGATTCTGTTGCTACTATTTGAGATTCTACATAGAATGATCCTAGTGGAGGAATAGCCTAGTGGTTAGTGCAGTGGGCTTTGCTCCTGGGGAACTGAGTTCAATTCCCACTGCAGTGACTTGGGGCAAGTCACTTAACCTTCCGTTGCCCCTGGTACAAAATAAGTACCTGAGTATATATGAACTGCTTTGAATGTAGTTGCAAAAACCTCAGAAAGACAGTATATCAAGTCCCATTTCCCTTTCCCTATTTGAGAGTCTACATGTAGAGAGGTGTTTTAGTCCACTCTTAAAGGTTATCAATAGAAATCAAACAAAACATGGAAAATAAGATGATACCTTTTTTATTGGACATAACTTAATATTGATTTATTTATTTATTTGTTACATTTGTACCCCACATTTTCCCACCTCTTTGCAGGTTCAATGTGGCTTACATAGTGCCGGAGAGCAGTTGCAGGCTCCGGTGTATACAAATACAGAGGTGAAGTTGTGATTGGGTAAGGTTCATGTGGTAGGACCACATAGAGGAAACATTCGACGGGGGGGGGGGGGGGGGGGGGTTCAGTGTAATACATTTCTTGATTAGCTTTCAAAGGTTGCCCTTCTTTATTTCCGATCTGACGAAGAAGGGCAACCTTCAAGAGTCTACATGGAATGTTGCTACTATTTGAGATTCTACATGGACTGTTGCTAGTAGAGGAGTAGCCTAATGGTTAGTGCAGCAGACTTTGATCCTGGGGAACTGGGTTCACTTTGTCAGCACTGGATGAATAAATGACTTTGTGATCCTCTTGAGAACTGTGGTTGGTTTCTACCACACTTGTGTTTTGCTGTGGAAGACGTTCTTTCCTGTTTGTACTGCTTCCATTATCTTTCCATACTGGATTTCTTTGTAAATGTGCTTGTTTAAAAAAAACATTAGGTGATGCCTAAAGATTTGCATGGTGCAGGTGTGGTTTCAACAAAGAGTAGGCAGAGTCATGATTTATGTACTTGTTTGGGAATTACGAACATTGACACCTGCTCTCAAGGCGACGTCACATATGTGCCTTCAATCTAGGCGTAATTTCTGCGTGATTTCTACTAGTGTTTTATAATGACACAGAGACATCTATGGGCCCATTTTTTAAGTTTTGTTAAATGCTAATGTGTGCTTAATACAGGGAAAATGTCCTGACACAGGATGCACTAAAGCGTTTTGCCTTAGTTTCACCAGCTATGCACACTAAGCATGTGGTATTATTTTCCTTATTCTTTTAAGAGGGGGGTGGGTGTATCAGGGGCGGAGAATGGACATGAAAGTGCTCAGCTAGCTCGCTGACATTACGACCATGTTAACTGATTAGTGCAGGGGTTCCCAAACTTTTTCGGTTCTTGGCACCCTCCCCCCCGACCACATGGGTCTCCACACCCCCCACCACCACCACATAGGTCTCCCTTTCCCTGCAGCCCCCCTCCTCTCACACCAGCACACCTTCCCCAAATCCAACATTGCTCCTCCTTCCTGCAAGACCAGGATCGCTGCCGCTTCCTTCTCCTCCCCCCCCCCCCCCACCGCTGCTGCAGCGCTTGCAGCTTACATTTTCAGGCTGTCCGCGATTCACACCAGCACTCCGGTGCCTTCCCGGTCTGCCGCATCCGGCCCTCCATGACGCAACTTCCTGTTGCAGGGGCCAGATGTGGCAGAGGGAAGTCCCCGCAGTACCTGTGTGCATCGCCGTCACCCGAAAATGTAAGCTGCAAACGCTACAGCGGCAGCGGGGGAAGAAGGAGGAAGTGGCAGATACCGGACCTGCAGGAGGAGAAAGTAGGGAGCGATGCATTGCAGCATTCCCTTAGAGTTCGCTGTGGCACAGCACGGTGCTACACACAGTTTGGGAACCACTGGGTTAGTTGCATCCATAACATGGGTGTCCCTTCATCTTTTCAATAGGAGGGGGCAATTTTTTTAAATGGCCACATGTTAATGCTAACATTAGCGCACATCTAGAAAGTCAGCAAATGGGAAAGGAAAAGCCAGTTTTATTGATCACACTACAAATGGGTGCAGCGCAAGAGAAAGTCCCATGTTAGAACACGCTAAGCCCTAGCGCAGCTTAGTAATAGGGGCCCTGTGTTTTTTTATTAACCTAAGTGCCCTGTTATAAAATTACCCTCTCAAAATACTGACTAAGCCTGCCCAGACTTATACGGTCTGTGCCAGAGCTGGTGGTGGGAGGCGGGGCTGGTGGTTGGGAGGCGGGGATAGTGCTGGGCAGACTTATACGGTCTGTGCCAGAGCCGGTGGTGGGAGGCGGGGCTGGTGGTTGGGAGGCGGGGATAGTGCTGGGCAGACTTATATGGTCTGTGCCAGAGCTGGTGGTGGGAGGCGGGGCTGGTGATTGGGAGGCGGGGATAGTGCTGGGCAGACTTATACGGTCTGTGCCAGAGCCGGTGGTGGGAGGCGGGGCTGGTGGTTGGGAGGCGGGGATAGTGCTGGGCAGACTTATACGGTCTGTGCCCTGAAGAACACAGGTACAAATCAAAGTAGGGTATACACAAAAAGTAGCACATATGAGTTTATCTTGTTAGGCAGACTGGATGGACCGTGCAGGTCTTTTTCTGCCGTCATCTACTATGTTACTATGTTAAAATACTGACTAATGCTGTTCTTTTTTTAAAATGTGTTTTTTTATTCAAATGGCTGTTCCTGCTGGATGGTAACAGCGCTTGCACATGAATTTCCCAGTGGCCTTTCTAGAGTGGAGGAGTGGCCTAGTGGTTAGGGTGGTGGACTTTGGTCCTGAAGAACTGAGTTCAATTCCCGGCACAGGCAGCTCCTTATGACTCTGGGCAAGTTACTTAACCCTCCATTGCCTGCCTGGCATGAGTGGGAAAGCGTGGGGTACAAAAAAAAAGGGCTGTTTTACCAAACTATGGTAAAAAGTGGCCTTAGTTCATCCTTATGCACGTCTTTTCCACATGCTAAAGTCATTTTTACCACCTATTAATGGCCGATTTTTCTCTTTTCCCTATTAGCGGCCATGCGCTAATTTTCCCATTAGCACTTCACCTTAGCTCAGCAGGTCCGCAGCACCCTGGTATACCGCAGCAAACTCTCAGGGGTGCTACGACGCATCGCTCCCTACTTTCTCCTCCTGCAGATCCGGCATCTGCAGCTTCCTCCTTCTTCCCCCACTGCCGCTGCAGCGCTTGCAGCTTACATTTTCGGGTGACAGTGATTCACATAGGCATTGCAGGGAGTTCCCTCTGCCGTGTCTAGCCCTCGCAACTGGAAGTTGCATCAGAGAGGGCTGGACGCAGCAGACTGGGAAGGTACCAGAGTGCCTGTGTGAATCGCAGATGGCCCGAAAATGCAAACTGCAAGCGCTGCAGCGGTGATGGGGGAAGGAGAAGGAAGCGGCAGCGATCCTGGACCTGCAGGAAAGAAGGTAGGAGCGATGCTGCATTTGGGAAAGGTGTGCTGGTGTGAGAGGAAGGGACTGCAGGGAAAGAGAAAGGGAAACCTATGTGGTGAGGGTGTGTGGAGACCCATGTGGCTGGGGGGGGGGGGTGAGGAGACCCAGTGCATTTTGTCTAGCAAAAAAGGTGCCGGTACTCAAATGCCAGGCCACCCTTCAGGGGTGGAGTGATCATTGAGGCACCCACCCTACAATAGACAGGACCCCTGCAACCAGTCATAGAATCTATGACAAGGCAGAATTTGTATGTAGAACCTGAGCTCTTTCATTAAAATACGAGAACCATGGGTCAAGTTTAGCAGACAGTGGAAAAGGTGCCGGTACTCAGTACCCCCAAGTACCCCCTCAAAAAAAGCCCTGAGGAGACCCATGTGGCTGGACTGGAGGGGGGTGCAGAGACCCATGTGGCTGGGGGGGGGTGCCTCAGAGACCCATGTGGTCGGGAGGGAGAGTGCCGTGAACTGAAAATGATTGGGAACCCCTGCCTTAGCTTATAAGTCCCTACCACCATTCATTATGTATGCAATAAGGGCTCATGCACCAACCATTTGCTAATCGGTTAGCATGTGGCAACATAGCTGCGCTAACCGATAGCGCACAACGCGTCCGCTCTCTACCCCGTACTAAAAAATATATATATATATTATTTTTTAGCGCATGGGTAAAGCACGCACATGCAAAACTTACCATGAGTGCAGCCCGTAATAAACCCTTTTTAACCTGCTTACCGCAGCTTAGTAAAAGAACCCCTAAAATAGGCCTGCATATTCAGGGATCCTTTTGTAGAATACGTGGGACATTGTGCACATCCTAACCTGGATATCTCAGCTCCTACCTTGATGCCCTGTGCAAAATCAGGCTTTATATCTAATAAGAATTTAGGTCTGCTTCAGCTGTGTACGCCAGACCTCTAGCACACAGCGGTAATCTAACAATGAGAGAATTGCCCTCTGATTAAGCACCACTTACAAACCTTGGCTGTTTTTTTTTTTCTCAAGCTAACACTGTCAGTAAATGTGTCTGGCATTCATAAGTAGCTTTTCTAAAATAAATGCTAAACCCTGGAAAGAAGGCATGCGTGTCTTCCATCCTACCCCATGCAGTCTGCTTGAACGTGAAGAGAAGTGGTGAGTAATTAAAGTAGCTTTAATGTGGGCTTCTCGTTTTGATTTTTGCTGCCTCTGTGATTCATTGCCTTCTAATTCCAAGCATTTGGCAGAACCTTTTGATAGAATTCATATTTTCTTTTTTTATTATTATTATTCAGTTTTAAAATATAATACAATATGACATTCAGATATATTGAGGAAAATGCCAAAAATAAAATCACAGCAGGAAACATAAAAACTAAAAATAATGAAAGCAGCTAGCCCACCGGAGAATAAAGTCCCAAAGTTGACTGCAGGAATAGAAATATCATGCGATGAAGCTGGAGTGCAGTAAGTTTAAAACAAATAAGAGAAAATTTTTTTTACTCAGGGCGTAATTCAACTCTGGAATACGTTGCCGGAGAATGTGGTTAAGGCGATTAGCTTAGCAGAGTTTAAGAAAAGAAAAGGCCATAGAATGTTATTAAAGGGAGGTAGGGAAAAATCCACTATTCCTGGGACAAGCAGTACAAAATGCTTTGCTCCGTGGATCTTGTCGGGTGATTGTGACCTGGATTGGCCACTGTCAGAGACAGGGTGCTGAGCTAGATGGACCTTGGGTCTGTCCCAGTGTGGTGATGCTTATGTTTTATGTCTTAAAACCCTTCTCTTTTATCCACACTACAGAAAATATCAGGTAACCTCATTTTAACCTAAAAGTTGCAAAATAGTCTTTTCAACTAAGAAAAGGGGCTTTTACTAAGCTGAGTTGTGTTTTTAGGTCACGGCAGAAATCAGACGCAAACAATATGGGCAGCTTGATGTTTACTGCCAGCTGATTTCTACCGTGAGCTAAAGTAGAGGAGTGTGGTAGCCGTGTTAGTCCACTCTTAAGGTTATCAATAGAAATCAAACAAAATAAAACATGGAAAAGAAAATAAGATGATACCTTTTTTATTGGACATAACTTAATACATTTCTTGATTAGCTTTCGAAGGTTGCCCTTCTTCCTCAGATCGGAAATAAGCAAATGTGCTAGCTGACAGTGTATATAAGTGAAAACATTCAAGCATTACTATGACAGTAAAATAGATACCATTGGAGATTCTACATGGAATGTTGCTACTATTGGAGATTCTACATGGAATGTTGCTATTCCACTAGCAACATTCCATTAGAAGGCTGCGCAGGCTTCTGTTTCTGTGAGTCTTACGTCCTGCACGTATGTGCAGGACATCAGACTCACAGAAGCAGAAGCCTGCGCGGTCACGTTGGTGATCTACAAGGGCCGACTTCTACATGGAATGTTGCTAGTGGAATAGCAACATTCCATGTAGAATCTATAGAAATCAAACAAAATAAAACATGGAAAAGAAAATAAGATGATACCTTTTTTATTGGACATAACTTAATACATTTCTTGATTAGCTTTCGAAGGTTGCCCTTCTTCGTCAGATCGGAAATGTGCACTTTTATAAACCCACCTAGTGAATGATTTCCGATCTGAGGAAGAAGGGCAACCTTCGAAAGCTAATCAAGAAATGTATTAAGTTATGTCCAATAAAAAAGGTATCATCTTATTTTCTTTTCCATGTTTTATTTTGTTTGATTTCTATTGATTACCGTGAGCTAGAAATGCTACCACGGCTTTGTGAAAGACCCCCAAAGTCTCCAATTGACTCAATTAAAGAAAAATAATAGACTTCATATTTTCAATAATATTCACTGCCTGCTTCATTACAAATATTAATTGCATGAAAGGTAGCGTAAATTGATGTTTGTGTAGCTTTTTGAATAGGCGGAGGCTGTGAAGACCTCTGAAAGCTTTTCTCGGTTGCTTGTCTGCTTTCAGTTTGTTGTCCGTCATCGCTTCTTTTAACCAGATATGTAG
Source organism: Microcaecilia unicolor (assembly GCF_901765095.1). NCBI lineage: Eukaryota > Metazoa > Chordata > Amphibia > Gymnophiona > Siphonopidae > Microcaecilia > Microcaecilia unicolor. The sequence goes on from NC_044038.1 coordinate 217,996,809, forward strand.
AAATTCAACAGTTTTGTAGAGAGGATAGGGAATAAAGAGGGGCATTTTCGATATGACGGCTAAGTCCAGCAAAATCCGAATAAGAAAGGTCGTTTTTGGAAATAGAAAATTCTGTTTCGAACAAGGTTTTGTGCTTTGGTCATTTTGGGCCCTGTTTACCAAGGTGCACTAGCGTTTTTAGCTCGTGCACAAAATTAGGGCCCTCTGTAGGCTAACTGTGTAGGAATATTGTGGACGCCTACACAGTTAGCATGCGCTAATGGTTAGTGTGCGCTAAAAGCACTAATGTGCACCTAGAAGCTTAGTAAACGGCATTTTGGGGGTTTTTGGTCCATTTTTGAAAAAATAAAAAAAGAAGTACATAAGTACATAAGTATTACCATACTGGGAAAGACCATCGAGCCCAGCATCCTGTTTCCAACAGTGGCCAATCCTGGTCACAAATACCCGGCAAGATCCTAAAAATGTACAAAACATTTTATACTGCTTATCCCAGAAATAGTGGATTTTCCCCAAGTCCATTTAATAATGGTCTATGGACTTTTCCTTTAGGAAGCCGTCCAAACCTTTTTAAAACTCCGCTAAGCTAACCGGCTTTACCACATTCTTTGGCAACGAATTCCAGAGTTGAATTACACGTTGAGTGAAGAAAACTTTTCTCCAATTCGTTTTAAATTTACTACATTGTAGCTTCATCGCATGCACCCTAGTCCTAGTATTTTTGGAAAGCGTGAACAGACGCTTCACATCTACCCGTTCAACTCCACTCATTATTTTATAGACCTCTGTCATATCTCCCCTTAGCCGTAGAGATTCATGCCATTGGGATGTAGGAGGAGCCAGCATTTTTAGTAGGCTGGTCCCCCAGACATCCCAGGAGAGCAGTGGGGCACCCTAGAGAGCACTGTCCCCTACTGTACACCATTGCAACAGCACTTATGAGTGAAGGGGGCACCTATATGTGGGTACAGTAGGGTTTTGGTGAATTTGGGAGGGGCCACAGTTTCCACCACGAGTGTGACATGTAGAGGGAGATAGGGACCTGAGCCCTCCACATCATAATGCACTGCACTGACCACTACACTACTTCAGGGACCTGCATGCTGCTCTTATAGACATGACTTTAATATTTGAAGCTGTCGTAGAGGCTGGTAAATCATACTTTTATTCACATATTTGTGGTGGGGGGGATGAGAGGAGGTCAGTCATAGGCGCCCCGTATAAGAGGCTTGGGGAGGCTAAGCCTCCCCAGCCCAGCTGTGACCTTCCCCGCGGCCCCGCCTACCTCCTTCTCTAAATTCAGCCCTAGACGACTCCCGACTCGAAATCTTCTACTGCCGCCGCTTCTGTTGAGCAGCGCAGCGGCAGCCTGCAGCCAGGAACGAGACTACGATCAGCCAGCATAACATAAGAAAAAAAAGAAGCACGGGGCCGCAGCAGCCTTCAGACATGCGCTGACGGCTCTGCCGGTCTCTGCCCCGTGACGTCAATTTCCCGTTCTGGGGGCAGAGGACCAGCAGAGCCGACAGTGCATGTCTGAAGGCTGCTGCGGCCCCGCGCTTCTTTTTCTTCTTCTGTCAACGCTCCTGTAAAGAGGCCCGGCCAGAGGGAGAGAAGAGAACGTGGTCACTGGCGGGAAATGGTAGGAGGAGAGAGAGGAAGAGCAGGGGAGAGCCAGGGGACATGGACAAGAGCAGTGGAGAGCCAGAAAGAGATGGGGAGAGAAAGAGGGGCCATGGAAAAGAGCAGGGGAAAGCCAGGGACATGGAAAAAAGCAGGGGAGAGCCAGAAAGAGATGGGGAGAGAAAGAGGGGCCATGGAAAAGAACAGGGGAGAGCCAGAGAGAGATGGGGAGAGAAAGAGGGGACATGGGCAGGAGAGAGAGAGAAGCTGCTGGGGAGAAACTGGGGGAGACCCTAGCTGTCAGACTGAGAAATGCTGGCTGGATGAAAGGAGGGAGAAAGAGGAAAAATGCTGGAAGGAGGGGGCAGAATGAGGGAAGACGCTGGCAGGGAGGGAAAGAGGAAAGACACTGGAAGGATGGGGTGAGAGAGGACATGCTGAATGGAAAAGGGTCAAGAGAGAGAACTGTCTAGAAGGAAGGGGAGATAGAGGGAGACAATGGACGGAAGGATTGGGAGAGGGTAATGGGTGGAAGGATGGAGAGAAAAAGAGGGATGACACTGGATGGAAGGGTAGGAGAGAAAGAAGGAAGGTGCTGGGCATGGATGGAGGGGAGGGAAGTTTATGCACATGGATGGAGGGGAGTGAGGAGAAATGCTGGATATGGATGGAGGGAAAACTGTTGAATTTAAGAGCTGGATCGGGATACTGAAGGATAGGGACAGGGCTACAGATGGTAGACAGGACGCATAAGGACACAGGAGGATGGTGGACACTGCAGAGAAAAAATATCAAATGGAAAGAAGACACTGCATAAAACAGAAGACACTGGGACCAAAGCGAATAGAAAAACTAAATGATCAGACAACAAAGGTAGAAAAAAGTCAGAATTTATTAACTGCAATATGTCAGCTTTTGGAAATGTGCATCTGTGATGTTTTTCATGTAAGTTTCAATTTTTCTAGTATTGCTGCATGCTGAGGTGACTTCTTGAGGTAACTTTCCAGTTCAGTATTTTGCCTTCATATCTGTTGTGTCATGTGTTTTTCATGTGATCAAGGTGCAGTATTCTGCTAGCATGTAGTATTTTCAGCCCTTTTTGGTGTTTTTTTTGTTTCACTAGGTGGTGCACTGGTGTTTTAGAGCCCGGTGTAATTACAGTGCTGCTTTTCCATGCATAAGGTTGTAGCTTGTCCTGTCCTTGGAATTAGTACTGTTATGGTTTGGTAAGGTTATGAGTGTGTTTTTGCACAAATTTGTGCATAGTGTTTTGCAGTTGAGCAATTGTGGTTAGTACATGCTTTGAGCAACTACTTTATTCTTTGACATATGATACATATTTAATATCTAAATTTAATAAAAGGTATTAATTGTGACTTATTTTTTACTTATTCTATGTTGTCATTCCATGTAGAGGTCAGCCATTGCAGATCACCAATGTGGCCATGCAGGCTTCTGCTTCTGTGAGTCTGACGTCCTGCACGTCAGACTCACAGAAACAGAAGCCTGCGCAGCCTTCCTTCTACATGGAATGTTGCTACTGGAATAGCAACATTCCATGTAGAATCTCCAGTAGTATCTATTTTATTTTTGTTACATTTGTACCCTGAGTTTTCCCACTCATGGCAGGCTCAATGCGGCTTACATGGGTAATGGAGGGTTAAGTGACTTGCCTAGAGTCACAAGGAGCTGCCTGTGCCTGAAGTGGGAATTGAACTCAGTTCCCCAGGACCAAAGTCCACCACTCTAACCACTAGGCCACTCCTCCACTCTGGTATAGATATAGCTTCATTCTGTGAATGGGAAGGGATTTGATTTCTTTACCTGGATTTCCTTACTGCATTTTGGAAGAATTCCCCCCCCCCCCCTCCCCAGGTAGGATCTAGCAACTATTTTGGTGTTTTCTCGTACTGTTTTCAGGAATAACTCAAGGTGAGTTATATTTCCTGGAGGGTTTACAAACTAAATTGGAACTGAGGCGATAGAGGGTTATAGGGTGAAATTCTATATATGGGGACTAAATTTGAGCATACAAATTTTGCAATGCGGCCAAATTTTGCACACAACTTAATTGATCAATAAGCCAATCAGTGCCAATAATTGGGCGATAAGCAATTATCGGCATTAATTAAAATTTGTAAGCGCAACTTTCTAAGCGCATTCTGTAAAGTGGTGTGCATAAATTCTAAAGCATGGATCTCAAAAGGGTGGCATGGCCATGGAAGGGGCATGAGCGGGTTGTGGGCATTCATAAAAATGATGTGCAGTGTTATAAAACATGCCCAATTCCCACCTAAATTAGGCGTGGACATTTACACCAGGTTTTAGTTGGTGTAAATGGCTGCACCAAAATTTTAGTCACGAGGATGGGCGTACACATATTCCACAAACCACACCTAACTCTAGGTGAGGTTTATAGAATAGTGCTGAGTGCAGACTTTTTCAGCACCATACATAGAATTTCCCCCTACCTGACTTGCCGAGGATCAAGCGGAGCAGTGGTGAGATCTGAACCCAGCTCCTTGGTTCTCAGCTCATGCTCTAACCATTTGGTCATTGCTCCAACTGTCTCTACAGTGTCCCTTGTCCCTGTCAGACCAAGATGATAGAACCAGGTATCCCCCAGGCTGTCTTTTATCATTTGGCCAACTTCCTTCATGGCCACCCATATCTGTTCCAGATTTTAACGCTGGTGAATGATGGATGACTGAAAACTCATTTGTTGCTTTTGAGTTAAACCTGCACATCACAACTTGACGTGTACTGGAATTTGGTTCTTGCAAGTGCTCATAAATGGCAATTCTATAACTGATCGACTAGCTTTAGGTGCCACTTTTGTGGGAATCTGGTACAAGTCACCCAAAGTTAGGTGCCGGGATGATCCACACTAAGCTACTATTCTAGTTTATCTCTTTGGGCAGACTGGATGGACTGTACATATCTTTATCTGCCATCATCTACTATCTCTCTATATAAAAGGCAACACCAACGTTCTATGAAGCCTCCAGCGGGAAGTGTGAAGGGGGAGAGATATCCGGTTTCCCCATGAGTGTCTGCCCCGCCCTCTCTGTAACACAGTGAAGGAAAACACAGCAAAGCAGTGAAGGACTCAGAGGGGGGAGGGGAGAGAGGGCAGAGGGCAGGGACACACACTCCCACATGCACACAGAAGAAAACCTTGCTAGCCCCCCCGTTTCATTTGCATCAGAAACGGGGCTTTTTTTACTAGTGTTCTATAAAGACCATTCCATGTAGAGCATCCTTTATAGAATATTAGCTTAGTGTGCGTTTCGTACCTAGCTTTGGGTGCGCCTTTGGCTGGTGTAAATGCTCCCGCCCAACTAATGACAGTTAGAAGCATAAATGACAGTATTCTATAACTGCACGCCCAATTGCTTGGCATACTCCTGACCCACCCATACCCTCCTATGGCCACGCCCTCTTTGGAGTTGCATGCAGTGAAAATTAGGCACGCATGTTATAGAATAGGGCGTAGGGCTGATCCATCCGTAACTCCTCATGACTGCCAATTAAATTCTTGTTAATGTCAAATACTGGTGTTGCCAATTGCTGTTATCTCCAATTAAGCCAATTACTTGGCAAACTTGAGTGCCTAAATTTGGACGACCTATACACAATCCCCCCACCCCCTTTGTGTGTAAATGTACAGAATAGCAGCACTTTTGCTGATTCCTCGCTTCCTGAAATGTAAGGTGACGTTTCAGCTACTCTTTCTCCAAACTCCATCCTGTTGATCTGATTCATGCTTCTAACATTTTGTGCATTTGCTTGGGGAGTGACCAGAGCTCTGTCTTTAGATGTTTCCTTCCTCTGATTCCTCTTCAGCTCTTCGCACCACGTTCACACTGCACGTGTACAATGCAATGCCTGCATGGGGATTCTGATAAAGATCAAGACAGTGATATCGCCGATCGGCTTAGATTCCTAACTACAGAAGTGGCTAACCGTAGGTAGAATCCAAAATTATGAAAAGGTACTGAAGAGTTGAAGTTTTGTTTAGTTATCAGTGGACTTTCTAGGCAGTTTGCAATAAAATGATAAAATAATCACGGAGAAATGTAATAACTGATAGGAAAATAAAAGCCTAACGTAACAGTAATAGAACCAGATGTGACTGCTCGCCTATCCCACCTCAAGCCACAAGCATGAGAAACAAAAAAATTACAATAATTAACGTAGGCCAAAGGCATCCTGGAATAAGAATGCGTTTAGCTTCTTTTTAAATACCCCCATGGAATCAGGGTCGCCGAGAGACTAGGCCGGGCACGGGGCAAGGCCGCCCCGTGTCGCTGCCCCTGCCGCTGCAGTCCCCAGTCTCACCTGCCTGCCTCCTCGGCTCCGGGCCCCCTGCATTCAAAGCGGCAGTCACAGATCGCCTCTCTTCTGGCCTTCACTCCCTGTGTCCCGCCCTCGTCTGATGTAACTTCCAGTTTCCGCGAGGGCAGGACACAGGGAGGGAAGGCCCGAAGGGAGGCGATGTGTGACTGCCGCTTCAAATGCAGGGGGCCCGGAGCCAAGGAGGCAGGCAGGTGAGATTGGGGACTGCAGCGCCAGCGGCATGACCCCGGCGCTGGGCCCCTCTCGGCAGCCCTGCATGGAATATATATATATATATAGTTCCATTTGTACCCCGCACTTTCCCACTCATGGCAGGCTCTATGCGGCAGGCAATGGAGGGTTAAGTGACTTTGCTCCAATATGAGATTAAGAGGAAGAGCATTCTAAACGTAAGAGCCAATTACACTAAAAATCCGAGACCTAATTGTTTCTAGACAAATGACATGAAAAGAACACAGGGGCCCTTTTACTAAAGTGCGTAAGTGCCTACGTGCATCCAACGTGCGCCAAATTGGAACTGCCACCCGGCTACTGCGTGCCCTGGGCGGTAATTCCATTTTTGACGTGCGCCCAAAACGTGCGATTACCCGGTGGTAATCAGCAGTTTCCGTGCGCTGGCCGCTTACCGCCCGATTAGCGCATGAGACTTTTCCACTAAGTAAATGGGCGGCGGTAAGGTCTCAGGCCAAAAATGGAGGTGCACTGGTTTTAATTTTGCTGTACGTCCGTTTTCAGCCACAACAACAAAAAAAAATGCCTTTTTTTCAGACGCTGAAAAATTGACCTGCATGCGTCCATAACACACGCCTATAGCAGCGCAGGCCACTTTTAGGCGCCGCAGTGTTCTAACAGGAACATAGGGATTGTGGAAACCTGAATAATAAACCTTGTGGATCAACAGAAGGATCTTATATGTGATTCTATAATTAAAAGACAGCCAATGCTCTTGATAAAGTAATAGTGTACTGTAGTAATTACAGTAGTGGTCTCAGAGCCAGAGCAGCCAGAATCCTACTTCTTCTATGACCTTGGGCAGGTCCCTTTTGTCACCTTGAACAAGTCTTTTTACCCTCCATTGCCTCAGGTACAGCTAAGATTGTAAGCTCGACTGAGCAGGGAAATAACTTATGCATCTATATTGTAACTCACCTTGAGCTCAGGTTTGAAAGACAGAAGTAATGAAATCTAAAATTCAAATCCAGGTTTAGAATATCTCATTTTCATTGAATTATTTAAGTAGAAAGGTGAAATTGCTTATGAATGCTTCAGCTACCAGGAGCTCAAATAAAATGTCAAAGCTTTTTCTAGTCAATATCTCGGTTTTGGTTTGACAAACTGCTTATGCAATCGAATATATTTACGCCCCTGTTTACAAAGCCACCCTAGCAGCTCCCAGTGCGCCAATGCTGACACAGATCATTCACTTTGAATGGGCTACGTTGGCATTGCCACATGGCAGCCGCGAGCGCAGCTTTGTCACAGGTGAATTCTGACACGTTTTCTAGTTCAACGTCTTTTAATTTGAACTTCTATTTTTTGCTAGATATAGTTAACGCAATCTGTTCAGCAAAGTGCATTATTTTATCTGTCTTGATTTGCATTGCCTGCAGGGAACTAGAGAGGAGAGATGAAAGAGACGTTTAAATATCTCAAGGGCATTTATGTACAGGAAGTGAGCCTTTTTCAACTGAAGGAGAGCTCTGGAACAAGGGGGGGGGGGGGGGGGCCTACGATGAAGTTAAGAGGGAATAGGCTTAGGAGTAATCTAAGGAAGTATTATTTCACAGAAAGGTTGGTGGAAGTGTGGATAGGCCTCCCCGGTGGAGGTTGTGGAGTCCAGGACTGTGTCAGAATTTAAAAAGGCACGGGATAAGCTTGTGGGATCGCTTAGGAAAAGGAAGAGTTAGGGGTTACAGAGGATGGACAGACCGGATGGGCCATTTGGCCTTTATCTGCCGTCATGTTTCTATTGTCATTTGTTATGAAAGATTCTAACCGGGATTTGATAGACTCGTCTCTTCTTGCCAATTACCTTGAGCGTAAACGTATCAAAATTCAAATACCAACAATTAAAAATAATGAAAATAAAGTAACAACTATTACCCCGGATATCCTACAGACATTCTCTGAAATCTATCAAAAACTATATCAATCTGAATTTACAGGAGATTCAAAAGAAATAGAAGCTTTCTATTGTCATTTGTAGTAGAGGAGTGTGGTAGCCGTGTTAGTCCACTCTTAAGGTTATCAATAGAAATCAAACAAAATAAAACATGGAAAAGAAAATAAGATGATACCTTTTTTATTGGACATAACTTAATACATTTCTTGATTAGCTTTTGAAGGTTGCCCTTCTTCGTCAGATCGGAAATAAGCAAATGTGCTAGCTGACAGTGTATATAAGTGAAAACATTCAAGCATTACTATGACAGTCTGACAGGGTGGGAGGATGGGGGTGGGTAGGAGGTATGCATGGGGACATCAAAGCATATCATTGATATTCTAACAGGATGGGTGTGGATATTGTCATTTGTAAAATACAGGTCCTGTAATGGCATGTTTTCAAGCCATTTGATTCCTGTATTTTTAACTCCTGCTGTATTCCACATTAACCAGTCTATGGCTAAACTGGATAGCAATGGTGGCAGTACACAACCTTACCTGACTCCAGTTACTATTTTAAACTTATTTGTATAACCATCTTCCATTCTGATACAGCATTCATCTGTGTTCTCACACCTGATGAACTTGGCAGGCATTCCATGCAATTTCATAATACTCCGTAGTCTCTCTCTGTGGATTGTAAGCTCTTTGAACAGGGACTGTCTTTTTGTGTATGGTGTACAGCGCTGCGTATGACTTGTAGCGCTATAGAAATGATAAGTAGTAGTGGATACCGTTGAATGCTTTTGCAAAATCCACAAAATTTATAACTACAGGAATTTTATACTCAAAATCCTTTTCTAATACTGTGTGCAGTGCGGAAATTTGATCAATGCGGGATCTGTTGGGTCTGAACCCCGTTTTTTTTTTCTTTTCATAGTAAGTTGTCACTTGAGTCTTAAGCTAAGAATCCTTCTACCGTAAACATTTTTTCAGTACAGATCAAACAACAGGTCTTCTCCAATTATTGCTGTCCAATAAATGTCCTTTTTTGTCAGCTTTACCTTTCTTCCAGACATCTGATGTTTTTTTTTCCCTTCCCCATGCCACATTACACAATTGTAGTAGCCATTCAGGCCCAGATGCATCAAACAAACGTAACAAAATCTAAATCGTTAAAGTCCTTAACGATTTTGAAAAACCGAAGCATGCACCAAAAAAACAGGTCAAACATGTTCGTTGCGGTATCCTGAAGTACAATGTATCACTGAATCGTAATCCCCGTCGTAATCGGCCCCTAAATCATGCGCAGAGCAGCCAAGCGTTATGCTGGCTGCTCTGCGCATGCCACAAACGTCCAAAAAAAACCACAACACAAACATGTGGCTCCTCACTTCCCCCTGCACTAACCAAAACATTTAAAAAATCCAAATAGATCGGGAGGGGGCAAAGGCGCTCGTCAGGAGCGTCCTGTATGGGCGCCCTTGCCCTCCCCCCGAGATCGCCGCTGTTCCCCGCTTCAGCCGGTTTTAATAAAAACAAATCTCCAAATTTTCTCATCCCCGGTAGAACATCTGATCGCCAATTGCTTCTCCCTTCTCCGTGAATCTGTTGTTCCTGGGCCCGCCCTCCATTGACATAAGTTACCTACGTTATCTACGTAGGTAACTTACGTCAATGGAGGGCGGGCCCAGGAACAACGTCGGAGAAGGGAGAAGCAATTGGCGATCAGATGTTTTATCCCGTGCAGCACCTTCTCATACAGGTGAGAGGCACTACACGGGACGGTAATGTGGAAGGGGGGTCCGGTGGAGGGTGGGAGCGGCGGCGACGATCCCAGGGGGTGGGGCACGGGGGCGGAGGCGGAGGATGGCGGGAGGTGGAGCCCTGGAGCAAGGGACAGGAAACACAGGAAGGGAGGGGGACCGGGGATGAGAAAATTTGGAGATTTGTTTTTATTACAACCGGCTGAAGCGGGGAACAGCGGCGATCTCGGGGGGGGGGGCAAGGGCGCCCATACAGGACGCTCCTGACGAGCGCCTTTGCCCCCTCCCGATCTATTTGAATTTTTTTTTTGTTTTGGTTAGTGCAGGGGGAAGTGGGGAACTACCGGTTTGCGTTTTTATATAACTTTTTTTTTTTTTTACATGCCAGCTTGCATTTTTAAGGTGCAGGAGGGAGCGGGGAGATGACAGCTCAGGCCTGAATGACAGGTCTGAGAGCTTGCTAAATTTGTCACGTTAAATGATTCGTTAGAATCGTCGGTATGGTTAGTGCATAGCGAATTGTCCACATTTCAATGGTAGTTTCTGGTTTGCATTCCGTTTTCGTTATCTGCTAGTGGCTTCAGAAAAAGGCCTATAATGCATGCAACAGCCGCAAATTTTGTCGTTAGAGGGTCATTAAAGGGTCGTTAGAGTTTTGTGCATCTAGGCCTCAGTCATTTGATTTGATCCTTTCTTCAAGAATTCTGCATAGCTGTTAGGTGTGCTGGTAAATTTTTAACAACGGGCTCTCTCTCCGGGCATAGCCGGCCCTGAAATTTGGGGGGGGGGGGAATACATGCCTCTCTCTCTCCTCCCTTGTGTGGGCATGCTAGGCATACCTTTGCCAAGCCCCACCAGCCAATAAATGGACTGCCACCATTCTCTGCTGCTTGTTTCTGGCTCTGAGCAGCATGATGGAAGCTTCTTGCTCTTGCATGAAAAGCCCCAGCCTGATGCTCAGAGTCAGAAACAGGGAGCAGCAGCAGTCTAATTACTTGGCTGGTGGGGCCAGCATCACTGCCAGCAAAGTAAAAGAGAATTCAGGAGGGGGCCAAAGCCGACATTTTGGGAGTCAGTTGTTAAAGTAGCCATGGGGAGGCCTACTTTAACAACCGGCTCCCAAAATTCTTAAAAACTTAACAAACGGCTCTCGCGAGCCCGTGAGAGCCCGCTCCAGCACACCACTGGCTATTATCCTGGCGATTTTCTGTTCCTCAGTCCCTTTATGGCTTTGATTATCGCAGGAGCGTAGCCAGACACCAAAGTTTGGGTGGGCTTGGACCCAAGATGGGTGGGCAGAAGAACCCCACCTCATCCCACAGATGATGTGATCTCTCCTCTCACCTGCATGCCATATCGTCTCTCAAATATTCTCCCTCTCCTGCATACCTTTTAAATAGCAGATTTTCACCGGCAACGGTCAGCAACTAATACACACTGCTGATGTTGGCTCCATACCCTTCCCTCTGATGCAACTTCCTGTTTCCGCCTAGGCAAGAATACATCAGAGCGAAGGCAATGGGGCCGGTGCGAGCAGTATGCATCAGTCACTGCTCACTGCAGGCGAAGATCTGCTATTTACAAGGTATGCAGGAGGGACAGTTGTTGGGAGTTTTCGGCTGGTGGGGCTTGGGGATCCCTGCCAGCCACATTATAGCCATGCTGGTACTCACCAAGCCCACCCTTGGCTATGCCACTGGATTATCGCATCCATTGCCATGCTTCAGCAATTGACTGCTCTTATTCTGTTTCAGGCCTTGGGTGGTTTAGTATTTCCTTAAAATGTTCTTCCCAACGTTGGGCTTTCTTTTTTGTCTGTAATGACTTTGCCATCTTTGTCTGTTCCTGTTAACGGATTGATTATGTGACCCCGTGTTTTCAAGCCTCCTTGTTGTGCTGCATCATCTGCTCTTTGAGCATTTTCTTCAGCTGATCTTCTCTTGGCTCATTTTGCACCTTTTTTACTTTGTTGCTGACTGACTTGTCACGTGATGCAATTAATGAGTGGATTTCTTTTTTCCTTCTTTATATATTTCCAAGTTTCTTCAGTAATCAATATCAATTTATTGTTTATATACCGCTGGCTCCCCAGGTGGGTTCACCACGGTTTACAAAAATCAATTAAAAAGCAAACATCAGTTAAAATACAAATAAAATACAGAAGTTTGATGAAATGATAATCATTAGACATGACAACAGTTATCAAATAAAAAAAAGTTTTCATCTTCTTCCTGAAAACAAAATAAGAAATTTCTAATCTCACAATAGAAGGTAATAAGTTCCATAATGGAACTACAGCAAAAGAAAACAAAGAATTAAAAATCCTAAAAAAAAAAAAAAAATCAAACACCTCTAGAACTTGGGGGGCAAAATACCACGGGTAATTATAATCGTACTGATTGACCAAATAAAAAATCTTTAAAAATATTCAAGAGCTCCAAAGTAAACCCATATATTATTACCTGAAATAACAAACAGGTAGATTTAAATATTCGCTTATATATGGGAAGCCAGTGAAATGTCAGCAAACAAGAAGTGACTCTATCAAATTTCTTTAACTTGAAAATCGGTTAAGCAGTGATGTTTTGAATAACTTAGACGACAGTCCCAAATACAGGACATTACAATAGTCTACAATGTTCTTTTTTTATTTTTTGCTGTACCCAGTTTATTTGGGGAGATGCCTTGTAACAGGGGCGGACTGACCATTTGGGCAACCGGGCAGTGCCTGAGTTCCCAGGCTCTCTCACCCCTGCAAACATAAGTACATAAATATTGCCATACTGTGAAAAGACCAAAGGTCCATCAAGCCCAGCATCCCGTTTCCAACAGTGGCCAATCCAGATCACAAATACCTGGCAAGATCCCAAAAAAGTACAAAACATTTTATACTGCTTACCCCAGAAATAGTGGATTTTCCCCAAGTCCATTTAATAACATTCCATGGACTTTTCCTTTAGGAAGCCGTCCAAACCTTCTTTAAACTCTGCTAAGCTAACTGCCTTTACCACATTCTCTGGCAACGAATTCCAGAGTTTGTAATTACACGATGAGTGAAGAAAAATTTTCTCCGATTAATTTTAAATTTACTACATTGTAGCTTCATCGCATGCCCCCTAGTCCTAGTATTTTTGGAAAGCGTAAACAGACACTTCACATCTACCCGTTCAACTCCACTCATTATTTTATAGACCTCTATCATATCTCCCACAGCCTCCCTCCCCCGAGTCCCACCTTAAAGGGCTCTGGTGGTCTAGTGTTCTCTTCAGGGCCACTAGACCCTGGGTCCTTCAAGGTAGGACCAGGGAAGGGGCACTAGTGTTCAGAGAGGGCAGCGGTATGTGGATAGGGGCGTAGGCAGTGCCCGGGGGGATCAATGACCCTTACTGCCCCGGGGGCCCAGAGCACTGTCAGTCCGTCCCTGTTTTATAGTTCCTCTTTGATCAATTTTGTACAATTTCATCATCTGGTTCACTGTCTGAATATTTGTCTGCTAAATCTTTGAATCATTTTGATTTGAGTGTTCAGAAATCCTCTGCATTCTGCTGGTCCTTTCATTTCTGCGCTCTTCTAAGCTTGATCTGGATTTTTGTATATATCTGTAGGATCTGACATCATAGTGATCTGATCCACCTTCCTCTGGTTACTTTCAGGCTTATTTTCAAAAGAGAAGGGCGCCCATCTTTCGACACAAATCGGGAGATGGGCATCCTTCTCCCAGGGTCGCCCAAATCGGCATAATCGAAAGCCGATTTTGGGCGTCCTCAACTGCTTTCCGTCGCGGAGACGACCAAAGTTCATGGAGGCGTGTCGGAAGCATAGAGAAGGCGGGACTGGAGCGTGCCTAACACATGGGTGTCCTCGACCAATAATGGAAAAAAGAAGGGTGTCCCTGACAAGCACTTGGGCAACTTTACTTGGGCCATTTTATTTTTACGACCAAGCCTCAAAAAGGTGCCCAAACTCACCAGATGACCACCGGAGGGAATCGGGGATGACCTCCCCTTACTCCCCCAGTGGTCACCAACTCCCTGCCACCCAAAAAAAACCTTTTTAAATATTTTTTGCCAGCCTCTATGCCAGTCTCAAATGTCATACCCAGCTCCATGACAGCAGTATGCAGGTCCCTGGAGCAGTTTTAGTGGGTGCAGTGCACTTCAGGCAGGCGGACCCAGGCCCATCCCCCCTTACCTGTTACACTTGTGGTGGTAAATGTGAGCCCTTCAAAACCCACCAGAAACCCACTGTACCCACATGTAGGTGCCCCCGTCATCCCTTAGGGCAATGGTAGCGGTGTACAGTTGTGGGGAGTGGGTTTGGGGGGGTGGGGGGGCTCAGCACACAAGGTAAGGGAGCTATGCATCTGGGATCAATTTGTGAAGTCCACTGCAGTGCCCCCTAGGGTGCCCGTTTGGTGTCCTGGCATGTGAGGGGAACCAGTGTACTACGAATGCTGGCTCCTCCCACGACAAAATGACTTGGATTTGGTCGTTTCTGAGATGGGCGTCCTCGGTTTCCATTATGGCTGAAAATCGGGGACAACCATCTCTAAGGATGACCATCTCTAAGGTCGACCTAAATTTCACGATTTGGGCGTCCCCGACCGTATTATCGAAACGAAAGATGGACGCCCATCTTGTTTCTATAATATGGCTTTCCCCACCCCTTCGCCGGGACATCCTACAAGGACGTCCTCAAGAAAACTTGGGCGCCCCTTTCGATTATGCCCCTCCACGTGATCTAACTGGTTTTCATATTGCCTGTCGGATGAGTGCCATGTGACTTTGTGAATGTCTTTACTGTATGTGGGAACTTTGTGTCGCCACTGACTTAAGTTATTTGGTTGATACAACTGAACAAATCGTTCACCATTATTATTTTGTATTCCAACACCAGTGATTCCCATTGTCCTTTCCTAGCCACTATTTTCCAACTTTAGCATTTAAATCGTCTATTAATATGTTGTGTGTTGGAACTTAGTTGATGGATATCTTGTAGCATGCAATAGAAATTGTCCTTCACACCTTCTGCAGGTTCTGTGGGTATGTAGCACTGTATAATTGTGACTTTGGCATGTTGAGCCATATATCTTGCTGTAATTAGTCTCTCAATAATTAGTTTCCATTCTATCATTGTATTACCTGCAGCTGATGACATAAAGATTGCAACACCTTTCCTTCCGGACTATATTATTGTTTTTCCATCGGAAGTTCTCTTGTTAACATCTATCTAACTTGTTTCACTGACTCTGAGGATCAAGGTGATACCATTTCATTTCCTTTTCTTGTTTCCATTAGTACGGCGTACATTCCAGCATCCAGCCTTGGTGGTGGACTTTACCATGAGTACTGAATCCCGCACCAAGGTGTGCTTTCAGCTTTGTCCGTGGCTCATCATATGATGTTGTCTTTTGACATTCAACTTGTTTTCCTCACAGCGAGGTCTCATGATGGCAGTACAGCCGGTCCTGTCAAATAATGTGTGTTTCAATGCGTTGTTTGTTTCTGCTGTCTTTTTAGCGGTAGATAAACAAGGCAATTTAAATGGCCAGGAATGGCTTCTGGCCCTTTAAATCACTTGTCCGGGGCGAACCGGACGTATTCAGTGGCACTTAAAATACCCGGTTAGTGCCTAATCCAGAACCAGCTATTTTGTGGGCATTCCTGTGGTGAAATCAGCACTCAGCCAGTTCAGAGGTCCTTTAACTAAGCTGCGGTAAAAAGGGCACTGCGCAGCGGCAGCTATATTTGCCGTCTGCTGCAGCCTGAAAATAGCCATGGCCATGCAGTAAGATTGTTGGCTACATGCATACATACCGCTAGATTCTGTACAGGTTACCCAAAGTTGGGCCCCAAAACTAATTAGCTAATGAGGTGATAACAATTATTGGCATTAACAAGCACCTAATTAGCAGTAATTAAGAGTCAACCCTTGGATTCTATATAGCATGTAGTTTATAGAATATGCACATACACCAATTAGGAGCACCCATTTAGGCCACCTAAATCCAAGTCTAAATACATGCCCCTAAGCTAGGCGCAGATCGGGTGTATTCCATAATAGTGCATATAGTTTTTTGAAATGCCCCATTCCACGCCCATAGGCATGCCCCCTTTTTGCCTGTGTGCACTAGAATTTACACACACCGCATTATAGAAGTGCACATAAATTCTAATTAAAACCAATTAATGCTGTTAATTGGTTGTTAATTACCAGTTATCAGCGCTGATTGGATTATTAATCAATTAAGTTGTGTGCACAATTTAGCCATGTGGCCAAATTAGTATGTACAATTTAAGGTGTGCGCACTGAGTTATAGAATACGCCTAGAAAGTTGTGCAGATAAATTCTAATTAAAGCCAATTAATGCTGCTAATTGGTTGTTAATTACCAGTTATCAGCGCTGATTGGATTATTAATCAATTAAGTTGTGTGCACAATTTAGCCATGTGGCCAAATTGGTACATACAACTTAAGGCGTGTGCACCGTGTTATAGAATACACCCAGACAGGGCCATCAAGGGACTGGGCCGGGCCCGGGGCAAGGCCGCCCCTGGGACCCCGCCCCTGCCGCCCTCGCCGCCCCACCCCCGAGGTCGCCGCCGCTCCCCCCTCCACCCCCCCGAGGTTGCCACCGCTCCCCCCCTGAGATCGCCGCAGCCACTGCTCCCCCTCCACCCCCCCCCCCCGAGGTCGCCACCGCCGCCACTCCCTCCCTCTGTCCGCTACTGGGCCGGGCCCCCCTGCATTGAAATCACAGTCTCACCTCCGTGAAAGCAGCACTGCAGGCAGCAAAACGCCTCCCTTCAGCCCTCCTTCCTTCCTTGTGTCCCACCCTCGCGGAAGTTACGTCAGACGAGGGCGGGACACAGGGAGGGAAGGAGGGCCGAAGGGAGGCATTCTTCTGCCTGCAGGGCTGCTTTCACGGAGGTGAGACTGTGATTTCAATGCAGGGGGCAGACGGTCGGCGAGGGAGGGTGGGTGGGACTGCGGTGCCGGGCCCCCCTTGGAGGCCCAGGCCCTGGGAATTTTATCCACCCTGCCCCCCCCCCCTCTCGGCGGCTATGCACCCAGAAAGTTGTGCACATAAATTCTAATTAAAGCCAATTAATGCCGCTAATTGGTTTTTAAGTATCAGCGCTGAATGGCTTATTAATCAATTAAGTTGAGCTCACAGTTTAGCCATGTGGCCAAATTAGTACGCACAGCTTAAGGCACCATATATAGAATTTGGGGGTTAGGGTTTAATGATAGATGTATGCGCATTAGGTTACCTTATGTCTGACTGCGATCCTCATTTGTTTTTCTGTTTTATGCTGATTGTTTTTGTTAGATGGATTGCACATTTTGTTATACGCTTTATGTTTTTGGATGGTTTAAATTGTTCCTTGCCTTGAACAGGTTCCCTAGATATTTCAATTAATCAATAAACACATGAATAGGGAACCAGAGGTCCAGAATAGTCTTGAACTTGCAATAAATAATCAGTCTCTTCTTTAGGCTGCGAACGCCTTTGAATCTGGGAGCTCTATAAATTTTGAAAGAAAGTTAATGATGGTTGACCATACAGAAATATGATTGATTCATGGGCTCTGCAAAGATTTTTGAATGAAAGAACGCTTCTAAAAGATGAATCATCGCTAATTTGCATTTAGTAATTAAGCCGATGACTGGCAGCCTTTTAAATGGATAGGGCACAACTGAATCTATTCCGTCTGTGTACACCAGATAATTGCCTTCATTTCCACACAGTTGAAAGGTCTCTCTACTTCCTTCACCTCACACCACCAACACTTTACTCAGCCCAGGCTGTATTTTAAGTAACACCTCCTCTTCATTTCTTGTGTGTAGAAAAACATCTGTTCTGTTTTGTCACGGTTTTCTTGAGAGTAACTGGAAATTTGAATAAATATATTTTTTTAGCTTTCATTACTCATCTTTACAAACCAAAACTCAGTCTGAGTTATAGTCAGAAATGGTAGATATTTTCCTGCCCCCAAGAGCTTACAGTTTGTCAATTTACTAAGCTAATTGCATCTAGCAAGTGGAAGGGAAGCCTAATGATTTGTGCAGTGGACTGAGAAATCTGGGGATCTGGGTTTGATTCCCACCGTTGTTCCTTGTGTTTCCGGTCAAGTCATTAAATCCTCCGTTGTCCCAAGTACAAAAACTTAGATTGTGAGCCCACAAGGGACAAAGAAAGTACTTACATATAATAAATGCAAACCACTTTGGTTATACCACAAAAACCAGTATATCAAATCCACTAGCCTTTACCCTATAAAGCATGAAAACCTGGTCCAGTGCATATTTGAAAATGATGAGATGTGTCACATGCTAATGCATGCAAACCAGCTCATTGTTCAGTATATCACATAATGTGGATTGTGTTAAACTGCACAAACTGTGTTATTCATGGAACGTTAACAGAGGTGGTGTTAACTTACCACCAGGAGTATCAGTACACTAACTTAAAGGGACCAGCTTGTTGAATTACAAATGTTCCTCTCACTGGCCAGAATCAGTGGTAGGGTAGTGGTAAGGGGCTTGTCCCCCACAGCTCCCCCATAAAGTATGGAAAAATGTAAATACAAAATATGAACACCCAAGCCGTGCCCTTTTGGTTTAAAAAGTACAGGCCCTCCCCTTGCAGCCGCCGTCTTCTGCAGGGCAAAATCAAGGTACAGGACAGGCAAACTAGGCAGGGCTGACTCTTCTCCCCAGTCCTTGCTTATTATCCTCCAGTCAGCAGGAGGCATCAGTAAGATACACTTCTTATTTCTTTTGTCTCCCTCTGCCGACTTTCAAATGCAGTCAGAACCAGGCCGGGCCCTGTTCTGGTGTCTTTCTAACATATTAGGAGGGAGGGAGGGAAGAAGGTAGGTAAATGGATGAGGGGGAGGGGGGCAGGAGGTCCTGATAGGATTGGAGGATGTCAGAAGAGGTCGGGGATTGCATGGGAAATTATGTACATACCAGGGGCGAACTGACCATTTGGGCAACTGGGCAGTGACTGAGGGCCCAGAGGCTCTGCCTGGATGCCTTGTGCACTGCTGGTGATCTAGTGGCCTCAGTGAGAGAAACATGTTCCTTCCTGCATGGCCTGCTGGGCTGTAGCTATTTCCCCCTGCCTGGCACCACCATATTTTAAAAATGGCAGCTCCCTGCGGAAGTCTCGTGAGACTGCTGAGACCTGCAAGACTACCGCAGGAAGTTTCGGCCGCCATTTTGAAAACACAGTGGTGCCGGCAGGCAAGGGAATAGCAGCAGCGCAGTGGGCAGGAAAGAACATGCCCCCCCCCCCCCACACACACACAGAGGCCACGAGACTACCAGGACCCCTCAGGTAGGACTGGGGCAACGGGGGTGATGGCTGCAGTGGCAGGGGAGGTGTCAGGCAGCTGCCGAGCAGGGGGCCAAGACCACCTTCAGTCTGCCCCTGGTACATACATAATCACTTAATACCCAGGGTGCATATACGTATAGAAATATGTAGAGAGAAAATGTAATTTATCTTGCTTGTGCTAGAAGCCTTGTATTCACTGTTTGGTTTTGGGTGGTTAACAAAATATTATCAGGCTGATATTCAGCCAGCGACAGTCAGCGTGTTTTAAATGCTGACAGTCCCCAACTAAATTAACCCCAGATATTCAATGATTGGCCATGTCTGGGCACCAGACTTTAGAATAATAAACAGATAAATGATCTGAATGTTTCAAGGAAAAAAAATCAATCTTAATGCGGTATTCTGAATAGTCTGTAACTTTCGGCCAACAGTACCTGAAAACAACCCAAATATATTACATTGCACTAATCTAAAGAGCTCAGCAATAGTGCCTGAACCAATAGCCAAAATCGATATTCCTGAAAATATTTACGGATACAACATAATTTACATAATTAATCTTTTCTTACCTTTCATGGTTGGAAATTTAAAAAAATTAAAGACCCCAGATCAACAAAATCAGCCAACTGATACCAATATAACATGATCATACAAGTAAACTGGTACATTACTGAACAAAGTTTTATAAAGAAAACAACTAAATTTAAACTGTACTCTAGCTTCAATAGGAAGCCAGCGCAAGATGACGTGGTTTGCTCCGAGACTGTCAAACATTTTAAGTGAAAAAATTAAACAAACAGCCATATTTTGGACAGTTTGGAGCCTTCATAGTTGTTTAGAAGAGGCAAAATAAAAAAGATTGCAATTATCCAGTTGCAATGAAATTAAAGCTTGAGTAAGTAATCTAAACTGGTCTACAGAAAAAATATTTTTTATCCTACAAAGTTTTCTCATTAAACCAAACGTTTTCTTAGATGATTGACTTGCAAGCTTATTTTCGAAAGAGAAGGGTGCCCATCTTCCGACACAAATCAGGAGATGGGTGTCCTTTTCTCAGGGTCGCCCAAATCGGCATAATCAAAAGCCGATTTTGGGCGTCCTCAACTGCTTTCCGTCGTGGGGATGACCAAAGTTCAAGGGAACATAAGAGATGGGCTTCCTCGGCCAATAAAGGATAAAAGAAAGGCGTCCCTGACGAGCACTTGGCCGACTTTACTTGGTCCATTTTCTTTTACGACCAAGCCTTAAAAAGGTGCCCGGACTGACCAGATGACCACCAAAGGGAATAGGGGATGACCTCCCCTTACTCCCCCAGTGGTCACCAACCCCCTCCCACCCTAAAACAAATCTTTAAAAAAAAAATTTGCCAGCCTTTATGCCAGCCTCAAATGTCATATCCAGCTCCATGACAGCAGTATGCAGGTCCCTGGAGCAATTTTAGTGGGTGCAGTGCACTTCAGGCAGGCAGGCAGGCAGACCCAGGCTCATCCCCCCCCTACCTGTTACACTTGTGGTGGTAAATGTGAGCCCTTCAAAACCCACCAGAAACCCACTGTACCCACATGTAGGTGCCCCCCTTCACCCCTTAGGGCTATGGTAGTGGTGTACAGTAGTGGGGAGTGGGTTTTTTGGGGGGTTGGGGGGCTCAGCACACAAGGTAAGGGAGGTATGCAGCTGGGAGCAATTTGTGAAGACCACTGCAGTGCCCCCTAGGGTGCCCGGTTGGTGTCCTGGCATGTCAGGGGGACTAGTACACTATGAATGCTAGCTCCTCCCATGACCAAATGGCTTGGATTTGGTCGTTTCTGAGATGGGTGTCCTTGGTTTCCATTATCGCTGAAAACCGGGGACGACCATCTCTAAGGACGACCATCTCTAAGGTCGACCTAAATGTTGAGATTTGGGCGTTCCCGACCGTATTATCGAAATGAAAGATGGACGCCCATCTTGTTTCGATAATATGGGTTTCCCCGCCCCTTCACAGAGCCGTCCTGCGAGGACGGCCCCAGGAAAACTTGGGCGCCACGTTCGATTATGCCCCTCTTGGTCACCAGATGATAATGATTGGTCAAAAATTATCCCCAGTATCTTAATGGAAGATGAAAGATTATAGATACTAGAACCAATCATAAGAGAAGTACAATTTGGAAAAGTAGTTTTATCACTATAAGGAGAAACTTCATTTTATCTTTATTTAACTTTAATTTATGTCGCAACATCCAAGCTTCAACTAAAAGAATACAATTTTGGATTATAAACAATGCATTTTTTTCTAGCAAAAAAAGGTGCCGGTACTCAAATGCCAGGCCGCTCTTCAGGGGTGGGGTGATCACTGAGGGACCACCCCACAATAGCCAGGTCCCCTGCAATAGTCACAGAATCTATGGCAAGGCAGAATTGGTGTGTAGAGCCTGAGCTCTTTCATTATAACTTGGGGATTATGGGTCACTTTTAGCAGACAATGGAAAAAGTGCAGGTACTCAGTACCCCCAAGTACCCCCTCAAAAAAAGCCCTGATTATAAGTAATACATCTTGTGACAAAGTATGAAAAGGAATTAAGACTGTAATATCATCAGCATAACTGTAGTTCTTGTAACCTGCCTTAACCAATTCAAAATCCAATGAATGTAAAAAAACATTGAATAAAATAGGGGACAATGGCAAACCCTGCAGAATGCTACAAGGATTAGACCACGAATCAGATAAAGCACCATCCTTTTTAACTCTATAAGACCTATGTTGTAAAAATCCCTTAAACCAAGAAAAAACTCGGCCATAGATTTCCATTGTGTCTAAAATTCACAAGAGGATGACCTGGCCCGCCAAGTCGAATGCACTTGATAAATCGAATTGGAGGACCATCATCCTTCTACCTTCACTCAAAGTTAAATGAGCAGAAACTGGTATTGAACATACCACCATTTCTGTACTAAAAGCTGAATGGAAACCAGATTGTGAGAGATGCAATGAATTACACTTATCTAAATATTCAGTCAGTTGGCATAAAACCAAACTTTCCATTACCTTTACAAATAAAGGAGTTGACGCAACCGGCCTATAGTTAGATAACAGTTGAGTCAAGTCCTTAAGATTTTTTTAGTATAGGTGTTATAATGATATGACCTAACTCAACTGGAAAAGAACCAGACGCTAGTGAAAAATTGCAATGAATGTCCTTTGAAGATTGGGGAAGTTACTTTCATCATACTAGGAAAACATGAATCAAGAAAGCAGTATGCAGAAACATATTTACGATAAACTAGATCCAGTTGGTTCCAGGAAGATAATGCAAAATCAGACCAAGACTGGTCCCCAGGGATCTCAACTTGAGGTAAAAACATAACTACACTGAGCAGGGCCGTGCCTAGGGTCTCCGGCGACCCCCCTGCAGTTGCCCCCCCCCCCCCCCAGAAAACGATTGCTACACTACCCACCCTCTTCTCCCCAGATCCTTTTCCTTCTTTTTTTTTGTTTAAATTTACCTCTGTCCGGCTGCAGCGTAGCGTTAGTGAGAAGGAGGCAGCACTCCCCCGCCCCAACGTGTCAGTCTTCCCTTCGCTCAGTGTCCCGCCTTCTTCTGATGTCATTTCTGATGTCATAAGAAGGCGGAACTGAGCGAAGGGAAGACTGACACGTCGGGGCGGGGGAGCGCCGCCTCCTTCTCACTAACGCTACGCTGCCGCCGGACAGAGGTAAATTTAAACAAAAAAAAAAAAGGAAAAGGATCTGGGGAGAAGAGGGCGAGGTAAGCATGGTGCGGCAGGGCGCCCCCCAGAGGATGGCGCCCTCCTGCCATGCTTACCTCGCTTACCGTGTTGGCACGGCCCTAACACTGAGATCTGACAAAGATAGTGACTGAAAATGTTGTCTTATAGAACAGGTCTTATTCTGAAAATAAATAGCTAGTCCAGAAGCTTTAGCGGATTCACCCTGATTTCGGTCAGAAGAAAAGGAAGATGAACTGAGTTGACTTACTATCTGAAAAAGATGATTAGCATTTAGAGAATGGAATATTTAAGACTAGACGTTGTGAAATATAAATGTATATTTCAGATTTCTAAACTGCCGTTGAACTGACGAGGGAGCAGAGTGCTCTTCCTGTTAGAAGTGTCTCTAAGTTTTTATATAATTGGCCGTGATTGAGCAATGACACTAAATAGTAACCCCAGAGACACAGTCCATAGCATCTTACAGAAATAGAAAAGCAGCGACCTTTGCACAGGAGGGAGATTAAGTGCATATTTATTCAGAGGGCGTCATGTGTAATGGGTTTATTGACCAGCTGTCTCTCGTCTCCTTTCCCACCCTTGTCTCTTGCTATTATTGATAGCTGATTTCTGTTGCACAAAGAAAGTTAGTGTGTATCTGATCACAGATAGCTGCTGACAGCTTTAATTACATTGCCTAAGGACAACTTGTAAACTAAGTGACTGTAATTAATTATGGGTGGTGATAAATTATTTACCTTTTTTGTAAAGACTAGTTTGCAATGTACCTTCATTTATTTTGCAGTATTGAACGGTGATTAGCTCTTGGGCTTCTTTTGTAACGGTGGTATTATGAAAAATAAAAGTCTGAATTAACCTCAGTGGGCCCTCTTATTCAACAGGTCGGCCAAGTGCTCGTCAGGGACGCCCTTCTTTTTTCCATTATCAGCCGAGGACCCCATCTCTTAATTACGCCCCAGTCCCACCTTCGCTACAGTGCCAACAAGCCCCCGTGAACTTTGGTCATCCCCGCGATGGGAAGCAGTTGAGGACGCCCAAAATCGGCTTTCGATTATGCCGATTTGGGCAACCCTGAGAGAAGGACACCCATCTCCCGATTTGTGTCGGAAGATGGGCGCCCTTCTCTTTCGAAAACATGCCTGATAGCCTATTTGATTTGCTTTATGATGCCTCCTATGTGACTCTTTTGAGTTAAGATATTTTGGGACTTTTGGTGATCTAAAAAAGTTTTTGTTTCTCACCACTTTATATGTCATAATTTTTGCAAAATGTTTTCAGGTTTGTTTACTCCCTTTGCTAATTGGGTTTCTGCCAGGTACTTGTAATCTGGATTGGCCAGTGTTGCAGTGGTGTAGCCAAGGATGGGCCCAGGTGGGCCCAGGCCCACCCAGTAGCAGCACACCTATGATGTGGCTGGCAGGGATCCCCAAGCCCCACCAGCCAAAAACTGTCAACAACTGTCCCTCCTGCATACCTTGTAAATAGCAGATCTTTGCATGCAGCAGCATGCATGCAGCGACTACACCTGCTCACACTGGCCCCACAGCCTTCCCTCTGATGTATTCCCACCTATCGGAAACAGGAAGTTGCTATGGGGCTCGCTGCCGGTGAAAATCTGCTATTTAAAAGGCATGCAGGGAAGGGGGGATGTTTGAGAGACCATATGGTATACAGGCGAGAGAGGGAAAGACCAAAACACTTGTGAGACAAGGCGGAGTTCTTCAGCCCACCCATCTTTGGCCCAGGCACATCCAAAATTGGGTGTATGGCTGCGCCCCTGCAGTGTTGGAAGAAGGATACTGGGTTAGATGGACCATTGGTCTGACTCAGTATGGCTGTTCTTATGTTCCTATTAAGTGTAGAGGTTCCCTGAAATGGCTCATCAAGAACACTGAGACTTTAATCTCAAAGCCAGCTGATACTTAAAACAAACCGACCCAGGAATGGCTTCTAGCCAGTTAAATAGCCTTTTGCCACCTAAGCACTAATATTCAGCATGAGACAGCCAGCTATTTTGGCTGAATGTCACCACTTAACGGCTAGCCCGGTCACCAGCTCTGTTGCGCGATATAACCGGTAAGGGCCAATAGTCACTGGCTGACCAGCTAAGTTTAGCAGCCAGATAGACCCGCGTAAATAGCATGACTGTCTTTGGCCATTATAACTTAGCCGGTCAGCCAGCTATCCTTTTAGCAGCCAAAAACCCCCCCTGGAAATTCAATGCTGGTTGCCAGACATGGTCGCCCACATTGAATTTCCAGGTTTGCCGCTGACCACGGGAG
Organism: Microcaecilia unicolor; assembly: GCF_901765095.1. Lineage (NCBI taxonomy): Eukaryota > Metazoa > Chordata > Amphibia > Gymnophiona > Siphonopidae > Microcaecilia > Microcaecilia unicolor. The sequence continues at coordinate 218,022,017 of NC_044038.1, forward strand.
CTAACCAGACTCCCTCCTGCAGTCTCAGTGTCGGCCCCAAAGGTCTTTAAAAGTTCAACCATGAACCCCTGCCCCCACCCTCACCCACCCATCGACTAAACAGCCAAATTACGGGTAAAAAATGAACAGCTCCAACTTTCCGGGGTAGACAGATGACTTTACCCCATCACATGTATGTTAGACCTAAATTCAACAAGCTATATTTATAACATTTTAATTTGAAAACTTACATAGAAACAGAAAATGACAGCAGATAAAGACCACATGGCCTATCCAGTCTGCCCAGCCCAGGGGCGTAGCCAGACAGCAGATTTTGGGTGGGCCTAGGCAAGAAGTGGGTGGGCACCAAGTGTTCTCCACCCCACCAAAAAAAATATCTCAGCTGGTGGAAAAATGCTTCTCTCCACCTTGGCAGTCTGCAGCAGGCAGGCGCTGAAAACTGAGAATATGCAGGTGCCGGTATCATGGAGAGTAGCGTTTTCGTTACCATCAGGGGGAAGTCTTTAGCTAGCGGAGATTGGGATCCCCACCAGCTACTGCTAAATGTGTATTACTTTTGGGTGGGCCTGAACCCTATGTGGGTGGGCCTGAACCCTATGTGGGTGGGCCCTGGCCCACCCCAGCCCATCTGTGGCTACGTCACTGGCCCAGCCACATCATCTACTATCCCTTTGTCTCTCTTAGATATTCTATGTAATTCTTCCCTGCTTTCTTGAATTCAGCTACGGTCTTCGTTTCCACCACCTCCACTGGGAGACCATTCCAGGCATCTACTACCCTGTCTGATTTCAATAGATTACTCCTGACTCTTTTCCCTTAGGTTCTTCTGCATATTTTCCCCAAGGATAATCAGCGAAAATCACAGCCTCCAGTTTCCTGTGGCAGATTTCTCAAGGTTCTGCATCAAGTGTTTACAAATTATGCAGCAGCTGTGAAGCAGATTTTTTATAAATTTGCAATTACTTGCATATTACATTTTGCACGAGGAGGAAGTAGAAAGGTGAACACCACTGCAGCTACCTGGAAGCTGCCACCAGTGGCGTACCAAGGGGGGGCAGGGGGCAGTCCAGCCTGGGTGCACGCCACTGAGGGGGGTGCCGCGCGCCTGTTGGCTGAGTCCACTCGTTCCCTCCCTGCTGCTCCCTCTGCGCGGAACAGGTTACTTCCTGTTCTGGGGCAGAGGGAGCAGCAGGGAGGGAACGAGCAGACTCGGCCAACAGGCGCATGGCACCCCCCCCCCCCCCCAGCAGGTAAAAATGCACCTGGGGAGGGTAATTTCGCCGAGGGTGGCGCATCGGCGATCCGCCCTGGGTGTCAGGCAGCCTAGGAACGCCACTGGCTGCCACACTCCAATCTTCATTCTCCTGCAGCAATTCCCTGAGATTGTGGAATTCTGTGGGAAGACTGTCCTGCTTATTTTTGAAGGAGATCGCCAGCCATCTTCCGACACAAATCGGGAGATGGACGGCCATCTCCTGAACCCGGCCAAATCAGTATAATCGAAAGCCGATTTTGGCCGGCTCCAACTGCATTCCATCGCAGATCCAGCTAAAGTTAAAGTGGGCGTTTCCGCTGGGTATGGAAGGCGGGATGGGGGCGTTATTAAGACATGGCCGGCTTCAGCTGATAATGGAAAAAAGAAGGCCGGCTCTGAGGAGCATTTCGCCAGCTTCACTTGGTCCATTTATTTTTAGGACCAAGTCTCAAAAAAGTGCCCGAATTGACCAGATGACCTCCGGAGGGAATGGGGGTTGACCTCCCCTTACTCCCCCAGTGGTCACCAACACCCTCCCACCCAAAAAAAAAAAAACTTTTTTGCCAGCCTCTATGCCAGCCTCAGATGTTATACCCAACTCCATGACAGCAGTATGCAGGTCTCTGGAGCAGGTTTTTGTGGGTGCAGTGCACTTCAGGCAGGCGGAACCAGGCCCACCCCCCTCCCTACCTGTTACACTTGTGGTGGTAAATGTGAGCCCTCCAAACCCACTGTACCCACACGTAGGTGCCCCCCTTCACCCATAAGGGCTATGGTAATGGTGTAGAGTTGTGGGGAGTGGGTTGGGGGGGGGAATTTGGGAGGCTCAGGACACAAGGTAAGGGAGGTATGCAGCTGGGATCAATTTTTGAAGTCCACTGCAGTGCCCCCTAGGGTGCCCGGTTGGTGTCCTGGCATGTCAGGAGGACCAGTGCACTACAAATTCTGGCCTTGGATTTGGCCGGGTTTGAAAACCGATGCCGGCCATCTCAATCCCGGCCATCTCTGACATTTGGCCGGCCGCAACTGTATTATGGAAACGAAAGATGGACGGCCATCTTTTTCGATAATACGGTTCGGGACCACCCTTTGCGGCGCCGGCCATATAGATGGCCGGCGCCATTCGATTATACCCCTCGCACGTGACACCTTCTTCCTGCAGCTGCAAAATCGTAGGATATTAGGAGCCTTGGCTAAGAGTAGCTGTTTCTTTTTACTCGGAATGAAGGAAATATTGAGAGCAGCAGTAGTCTATTGATTTGCTTCTAAATTCTATGAGAAATGTGTTTGTTGGATTTTCCTTGTTTTTTTATTTTTTTTATTTTTGTTACATTTATACCCTGTGCTTTCCCACTCATGGCAGGCTCAATGCGGCTTACATGGGGCAATGGAGGGTTAAGTGACTTGCCCAGAGTCACAAGGAGCTGCCTGTTTTCTGCTCTAACATGGTTCTTTGAAATGAAGCAACCTGCTTGATCAGCGGTGGTTACTCGTTTTAGCTCATGTAAGTGTAGCTACAGGTGTGGTAGCATCCGTCATTTTGTAAGATGAACGCGCCGTACTTTGGTACTCAGTAAAAGCCTCACTGTTGACTACAAAGAGAAACAGGTATGTTTCCTGGTTGCTCAAAGCACTCCAGGGCATGGACCATACTGAGTTCCTGGTGGTACTTTTCAAGCAGTTGGCATCACTCAGTCTTTGCAATATACTTAAGGCAACTAGCAGAAACTGAACGCCCTGTCATGGCTCCAAGTTCTAATTTTTCGCTAAGGAGTAACCTAGTGGTTAGTGCAGTGGACATTGATCCTGGGAAACTGAGTTCCATTCCCAGTGCAGCTCCTTGTGACTCTGGGCAAGTCACTTAACCCTCCATTGCCACTGGTACAAAATAAGTACCTGAATATATGTAAACCGCTTTGAATGTAGTTGCAAAAAAAACCTCAGAAAGGCGGTATATCAAGTCCCATTCCCTTTCCCCATTTCCCTTATGACATCACAATATCAGAAGTGAGCCAAGTATCGGGCAATCAAGCCATTGTGACATCACTGATGAGGTTGGCTCTTATTGGTGGAATGAGTGGAGGAGTAGCCTAGTGGTTAGTGCAATGGACTTTGATCCTGGGGAACTGAGTTTAATTCCCACTCCAGCTCCTTGTGACTCTTGGCAAGTCACTTAACCCTCCATTGCCCCTGGTACAAAAAAATAAGTACCTGAATATATGTAAACCACTTTGAATGTAGTTACAAAAACCTCAGAAAGGCGGTATATCAAGTCCCATTTCCCTTTATTATGTATCTTTTATGTCTCTCATCATCCAGTCAAGCTCTGATATACCTAGGGCATATTTTCCAATGTAATATTCCCATGCCCTGGATAATGTCTTCAGTAAAATAATTAGCGTTCTATTCTAGGTACACACTCAATAATTAGTTGTAATCTGTATATCATACATATTCTCCAACAACTGTTGTCACTTTTACTTGTCAATCTTTATTAAATGTTTTGTTCATTAATTAATAACATTACCAATCATATTTTAAAACCTTTTCACACATCCCAACATACACACCACACTCTTCCACATTTTCACATCCACTAACAACATCACTTCTTATTAAATATTCTAAAGTGTCTAATACAATTATCACTTCACGTTCCTCAAAAAATCATTCCTAGAAAATGAAGTTCAATAACTTGTTGTTGGAGAATATGTATGATATACAGTAAAATAATTAGAAATATTGATTTGACAGGCTTGAACTTTAACCCTCCTGTACTGGTCCCAAAATCCTTTGAAATACATTGACAGTATTTGAAGTGGTAGTTGCCACTGTTCCCTGTAAGCTGAGTGGGAGTCCTCCATCTGCAGTCCTGCCAGCGGGTGGTGCTGTTTCATTATCACATTTTCAGTAGTGAAGGACTGGGCAAGTCCTGCAGGACTCCAGGGAATCTGCCTGTCCCTAGTGATTGAAAACACAATATTGATGCACCACCCCCTACTGGTACCAATGCAATAGGAGGACACACGCTCAGCTTAGAAGGAACGGTAGTAGTTGCTGTAGACAAACAATTAGGGAGGGTGGGTATTTTACTAATAATTAGCATAGGTTATCTTCCACTGGACCCATTTGATTCCTGTAGGCCCTGCTCAGATAACATGCACTTATGCTAATTGTTATATTTTTCAATGTTAACTGTATTTCACATCCCCTTGAGCCAAACTCTATCAAAGTCATCATTAGTGAGCAATAATTATCTACATTTTAGAAATGATTGATGCTATGCAATTAAATCAACTTTCTGGCAGGTCACAAAAGAGAAGCGAATGGTGTTAAGTATGAATACAAAATTAGAAAAGATGCACATTTCCAAAAAAGCAAACATCCATGAGCAGCATGTCCCCCTCTCTTCTCCATCCCCTTCTATCCATGTGCTGTATTTCTGCCTTTTCCCTTCCCCCCATGTAAATCCCTCTCACCAATCTGTTTTTCCAGCCCTCTCCCTGCACCCACATTCCATCCACCTTTTTTACAGACCCCTTCCACCCACCCACCCACATGATTCTATTTATCATTTTTATTTAGATTTTATTTATTTATGCATCTATTCATCCACCTCCCCTCCCTCCCCTCAGCCTCAAGTCAGGGTGCCCTCCCCAAACATACCTTAATGCGTCCTGGTGGTCTAGTGGTCTCTTTGGGGCAGGAAAGAACCCCACTCTTTCCTGCCCACTGCAGCCGCTTTTTCAAAATGGCTGCCGAGCCTTCAAGTAGTGGCCTCGCAAGACTTCCACAGAAGTCTCACAAGGCCACCGTGTGAAGGTCTCGGCAGCCATTTTGAAGAAGCAGCTGCAGAGAGCAGGTCAGTGGTAGCATGCAAGAAAGAGCAAGGTTGTTTCCTGCCCCTAAGAGACCACGAGACCACCAGGGCAAGTTAAAGGTACGTTCTGGGAGGGCACCCTGAGGCTTGGGGGGGAGGCCAGCCAGCCAGCCCATCAGCCCGCTAACCAAGAAACCCAGACAAATGAGCAGTCTGGAAAAAACGCCCGGACCTCTGACAGTCCCCCGAAAGGAGGACATCTCCGGGGAAACCCGGATGTATGGCAACCCTATGTGTGTGTGTGTGTGTGTGTATCTGTGTTGTTTCTCTATGTGTTTGTGAAGATGAATGGGGAGGACTGTTTGAAAGATACAATTCTGTAATTGCTATGCTGTTGTGAATCTGTGCTTGCATGCTGTAGTTGTTGGAACTGTTTTTTTTTTCCATCTCCCCCCACATATCAAATGCAGAAACTTCCTTTCTAAAGTACAAGGCTCACCACCCCTCTTTGTGTAGCTTGAGCTGTCTTCCAGAAACAGGAAAGCCAGGCTCGCTCGCATTGTTGGGGGAGGGAGTGGAGAATTGGAGAAATACTGATAGAGTTTATAAAATCTGAAAAATGTCCACATATGTTTAGGGTTACCATATTTTGTCCTCTCAAAAAGAGGACACATGTCCCGCCCCTGCCCTACTCACGCCCCACCCCGTTCGCATCCTCGCCCTGCCCCCTGTCACATATTCCCCTCCCCTGCCCCCCGTCACCTCCCCTCCCTCAGGCCACCTCTCTTCCCCTCCCCTTACTTACTATCTACTGCCCTGGTGGTCTAGTGACCTCTTCGGGGCAGGAAAGAGCCCCCACTTTCCTGCCTGGAGCTCTGTCCTTGCCCTGCATCCTGTTGCTGTGACAGTCTCGGGATTCAAAATGGCAGCCGAGAGTTGAAGTCTCGCAAGGCCACTTCAACTCTCGGCGGCCATTTTGAATCACGAGACCGTCGCAGCAACAGGATGCAGGGCAAGGGCAAAACCCTTCGGACACCTGGACATGTCCTCAAAAAGAGGACATGTCTGGGTAAATCCGGACATATGTTAACCCTACATATGTTAGCCATCCTTCTAGCTTCTAAGCATGAATGCAAAAATCTGTAGAATCCTTAAAAATGCCACTTCATTGCCACTATTCTCTCTAAGCTGAGCGGGAGTCCTCCAACTGCATTTCTTCCAGTGGGTGGTGCTTCAGTATTGTGTTTTCAATTCCTATGGACAGACAGGTTCCCTCACTATTGAAAATGTGATAGTGAAACAGCTCCCTCCACTGGTAAGACTGTAGCTGGAGGACTCCCACTCAGCTTAGAGAGAACAGTGCAGGTTGCCAATCCTAGCCGCCAACACCTGAGCACAGCTAACAGGGCTCCCCTGGGTATGTTCCTAATATACCATTGTTCCTATGGGCTCCCACGAACGTGCATAACTTGCATCCCTGCCGTATTTAAGTCCAGCAATTAGATCAGCTCTAAGGCTGGAGTAACTGTGGGTGCCTACTTGTTAGACAATGCCAATACCAGATCATGTTGTAGAATAGACACCTACCACGCAGCTGTGGACCACCTAAATGGAGGGAGCCAGTAATCAAGTTTCCCCTTCTGTGCTTCTCTGCATAGTTGGTTGTTTCTACCTGAACTGGGGCTGATGGATTCTGCTGTAATGAAATGTTCCGGTAGCTCAGACTGAAACCACGAGGTCCGATATTCAGCCAGCAGCATTTTTCTGTAACCACTGCCAGTGCTGAACCTAGAAATTCAACGCGGGGCCATGTCCAAGCACCAGCGTTGAATTCTTGGGTTTCCAGAGTTGGCTAACACATGGAGGGGCATAATTGAAAGGGGTGCCCAAGTTTTCCTGAGAATGTCCTCACAGGACATCCCAGCGAAGGGGCGGGGAAACCCGTATTATCGAAACAAGATGAGTTTCCATCTTTCATTTCGATAATACAGTCGGGGACGCCCAAATCGCGAAATTTAGGTCGACCTTAGAGATGGTCGTCCTTAGACATGGTCGTCCCCGATTTTCACCGATAATGGAAACCGAAGACGCCCATCTCAGAAACAACCAAATCCAAGCCCTTTGGTCGTGGGAGGAGCCAGCATTCGTAGTGCACTGGTCCCCCTGACATGGCAAGACACCAACCGGGCACCCTAGAGGGCACTGCAGTGGACTTCAGAAAAAGCTCCCAGGTGCATAGCTCCCTTACCTTGTCTGCTCAGCCCCCCAATCCCCCCCCAAAACCCACTTCCCACAACTGTACACCACTACCATAGCCCTAAGGGGTGAAGGGGGGGCACCTACATGTGGGTACAGTGGGTTTTGAAGGGCTCACATTTACCACCACAAGTGTAACAGGTAGGGGGGGATGGGCCTAGGTCCGCCTGACTGAAGTGCTCTTCACCCACTAAAACTGCTCCAGGGACCTGCATACTGCTGTCATGGAGCTGAGATGACATTTGAGGCTGGCATAGAGGCTGGCAAAACATATTTAAAAAGGTTTTTTTAAGGGTAGGAGGGGGTTGGTGACCACTGTGGGAGTAAGAGGAGGTCATCCCCGATTCCCTCCGGTGGTCATCTGGTCAGTTCGGGCACCTTTTTGAGGCTTGGTCATAATAAAAAATGGACCAAGTAAAGTCGCCCAAGTGCTCATCAGGGATGCCCTTCTTTTTTCCATTATGGGTCGAGGACGTCCATGTGTTAGGCACGCCCCAGTCTCTCCTTTGCTACACTTCCGACACCACCCACCCCCCACCCCCCCCCCCCCCCCGTGAACTTAGGTCATCCCCACGACGGAAAGCAGTTGAGGATGCCCAAAATCGGCTTTCGATTATGCCGATTTGGGCGACCCTGGGAGAAGGACGCCCATCTCCCGATTTGTGTCGAAAGATGGGCGCCCTTCTCTTTCGAAAATAAGCCTGATAGCCAGTTAAGTGCAGTCTTCAGAACTTAACCGGCAATGGGCTACTGCGTAAAGATAGGACTGACTTTTACACGGTCCTATTTATGTGGTTAACCTAGCTGGTTAAATTCCGAATATCAGCACTTAACCAGTCAAATGCTGACTCCGCCCCTGGAACGCCTCCAAAATAGCTAGTTTTGAGTTTGGCGTTAACCAGTTACGTGCTGCTTAACACAACTGGTTAGCCCCAAATAGGCAATTTAACCAGCCAGGAGTTATTTCTGGCCAATTAAATCACGTTGAATATTGACCCCAGGAAGATGGTTCTAATACATATTCCACGTCCCTTGGCACTATATTGTGGAAGTCAGGGACAGAACATTGTCAGCCTAGAACACATTTGAAAACAGCATGTCTCAAGGTGAAAGTGCGTAACCAGGTACTTAGAAATAGCACCCTGTGATCGTCTGACCAACAGCTGAAACTGGGAAACCGCAATTAGTGAAAACGTAGAGGCTGTTAGCTAGGAATGTTCTGAGAACCCCTGTAGAAACTTTCTGTTGTAATTATTACTGGAATGAATAGTTAGCTACTGCCCCCATAATTCCTATCCAGAATTATTCAAAAGAAACACAAGAATTAGAATTCGCCACACCTATTAAGACCTAATATATTAAGTCAAATTGAAATAAGTGGAATAAATTACATACTTTCACCGTGCAACTCTGTAACTATCTATTATTATCCTGCCTTCTTGCCATCAAACATGACTGTTCCATTCCTTTTAATCAATAGCAAAATCTTCGCTGCATGGTCCAGACTCCTGGACAGATCTAATTTATTTATATAGAGTTAATGCACACAATCAGTCAGTTACAAAAGATTGAGGGAGTGGATTTGTAGCTTGTGTAATTCCACTAATCAGTTCTCAGGTGTGTCCTGAGAAAACGCTTTTCATAGTGAAAGGATTCCACCGAAGCATCATTTTGGTCTTGTGGAGAGCTTACTAAACTGCGTGCCTGGTGAGGTTTCTTGCCCATTCTTTTACTGACCGAGTACTCTGTTTTGCAGCAGGGAAAAAAAAAAAGAGAGAATCAGGCTGCGGAAAACGCAGATGTTCACGACTGACGCTGCAAGAGGCTGTGTAATCTTACATTACCCCAACAGGTGAAGCCAATTGGCTGACTTAAGGATTGTGCTCATTTGAAATGAGAACCAAGACTGAGGGGGAAATGCACAGAACTCTGGCGCTTTAGGGAGCAGCAGTGGAAAACAGCGGCTGGAACAGCGAATCTAAATTACTGACCGATGCTCAACGCTAATAGCATGCAAATTATATGCAATGCTGTTAGTGTTGAGAATTAGACGTTAAAGGCGAGATTCTTTGTATGGCACCTGAAACCTCCGTGTGGAAAACAAAATATGCATAGGCATATTCTATAAACTATGCCTAAATTTAGGCGCACTTTATAGAATAGGCCTGAATTTCTGCGTAGTTTACAGAATATGCCGAGCACCCATCCACGTGAGCAAATTTCACTCTTTTTGTGTGAGAATCCTGCTGCTAGCTGCTGAGCTGTTTTCTTTGCTACTTTTGGTTTGGACTAATCTAACTATTAGGTGTTTGTCAGGGCCGCTGAGCGACTGAGCTGGTCTCAGGGCAAGGCTGCCCCCGGGGCCCCCGTCACCACCCCCACCCCCCATCGCTACCACTGTCGCCTCCCTCTCCTGCTCTCAGACTGCCGGCGCCGCAGTCCCCAGTCTCCACCCGCCCACCCCCAGCCCCGTCGACAGCCCCCTCCATCTGCCACCGTGACCATGCCCCCTGCATTCAAATTGGCAGCGCCTCACCTCTGTGTGAAAGCGGCAGATCGCCTCCCTTCGGACCTTCCCTCACTGTGTCCCGCCCTCGTTTGATGTAACTTCCTGTTTCCACGAGGGCGGGGCACAGTGAGGGAGGGCCCGAAGGGAGGCGATCTCCGCTTTTACACAGAGGTGAGGCGCTGCCGATTTGAATGCAGGGGGCGTTCGGAGGGGGGCTGTCGATGGAGCCGAGAGCGGGTAGGTGAGACTGGGTACTGCAGTGCTGGCGGCCTGTGAGAAGCAGAAGGAGAGAGACCCCGGCGCCGGGTCCCCCTTGGAGGCCCGGGGAATTTTGTCCCCCCTGCCCCCCCCCCTCTCGGTGGCCCTCTGGGACTCTAATCAAAGTTGCCAGGGCTGTGGGTTTCCCACACAATTGGGCGGGTTTTTAAGTGAGGATGCGGGAAATTTTCGAGGGCTGCGGGAAATCTGGCAACACTGACTCTAATAGTTGTTAACCCCTGATGCAGCCTCTAGAGAGGCGAAACGTGGCCATGTCGGGTTGTGTTTTAAAGTGGCAAGGATAAAAGCCTTTTAACTTTTGAAGGCGTGTGTTCTGCTTGGGTGGACGGCACTGCTTTTTCTACAGAACTTTGGTTTCCTCTTCTGCATTTCCCTATTTTAATACGGTCTCCAGGAGCACCTACACAGAGATCATGGAAAAGTAGACACACCCTATGACCATATGTGGCCGTGAAATTTTCTAAAAGCCCATTTCTACAGCTTATACACACTGGAAACACTTAATAAGATGACCTGCTTAAAGTTTAAGTGGAATTCAGCAAGAAAGAAAATCTTCACCTTTTGCAGACCAATCGCTTGCAGAAAAATTGTTTGCAGGGGGCACAAAACGAAAGGACTTTTTTTTTTTCCAAATCCCAAATTATGACCAGCATCTTTTATCTGTGCTAATAAAATGAATAGTAATTTAGTCGTTATCAGCAAAAAAGGATCCCGTGGCCTGCCCAAGTGCTTTGACGTCTTTAATTAGTTCTGAATTCAGTTCTTTCTGAGATTAATTACTCTTTAATGATTTGGTGAACCTTTTTTAGAACTTGAGCCTTTTCCAAAGTCCAATCAATACCAGGGCAGTCCTCCTGGGTTCTGTTGACCTTCTGATGCCTTGCACTGTAATCACTCACAAGTGTAGTAGCCTAAGATGTTAAAGCAGCCAGAAAATTGTCGTTTTGTGTTGTTTCTGGGACTGTTCATTTTGTTCGTTTGTGTTTGACCGTCTTGTTGTCACAGGACCTGAGTCATTTGAGCACATGCTCTTTGAAAAGAGTACAACAAATGCGGACACAGAAAAACACAGTCTTTGCAAACTTGAAACCACAAGGAGCACAGCGAAGATGACACAAAGATACAATCCTTAGACGATGCAGAATAAATTCCAATTTATTGATAGGTCCATATGAATCATGCAGATTTACAGGACTCCGTGTTTTGGCCAACCGGCCTGCCTCAGGAGTCTTATATTCTAGATTAAACACACATAGAAAAAAAAAACGAATTTGTACTTGTACAATCAGGTGAAACTGGATAAAAAAAACAACCAAATAAATTTACAACTGAATAAGAGACACAACCAAGAGGATTTACAGTTCAGAACAAAATGACCAAATATACATTCACAAAGCATGAAATTAAAATACACGCACCTGAACTTCATGCTAGGTAACGGATTTTTCCCTGACACCCATAGGAACATACTACTCACCCCGGTCCCAAAAGATGCCAAAAAAGATAGTGCCTATTTTACTAACTATCGCCCTATAGCATCAATACTGTTATTTGTAAAACTTATGGAGAGCATGGTGAATAAGCAGCTCACTGAGTATCTGGACGGGTACTCCGTATTTCATGAATCGCAATCTGGCTTTCGCGCCCTTCACAGCAAAGAAACAGTGCTAGTTACACTCCTAACAAGCTTCAAACAAGAAATCGCAACAGAGAGAAGCATTCTGTTACTTCAATTTGATTTATCAAGTGCTTTTGACATGGTAGACCATGCAATCCTGCTGAGGCTTCTCGATCACTTTGGTGTCAGTGGGAATGGCTTATCCTGGCTAACTAGCTTCCTAACCACCAGAACCTACCAGGTGAAGACTGGCTCACAGTTATCCTCTCCGTGGCACCAGATTTGTGGAGTACCCCAAGGCTCGCCTCTCTCTCCAACCTTATTCAATGTAATGCTGATTCCCCTGGCTACAGCTCTTCCAAAACTTGGCCTTCACCCATTTATCTATGCAGACGATGTCACCATTTACATCCCATTCCGTACGAACTTTGCAGAGATTGCTGATGACATCAGCCTTGGAATAAATAACATGCTGGCATGGTCCAACGCATTCAAGTTAAAACTTATTGCCGAAAAAACTCACTGCCTCATTCTTGCCTCTCCCTTTAATAAGTTCAGGCCCACCAACTTAATCATACCAGGCTTTACCTTGCCCATCTCTGAAAGCCTTCGAATATTAGGTGTTATAGTAGATCGGAACCTAACGTTGCTGGATCACACCAACTCAACCGCCAAGAAAGCATTCTCCTCTCTCTGGAAGCTAAAGCGAGTGAAACCATATTTCCCGAGAGGAGTTTTTTGCAACCTAGTCAGATCCTTAATCTTGAGCAGACTGGATTACTGCAATGGTATCTACGCAGGGTGCACAGTTGTACTGTTAAAGAAGCTACAAACCGTCCAAAACACAGCAGCGCGACTCATCTATGGAGTGTCAAAGTTCACCAGTTCCAGTCCACTTCGTGAGAAATTACATTGGCTTCCTGTACAAGAGCGTATAACTTTTAAAATTTGTACCCTAGTCCACAAGATTCTTTATGGAGCAGCCCCAGCGTACATGGACGCCCTTGTCCACCTACCACCAAGAAACTCACTCAGGACTGCCCGTTCATACCTAACCTTCCATTACCCTGCATGTTCAAGGCTGAAGTATAAGACCATGTATGCTTCCACCTTTACCTACGTCAGCACTCACTTGTGGAATACCCTACCAAAGTCAGTGAAAACGGTTCAGGATCATCTGATTTTTAGGAAATCACTTAAGACATGTTTATTTGAGCAAGCCTACCCCAGAGATCCTGTCCACCCTCATTAATCTCAGGAAGCCACCAGTATGGACTGACACTACTATTGAGGACTGACCCATCTACTTATCTTTACCTCTCTACCCTACTTGCCCCATTCCAAATATTGTACCCTGTCTATTTGTTATTCAAATGTTGTAAGCCACATTGAGCCTGCCAGAGGTGGGAAATTGTGGGATATAAGCACTGTAAAATAATAATAAATAAATAATAAATTAGAGAATATATGCAGCATATGATAAAATATCTTAAAATATTAATATCTCATAAAGACCCGAATAATTAATGAAAACAAAAATAAGCATTATACAACAGACATATATATTTCATGTGAATAGATTCCACCCTGTCGTAATGATTGTTCAATAAACAAAACAATAGGATCTAAAAAAATAGTAAACAAAATCAAACATAGAAACAGCAAGTGACCGACTCACCTGCAAATGCGCAGTAGAGTCAGAACGCTGAGAGTGTAGAAGTCCAAGCCCCGCCTCCACCAGCAGTATAGCCCAATAGGGAGGAGGGCTTGGACATGGGCGTAGAAATCAGAGGAGGAGGGAGCAGGAAGGGAAGGAGGGGGCGGAACTGAGGGAAACACGCTGGGGAGAGGGCAGGGGAGAGAGCAGGGTTGGTGGACAGGGGGAGGCCATAGGAAAACAAAAAACTAGCCCGTTGTTACGGGCTTAACGGCTAGTATTAAAAATAAACATTGGTCTGTGTGGACACCTTCTGTGATAAAGAGACAATCGTGTAATAATTAACACAGAGGATAAGAGTTATCTCTCTAATAGCTCAGTGTCACTGGTTTAAACTAGCCCTTTTCATAGTACTATGTATCAACAGAAATAAAATTTGACAGAATATATGCAACTAGTCAGACAAAAACAATGACCAGAACTCAGGCAGTCTTACCTGCCACAGAATGGTGTCTTGTGATCGCTGGTTCTCTCCTGGGCTGACTTCAGCCAGTCTTCCGCTGGTGTGGCCTTCTACAGTACGTGAAAAGGCAACACCAGTAATTGGGAAGCAAACCCAGTGCTGGGCAGACTTCTACGATCTGTGCCCTGAGAATGACAAGGACAAATCAAACTCGGGTATACATATAAAGTATCGCATACCATGTAAAATGAGTTTATCTTGTTGGGCAGACTGGATGGACCGTTCAGGTCTTTAGCTGCTGTCATTTACTATGTTACTATATTAACCTGACGGAGGTGTGGTATTGTCAGAGGAGTTGCACAGATACAATAATGAGCACTCTGGGGAGGTTATTAACAGGTGAGTGTAGGCTGGAAATTTAAGCAGTGTAGGCTTACTTGACCTGGAGCCGAACCAGGTGGATTTCAGCCTAATTTCATTCAACTGAGATTTAGCATGTAAGTGCTGGGAAGTGCAGATGTGGAACTGGAGAAATTTAAAGCAGTTTCTGCACAACCTAGGAGCGGTGACGTAGCCACAGGTGGGCCTGGGTGGGCCAGGGCCCACCCACTTAGGGCTCAGGCCCACCCAACAGTAGCAGACGTTTAGCGGTAGCTGGTGGGGATCCAAAGCTCCATCAGCTGAAGACTTCCGCCTAATTGTAACAAAAACGCTACTCTTAAGAATACCGGAACCTGCGCATGCTCAGTTTTCAGCGCATGCCTTCTGCAGACTGCCAAGGTGGAAAGAAGCATTTTCCTGCCAGCTTAGATATTTTGTTTGGTGGTGGTGGTGTGGAGAACACTTGGTGCCCACCCACTTCTTGCCTAGGCCCACCCAAAATCTGTTGTCTGGCTACGCCCCTGCCTAGGAGATTTGTGACATGAGCTATCATGTTTTTATAAGACAACTGTATTACAGACATAGGGCATTCATGGGACTTTTCTGCACATTAAACCCATTTCTAACATGGACCCAACATAGGGCTTTTTTCTCTGTTTTTTTTTTTTTTGCAGGTCCCATATTAATTTCTTCATTAGCAAGAGAGATCTGCAAAACAAATGAATGCAGAAACACTTTGGGGTCCTTTTATAAAGGTGTGCTAGCGTTTTTAGCGCATGCTAAAAATAAGCATGCGCCAAACACTGGGGACACCTATATATTCCTATAGGTGTCTGTAGTGTTCAGCAAATGCTAATCTCCTATTTAGGAGGAACCGGGTGCTTCTGCATTAGGTCTGTGTTTTCTTGTTAGCTTGTGCTAATGGAACGTGCTAGCTGGATTACGCTTCCACACCCATTCCCCGCCCAGGACCCACCCCTTCTCAATGACAAAAAAAATTAATAGCGCACGATTAGCGTGCGCTGACAGGCAAATTACTGCAAAACACTGTAACTCGGTTTGCAGCAGGGGCGTATCTGAACTGCGGCGGTAGGGGGGGCCAGGGCCAGAGTGAGGGGGCACATTATAGCCCCCCCCCGCCGCCGCCGCCGCCGCCATTGCCGATCCCCCTCCCCCCAGCCGCTACCATTGCCAACCCTCCCCCTCCGTTGCTCGCTTACCTTCGCTGGCGGGGGACCCCAACCCCCGCCAGCCGAGGTCCGCGTCCTCCTGCCGCTGCCGCTGCCGGCTGCCTTTGGTGCTTTCATTTGTCCATTGAAGCTGGCGCCAACTAAAGTTTCTTTTGACTCTGACGTCGCTGCACGTTGTACGTGCAGGACGTCAGACTCAGAAAATGTTTCTGAGTCTGACGTCCTGCACGTACAACGTGCAGCGACGTCAGACTCAAAAGAAACTTTCATCGGCGCCAGCTTCAATGGACAAATGAAAGCACCAAAGGCAGCCGGCAGCGGCAGGAGGACGCGGACCTCGGCTGGCGGGGGTTGGGGTCCCCCGCCAGCGAAGGTAAGCGAGCAACGGAGGGGGAGGGTTGGCAGCGGTAGGGGGGTCCAGGGCGAAATCTGCGGGGGCCCAGGCCCCTGAGGCCCCACGCAGATACGCCCCTGGTTTGCAGTAGGCCTTTTTCTCACGTTAAGCTGGCGACTAACATAGGCGTGGAGCAATTGTATTCTATAATAGAGCGCATCATTTTAAAAAATACCCACAAATCGCCCATTGCATGCTCATGGCCACGCCCTTTTTTTTGGCTGCATGCATTAGAATTTACGTGCATCACTTTACAGAATATGCCCAGCAAGTTCTGTGCGTAGGACCAAATTCTATAGATGGCGCCTTAAAAATTGTCGCTGAAAAAGCACACGGTTAGCATAATTCTATAAACTACGCCTAAAGTGCTGCGTAGTTTCTAGGATATGCTGACATGCTGCTCTTGCGACTAAAATTTAGGCACACCCGTTTAGGCCACCTAAAACCAGGCCTAAATACTTGCGCCTAACTTAGGAGCAGTTCGGGTGTATTCCATAATAGTGCGTATAGTTTTTTGAAACGTTCGCAACCTGTCCGTTCCATGCTCACGGCCACACTCCCATTAGAATTTATGTGCGCCGCATTATAGAATACGCCTAGAAAGTTGTGCGTGGAAATTGTAATTAAAGCCAATTAGCGCCGTTAATTAGTTAAGCACCGCTGATTGTCTTGTTAATCAATTAAGTTGTGCACGCAATTTGGCCATGCAGCCAAATTAGCGTGCACAATTTAAGGCACCATTTATAGAACGTAGGGGAAATTCAAATGAAAGCCAAATAGTATCATTTATTTATTTATTTCATTTGTATCCCACATTTTCCCACCTATTTGCAGGCTCAATGTGGCTTACATGGTACCGCAACGGCGTTCGCCAGTTGCGGTATGAACAATTCAGGTGTTATTGTGGTAAAAGAAGGTTTTGTGTTTGGTAGATACATTGGGGAAGTTAGGGAGGGGGGACGAGGGTTAAGGTATGTCCATTACAGTCTTTGGTTTTGCAATTATCAGTGCTGATTGGCTTGTTAAGAGAATTACAGAATATGACCAGAATTACGTGCGCAACTCGAGTCACACTATATAGAATCTGGGCGAACAAGCTTTAACTTTGGCTCTTAACACACATTAGACACAAAACTGTAGGAGAAGTTAGAAAATGGTACTTTCAGAGACTTGGGGAGGGGGGTCGTTGCTTAAGTGCAGTAAAACTTAGCCTTTTACTGCAACTTACTTTTCCACAGGAGTTACTCACCTGTGATATTTAAGTAGCACTGGTTAATGTCCCTTGTGGTTCATGATTGACGCAGCTTCCATTCAGTCTCGCAAGCTGCATTATTCATCCTCCCTGAGAGCATCGTGCAGCCTGTTGCTCCCATGAGCATTCTTAAACATGCCAGAGCAACCTTGTTTCCTGTCCCCTATCCCCAAACCACAGACATCCTCCGTGGGCCCCTCACAACCCCTAAAGAGCCTCTCCCCTCGAACACCCACCTCTGTAGAAGTCCTCTCCTTGTAGAGCTCCCCTGAAGACCCTCATCCTCCCATAGGTATTCCTCCCCACCCCTTCCCCAGGCCTACCTCTTGCAGTCTCTGATATCTGGGGGTTCCAGGCAGGAGTGATCCTCAGTTATCCTTGAACCTGCTGGCACTGGGTTCAAATTGGCACTGGCAAACCTAGTGGTAGATTCATGGTACTACTTGGGGGGATCAACCTGTCATATAATATAGACTACCGCTAGGGTCCACCAGCACCATTTTGAACCTGGTACCAGCAGGGCAGGAATGACTGGGGATTGCTCGTGGCCAGGAACCCCCAATACACCAGGGAATGAAAGAGGTAGCCGTATGAAAGGGTAGGGGTCTTCAAGGGGGACTCTAGGGGAAGGGAGTCTCTCTACATTGGGGCTTTTCAGAGGGTTGCTTTCATGGGGCTGTGGAGGGGGTGTTTGGGGGAGAGGGAGGGAAAAGGAAATCCAGCTTGCTCTGCCCCCTTAGGAACACAGGTTAGAACTACTACTACTACTACTACTTATCATTTCTTTAGCGCTACTAGACGTACGCAGCGCTGTACACTTGAACATGAAGAGACAGTCCCTGCTTGACAGAGCTTACAATCTAATTAGGACAAACAAACAGGACAAATGAGGGATAAGGACAAAGAGTAGCAAGATTCCGGAATCCTAAAGAGTAGCAAGATTCTGAAATCCCAAAGATTAGCAAGATTCTGTGCAGAATCCCAAAGAGTAGCAAGATTCTGGAATCCCAAAGACTACTACTACTACTTATCATTTCTGTAGCGTTACTAGACGTACGCAGCGCTGTACACTTGAACATGAAGAGACAGTCCCTGCTCGACAGAGCTTACAATCTAATTAGGACAGACAAACAGGACAAACAAGAGATAAGGGAATATTAAAGTGAGGATGATAAAATGAGGGTTCCGAACAAGTGAATAAGGGTTAGGAGTTAAAAGCAGCATCAAAAAGGTGGGCTTTTAGCCTAGATTTGAAGACGGCCAGAGATGGAGCTTGACGTACCGGCTCAGGAAGTCTATTCCGGGCATATGGTGCAGCAAGATAAAGCCTGATGCTCCCAGCTTTGAGCTGGTGTTATATTTTCCTGGAATAACACAGCTTATGATCTTCATTGCAGGCTACATTATTCAATTTACATAATAATGAGTTGTTTTGTATGTATTTGCATGCTTTGCATCTCATTATTATGCTTCCCCCCCCCCCCCCCCCCCATGTGTTAGGGTAATACAACCTGCGTTAAGAGGCAAATAACATGCCTTATTGCTGTAACACACCTTAGTAACTACCCCCGTGGAACTGTTATCAGCCAAGCAAAAAAAGTAGACACATGTACAGATGTTACAGATTCTAGCTTCAGAGCTAAGACCCTGAGCTTCGCCAGTTCATTTGTTTAGGCAATGAATGTCAGTCCCGGGGCTCAACACTGCTGAAATTTGCATCTGGCTTATGAAAACTTGTTGTCAGGGAGCTTGGAATTCATGCATGCGTTTTTGTCCCTTGTTTGAGTGGCTCAGTAGCCCACAGGCTCTGCTGCCTCTGCAACAGACACCTGCTGGTCCAACACCTGCCCAACATCACGTCTGACAGTAGCTCAGCATGGATCAGCACCATTGATGAACACCGGACCACGGGAGTCTGCGTGTGTTCTCTTCGGCAGGATGCCTTCCCTGTTCTCCTGCATTACCCGACAGTCTTTAATGCTATTCCCCCCCCCACCCCCACCCCCGAGTTTCTGATGTAATCCTTTGCATGAGCTCCATGAATCTTTGGTTTAGGACATTTAGGGGCACTTTTGCTAACTTAGGAGGCCTTGTACTAAGCAGCGGTAAGCCCCCACGTGGGTTTACCGCTCACTAAACCGGAAGTACCGCTGGACTACGACAGCAGCCCGGCGATAGTTCCCAACCCCAGTTCTTTTTGGTTTTGTAGCACCAGTGTTTACCCGGCGCACGGCCATTTCTTTTTTTTAAAAAACAACCTTTTATCCATTGCGGTAAAAGGGGGCCTCGGCGCACATCAAAAACATGCGCTGACACCAGCGCAGGCCCTCTTTTGCCGCCGCATAGTGAAATGACCCCCATAGTGAATGACTGCAGATAAAGGCCTGAACGGTCCATCCAGTCTGCCCGTCTAAGTACATAAGTATTGCCATACTGGGAAAGACCAAAGGTCCATCAAGCCCAGCGTCCTGTTTCCAACAGTGGCCAATCCAGGTCACAAATACCCGGCAAGATCCCCAAAATGTACAAAACATTTTATACTGCTTATCCCAGAAATAGTGGATTTTCCCCATTTAATAATGGTCTATGGATTTTTCCTTTAGGAAGCTGTCCAACCCTTTTTTAAACTCCGCTAAGCTAACCGCCTTTACCACATTCTCTGGCAACGAATTCCAGAGTTTAATTACACGTGGAGTGAAGAAACATTTTCTCCGATTCGTTTTCAATTTACTGCATTGTAGCTTCATCGCATGCCCCCCAGTCCTAGTATTTTTGGAAAGCGTCACTTGATCCCAAGGCCCCGCCAGCAAGTCTTCCTCCAGCACTGCTCTTCACTCTGCCACGTGGCCTGCCCCTGTGGCTGCTTTTTCTCTTACGCCGTGCATGCTCGGTTTCAGAACCGAGCACGCGCGGTCTGAGGGTAAAAGCAGCCACTTGGCAGACAATGCAGCAGAGTGAAGAAGAGCAGCGCTGGAGGAAGACCTCTGCTGCTGACTGGGCCTAGGGGTGGGGGAACCCAAGCAAGCCAAACCAGAGGCCATGACCAGGGCTGCCGAGAGGGGGGGCGGGGGGTACCAAATTCCCTGGGCCCGGGCCTCCAAGGGGGGCCCGGCGCCGGGGTCAGGCCGTTGCAGTCCGCGGTCTCAACTGCCTGCCTCCATGGCTCCGGGCCCCCTTTATTCAAAGCGGCAGTCGCAGATCGCGTCTCTTCTGGCCTTCCTTTCCTGTGTCCCACCCTCGCGGATACCGGAAGTTACATCAGAGGAGGGCGGGACACAGGGACGCAATCTGCGACTGCCGCTTTGAATGAAGGGGGCCCGGAGCCGTGGAGGCAGGCAGGTGAGACCGCGGACTGCAGCGGCGGGGGGGGGGGGCGACGGGGGGCAGCAACGGCGGGGGGAGCGACGGGGGGTGGCAGCGGAGGCGGGGCGGCGTTGCCCCGGGCCCTGCCTAGTCTCTTGGCGGCCCTGGCCCGAAGTCCTGCTGTGTATGTTCCTCTGGGTCCTCCCCGGTCTCCAAGTTTTCTCTCTCCTGCTCCTGTCGGGACGCGATCACCTGGGTGCCGTCAGGATCAGGAGAGAGAGAGACCCCGGCGCTGGGTCCCCCGGGCCCAGGGAATTTTGCCTCCCCTGACTCCCCCCCCCCCCCCCTCTCGGTGGTCTTGACTAAGAAACTGCAGGACTTGTGCATCCAAGTGGCAACATCTGAATATTTGGAAGTGGATGGGGTGTTAGAGGAAACATTTCTTAGAAGGAAAGGTGGTGTGTGAATATTGGATTATGACTGCATTTTGTAGTCAGAGTGGAATGGTAGAACAAGGTGTGGGCTGTGAAAGGAGGAGAATAAAGAATGTATGAATCAGACCTACCACAAAGGTTTAAAGGTATTTGTGTGCTTCACAAGTTCTATGCTTTCTTATTCTAAGTATTATGAATTGCAAAGAATTTTGTTATTTATGAAATTCAGTGTACTTAGCTTTTTTTTTGTTTTGTTACATTTGTACCCCACACTTTTTCCCACTCATGGCAGGCTCAATGCGGCTTACATGGGGTAATGGAGGGTTAAGTGACTTGCCCAGAGTCACAAGGAGCTGCCTGTGCCTGAAGTGGGAATTGAACTCAGTTCCTCAGGACCAAAGTCCACCACCCTAACCACTAGGCCACTCCTCCACTGTTGCTACTATTTGAGATTCTACATGGAATGTTGCTATTCCACTAGCAACATTCCATGTAGAAGTCGGCCCTTGCAGATCACCAATGTGGCCGCGCAGGCTCCTGCTTCTGTGAGTCTGACGTCCGTACGTGCAGGACGTCAGACTCACAGAAACAGAAGCCTGCGCAGCCTTCTACATGGAATGTTGCTAGTGGAATAGCAACATTCCATGTAGAATCTCCAATAGTATCTATTTTATTTTTGCTACATTTGTACCCTGCACTTTCCCACTCATGGCAGGCTCAATGCAGCTTACGTGGGGCAATGGAGGGTTAAGTGACTTGCCCAGAGTCGCAAGGAGCTGCCTGTGCCTGAAGTGGGAATCCAACTCAGTTCCTCAGTTCCCCAGGACCAAAGTCCACCACCCTAACCACTAGGCCACTCCTCCACTCCATGTGTGATCTATCACCTGAAGTGCAATTTAAGTATCGAAACATGGACTCTGATCCCACCTATAAATTATAATAGTGCATAATATTTAGTACTATAATACTTAGCGAATTATTTTATTTTATTATTTGTTGTTTATTTTAAAACTTGATATATCGTTCTTTCTTGTTCATGAGGTTGCTGTGTTTGACTCAGCCATGAAGGCCTCATGTTCTGGTTTCCTGTCTTACTTTAGGGAGTGGCCAGGTTCTGCCAGGTAACACATTTGGGTCCTGGGATATGGCAAAGGGGAAGGGCTTAAGAGAGGCATTGTGGGGATCAGGGTAAGAGAAGACCTTGTTCCAGATCGTCGTGACCTAGACATCGATAGAAGAAAAATGTGAAGAAAATGCCATAGGAAGCAAAGCATCAGATTCACTTAGTTAGAAAATAGAATAGAGTTTTTCAGTGGTAAGCATGTCTCACACGACTGAGAACGTTTGAAAGCTTACCTTCCAGCTTGATGGGTGCAGGGGCATAGCCAGACCTCACGGTGGGAGGGGGCCGGAGCCCGAGGTTGGGGACACATTTTGAGAGCTGCCCCACTGCCACGCCTCACCTCTCCTCCTCGCCCCCCCACGCCTCGCCTCCTCGCCTCCCACCACCTCACCTCCTTGCCCCCCCACCGCCTCGCCTCCTTGCCGCTTCCCCTCACAAACAAATAACTTTGCTGGTGGGGTTCTTCAGCGCCGGTCTCCGGCCCAGCCGCGTTTGCTGCCCTGCTCTTCTTTCCTCTTGCTCCTCCTGTGCACGCGGACGCTCCTTCTCAGTTTCACGTCAAGGAGCGTCAGCGTGCACAGGAGGAGCAAGAAGAAAGAAGAGCAAGGCAGCGAACGCGGCTGCGCCGGAGACCGCTGGCGAGGGTTGGGGACCCCCGCCAGCCAAACCAGGGGCCCAGATGAAATTTGCGGGGGCCCAGGTCCCCTTGGCCCCTGTAGCTACGCCCCTGGATGGGAGCAGTGAGGACACACAGGTATCCTTTGCTTCCCCTTAGCTGTGGGCAACAGAGCAGATACTGACACCTGAAATAAGGGCCGCCGAGAGACTGAGCCGGGCCCGGGGCAGGGCCGCCGCTCTCTCCAGGATCGTCGCTGCCACTGCCGCCGCCCCCCCCCCCCCAAGATCGTCGCCACCACTGTTGCCCCCCCCAGGATTGCCGTCGCTGCTGCTGTTGCCCCCCACCTGCCGCAACTGCAAATACCTTGGCTGGAGGGGATCCTAAGACCCCGCCAGCAGAAAATGTCTTTCTCCAGCGTCGCTCTTTCTTCACTCTGCCGCATGGCCTACCCCTACAGCTGCTTTTTCTCTCACATCGCGCATGCTCGATTTCAAAAACAAGCATGCATGGCCTGAGGGGAAAAGCAGCCGCTTGGCAGGTCATGCGGCAGAGTGAAGCAGCGCAGCGCTGGAGGAAGACCTCTTCTGCTGGCAAGGCCTGGGGGGGGGGGGACCCCTGCCAGACAAACCAGAGGCCATGGCCTGAAGTCCTTCTGTGTCTGCTCCTCCCCAGCCTCCAAGGGGGGGCCCGGCTCCGGATTTTTCTCTTTCCTGCTCCTATTGGGACATGATCACCCGAGTACCGTCAAGAGCAGGAGAGACAGAAAAACCCTGGCACCGAGCCCCCCCCCCTTTTAGGCCCGGGCCTGGGGAATTCTCCCCCCCCCCCCCCCCACACCCCCGCTCCCCCTCTCGGCAGCCCAACCTGAAATATCGATGCAATCAACAAATGTTGTCAAGTGGTACATGATGGGTTGCTGTTCCTATGAATGTGCTCTGGGTTTATAAGTAATGGTCATTAAGCCCCCCCCAAAAAAAACCCCAATGTGCCAATTAACATACAGCACTGAGAAAGTAATGAGCAAAAGACTGTAGGCAGAATCTGTACCTATTGCAAGCCATCAGAAACTGCATTAGCAGTGGCCGTGGAGCTGTGGAGGGAGCCAGAATGGAACAGCCTCCCCCTACCCTCCATATGTATCTGTCTCATTTAACCATGCTGTCGGGCGATTAGCTCACAGACACAGGGTTGCACAGTTTAATAGCTCATTTTCTGATTCGCAGATTCCATAATTAAAAGCAAACCGCTAGCCAGCGGGAATCTTTATTTATTGTATGTAGTGGATTTATTAGCCGATAATCCACAGAACTGCCCCAGATTGCTTTTGAGGACTGGAAAACCACTGGCATCGCTTCTGTAGTAACGTCACGTCTTTAAATGGCTTCATGTTGTTTGCAAGTACCTGCACAATCTTGAAAGGCTGCAGGCGTTGCCTATCTCTTACACAGTTCTTCAAAGGTCAGAGCTGACTTCACACTTCTCACTTTTACGCTCCTCAGCAGACTTTTTGGAAGGTAAGAGGAAAGGGAAAATGGGACTTGATATACCACCTTTCTGAGGTTTTTGCAACTACATTCAAAGTGGTTTACATATATTCAGGTACTTATTTTTGTACCAGGGGCAATAGAGGTTTAAGTGACTTGCCCAGAGTCACAAGGAGCTGCAGTGAGAATCAAACCCAGTTCCCCAGAATCAAGAGTCCGCTGCACTAACCACTAGGCTACTCCTCCACTAGCAACATTCCATGTAGAAGCCTGCCCTTGCAGATCAGCAATGCGGCTGCGCAGGCTTCTGTTTCTGTGAGTCTGACGTCCTGCACATACATGCAGGACGTCAGACTCACAGAAACAGAAGCCTGCACGGCTGCGTTGCTGATCTGCAAGAGCAGGCTTCTACATGGAATGTTGCTAGTGAAATAGCAACATTAACATTCCATGTAGAATCTCAAATAGTAGGAACAGAATCTCAATAGTAGCAACATTCCATGTAGAATCTCAAATAGGGAAAGAGAAATGGGACTTGATATACCACCTTTCTGAGGTTTTTGCAACTACATTCAAAGCGGTTTACATATATTCAGGTACTTATTTTTGTACCAGGGGCAATGGAGGGTTAAGTGACTTGCCCAGAGTCACAAGGAGCTCAGTTCTCCAGGATCAAAGTCCACTGCACTGACCACTAGGCTACTCCTCCAAACATACGTACGTGCTTGCATATGGTGTAGGTTAAAATGTCATTCTGTGTTGTTTAATTCCATCATGATGACGTATCTGTGACAAAATAAGCACACACAGGCAGGGCCCCTCATCACCCCCCCTCCCCCCGAGGCCACCGCGTCACAGTCCCGAGTCTCCACCCGCCCACCCCCAGTCCTATCGTCAGCCCCCCTCCGTCCGCCACCGGACTGGGCCCCCTGCATTCAAATCTCAGCTCCTCACCTCCGTGTGAAAGCGCAGCAGCGGCAGATCACCTCTTCGGGCCTTGCCTCCCTGTGTCTCGCCCTCGCGGAAGTTGCATCAGACGAGGGCGGGACACAGGGAGTGAAGGCCTGAAGGGAGGTGATCTGCCGCTGCTGCGCTTTCACACGGAGGTGAGGCGCTGTGATTTGAATGCAGGGGGCCCGGCCCGGTGGCGGACGGTCGATGGAGCTGAGGGCGGGCAGGTGAGACCGGGGACTGCGGCACCGGGCCGGGGAATTTTGTCCCCCCCCTGCCCCCCCCCTCTCGGCAGCCCTGCACACAGGACCAGATTAACCATCAGGCAAGAGCAGGCAGACACCTAAAACGACTTCAGGAGGTCGGCAAAGAGGAGCTGCAATCGAAGCAAAACAGTAGGTCCTGATAGCTACACAAACTGAAAGAACCATCACATGTGCACGTTACTGGTCTCATAAAACACCACCAGAAAGAAAAAAAAAACAACCTTAAGAAAATCAGAGGTAGTAGGGGTAAACCAACAGCCTTTCAATAAAATCCAAATGAGGCTCTTGAAGATGGAGGAGTGGCCTAGTGGTTAGGGTGGTGGACTTTGGTCCTGGGGAACTGAGGAGCTGAGTTTGAGTCCCACTTCAGGCACAGGCAGCTCCTTGTGACTCTGGGCAAGTCACTTAACCCTCCATTGCCCCATGTAAGCCGCATTGAGCCTGCCATGAGTGGGAAAGCGCGGGGTACAAATGTAACAAAAATAAAATAGATACTATTGGAGATTCTACATGGAATGTTGCTATTCCACTAGCAACATTCCATGTAGAAGGCTGTGCAGGTTTCTGTTTCTGTGAGTCTGACGTCCTGCACGTACGTGCAGGACGTCAGACTCGCAGAAGCCTGTGCGGCCACATTGATGATCTGCAAGGGCCGACCTCTACATGGAATGTTGCTAGTGGGACTCTGGGCAAGTCACTTAACCCTCCATTGCCCCATGTGAGCCTGCCAGCCATGAGTGGGAAAGCATGGGGTACAAATGTAACAAAAAATATATATATAAATATTTTATTTAGATTTTGCTCACACCTTTTTCAGTAATAGCTCAAGGTGAGTTACATTCAGATACTCTGGGTATTTCCCTGTCCCAGGAGGGCTGACAATCTGGGGGGGGGGGCTTTTGCTAAGCCGCGTAGGTGCCTACAAGCGCCCAGTGTGCATCAATTTTGAATTACTGCATGGCCCAGGCGGTAATTTCATTTTTTACATTCCTCCACAACGTGCGCCGAAAAATATTTTTATTTTCTGGCATGCGGGCGGTAATCGGCATTTGAACGCAGCATTGGCCGTTACTGCCCGGTTAACGCTTGAGACCTTACCGCTAAGTGAATGGGTGGCGGTAAGGTCTCAGACCCAAAATGGACGTGTGCCAATTTTCATTTCGCTGCACGTCCATTCCCCCCCCCCCCCCCCAAAAAAGGCATTTTTTAGAGGCGTCCTGAAAAATGGATCGGAGCGCATCCAAAACATGCACCTGCACTAGCGCAGGCCACTTTTCAGTGCACCTTAGTAAAAGTATCCCTGAGTTTGTACCTGAGGCAATGAAGGGTTAAGTGACTTGTGCAAGATCACAGGGAGTAGCAGTGGGATTTGAACTGGCCACCTTTAGATACCAAGGCAGGTGCTCTAACCAGTAAGCTACTCCTCCACTCAAAATCTGTCTCGTGAGGCACCAACTGTAGAAATACAGGGGCCCTTTTATTAACATAGTAACATAGTAAATGACGGCAGATAAAGACCTGAACGCTCCATCCAGTCTGCCCGACAAGATAAACTCATTTTACACAGTATGCGATACTTTATACCTGAGTTTGATTTGTCCTTGCCATTCTCAGGGCACAGATCGTAGAAGTCTGCCCAGCACTCTTCTTGTACTAAGTTCTGAAGCTAACGTTGAAGCCCTTTCAAATTTACACTTCAGCCCCTCCATTATCTATTCAGTCACGATCAGGGCACAGACCGTAGAAGTCCGCCCTGCACCGATTTTATTCTCCAAACACCGGCGTTGCCACCCAATGTCCACTAAGATTCCATAGATCCATTCCTTCTAAACAGGATTCCTTTGTGTTTATCCCACGCATGTTTGAATTCCGTTAACGTTTTCATCTCCACCACCTCCCGCGGGAGGGAATTCCACATATCCACCACCCTCTCCGTGAAAAAATACTTCCTGAAATGACTCCCTTCACCCTCAATTCATGTCCTCTAGTTCTAAGCACCTTCCCGTCTCCGAAAAAGGTACATAAGTACATAAGTAATGCCATACTGGGAAAAGACCAAAGGTCCATCGAGCCCAGCATCCTGTCCCCGACAGCGGCCAATCCAGGTCAAGGGCACCTGGCAAGCTACCCAAACGTACAAACGTTTTATACATGTTATTCCCGAAATTGTAAGCAGTAAGCACACACCTGAACAGCAGCACCGACTATTGGGGTCAGCAGTGGTACCCAGAAATTATATGCTAACCAAGCTAAGACAAGATTGCTATTTAAGCTATGCAGGCGCCAGCACTGAATTTCACCGGTGCTTGCAGAACTCCTGGCTTCACCCAGACTCCACTCACGGGCTGCCCCAGCACTGCTCGGACAGTTAGACGGGGATATTCAGTGTCACTGCATACAATCACTCAGAAAACTCACTGATGAGCAGTATATAAGATATTTAATAAACTTGAAATTGGCTCAGAACTGTTTACCTAGGCAGGAGCCTTTCCTGCCTGGTTGAATGGTTTTGAATATCAGGCTGTACATTTACAGACTATGGGGCCCTTTTAATAAACTGCAGTATGAGGTGGCCTTAGTGCGTCCTTACACGGGTCATTCCCGCAATCTAAGGCCAATTTATACAAACAGAGTATAATGCGTCAGTTTTTCTCTCTTTTTTTTCCCCATTAATGACCATGTTGTTTCACAGATCTGACTACCAAGGGACCGTCTCTGCTATCTCCACATTTCATCATTTTGACACTGTTACACATTTGACCCCTGATGCAGGTGCTGTGCCCATGTCAGGTCATTTTATGGAAGATTCATGTTCAAGCCATACAATTAAAGGAACTGGGTCCTCTTTTTGAAGGCTCGTGGTGCTTTTTTTTTGCTATTTGGACTTTGTTCTGTACTTTGGACCCTCTCTGAGCTGCTGCATGCGCTAATTTGCCCTTTCGCGTGTGGCCATTAATGTGTGAGACTCTACTGCCACCCAATATGTAGACAGTAAGGGCTCATGCGCTAACTAAATGCTAATTGGATAGCTTGCAGCAATGTAGGTGCCAGGGGTGTAGCTAGGTGGGGGCATGGGCCCCCACAGATTTAGCCCTGGCCCCCTCTACTTTCAACCCCCCTCTGCCGCCGACCCTCCCCTGCCACTTTCGACCCCCCGCCGCCGCCGCCAGGTACCTTTGCTGGCAGGGGTCCCCAACCTCCCCCGGCCGAAGTCTTCTTCAGCGCCGGTCTCCGGCGCGTTCACTGATCTGTTTCTGTGAGTCCTGACTCCTGACGTCCTGTGTGCATGTAACATGCAGGACGTGCATGCAGAAGGTCAGGACTCTCTGAAACATATCCGCGAACGCACAGGAGACCGGTGCTGAAGAAGACTTCAGCTGGCGGGGGTTGGGGACCCTCACCAGCAAAGGTACCTGGTGATGGGGGAGGGCAGGGGGGGTCGAAAGTGGTGGGGAAGGTGGCGGGGGTCAGTGGTTAAAATGTGCCCCCCCCCCACCTCGGGCTGTGGACCCCCTCCCGCCGAGGTCTGGCTACGTCCCTGGTAGGTGCAATAACTGATTACCGCAGACCACGCCCACTCTCGGGCCTCCAGACCTGTCCCAGCATCAAAAAAGAAATGTTACTTTTTAGCACATGGGTAGCACATGTGAGTGTGCCCCACGATATGCCTTTTTTTGCTGCTGTAAACACAGCTTAGTAAAAGGACCTCTATATTCATTAAGTGATAGTACAGACACCTATTTCTTCTTTGAGGTACAGAGAAGGGAGACCAAAATGATAAAAGGGATGGGACAACTTCCCTATGAAGAAAGGCTGTCATCTCATCTGTCTTTACCCTTTCCTCACATGTCCAGCATCTCCCCCTTCCCTTCCTCCTGCTGCTGCTGCCACTGCCATCTCATTTCTTGCTGGCCTAAAGAAGCATCAGTACTGAGAAGGGCCTTCTAGCACAATCCTGTACTCGATTGCCATGTCCTGCTCCTGCCGGCAAGACTTCCTGTCGGAAGAGCAAGGTGTGGTATCCCTTGAGTGTGGGCCCAGAATTTAAAGGCCCTGCACAGCAGTTAGAGCTGTATTAAAGTGCTGCTCTCCTGCTGCATGGGAGCCATTCCACTGCCCTCCCCCATTCTACCATCCTAGGCAGATGTATGTATATTCCACCTAGTGGCAGGACCAGCCCTGGGTGAGTCCCTACAGAAATGGGCTTTTATATTACCTTATCTTCTCTGTGCATGGATAAACTTATAAGGGCAGTGCCATTACATGAGGTAACGTTACTGTCAGCCAGGAAAAGACCTTCCCAGGGCGGAGCTGGGGGAGGAGCTTGCTTGCATATTTTTTATATTTTTCCGAAGGAGAACTATTCACATATACTTGTATTTTGAAAAAGGGGGACAAAGTTTGCAAGCAAAAAGTACCAACCATCGCCATGTTTTAAGCCTCAACAATAACAGTCTTTTTACTGAAACCTATCATGTATATAAGTCTTGACGCTGCTGCTGTTGTTGTAGCAGCGAATATAATATGAATTTACAGCAACAGCACGCACACTTTCCAAACATTACTTAGCACACGCTAAGTCCTGTAGCCTTTTCCCACTTTCATATACAGCAGTCAAAAACACCACACGGATGCTTAACTTATAAAAACGAAAGGAACTTGTATCTACTCTGTTCACTTTTGGAAAGCAACCACAAGTCCGAGGACATTCTCCTTAGCAAGTCAAAAGAATCATTCTAAAACCTTATTATACATTCAAGAACCACTTACAAGCTTTCATAAACACATGTCTACAATGTTAATCAATGGTTTGAATACACTGCCATTTGTATGCCAGAAAACACATTTCTACTGTAAACTGTTTGTAGAGACGTCAGAGAGAAAAATGGGAGTTTGCTGCCACTGAACCTGCAGAGAACAAACATGCTCCCTCCCCATCCTCCCCCTAGTGTCTTAACTCCATGTGTCGTGTACTGAGCTATTATACCGAGGTGCAAAATGATTCCAAGGAAGGTGTCTGAGTCTGCAATCCCCTAGTACTAACTAGACTGTGATGTGCAAACTGGCCTTGCTTCGTTAGGTCTGGCAGATCATGGAACAAGAAGAAATCATTTCCATTTGGAGGGCAAAACAACAAGAATTTAATAAGATATGGTCAAAAGACTAAACAAACACACCCTACAAAAACGGAAAAAAAAATCATTCCTATTCAAGCGAACCCTCACAAAGAACAACCATATCTCAAACAATTAATTATTACCTGAAATGGTTATTACTCTATTTACCATTAACTTTCTCTTTGCTTCATGTACAATTTCTCATTCATAATAGATTTTCTAAATGTTTAACATCCATAGCTATCCCAGTATGTTTATGATACTGTGTTGTAAAATTGGATTCTTACAACAAATTACTTTCTTATGCATTATTCTTTGTTATGTATCCTAGACTGTTTATTGTAAGCCACATTGAACTCAACCTTGTTTGGAATAATGTGGGATATAAATGTGACAAATATATAAATAAATAAATAAATAAGCAATCCTTAATATAACATATACAGCTACCCCCCCCCCCCCCCCCCCCCCCCCCCCCACCGAATCTCTGATCTGTTCCCAACCTGTAAGCTCAGGAAAAGAAACATCAAAAGAACTGAGGGAAATAAGACCACACAATCATAATGATTCAACAAAGTTCTTTATTGCCTTTTATTGTTACAATGTAGAGAGGTGTGGTAGCCGTGTTAGACTACTCTTAAAGGTTATCAATAGAAATCAAACAAAATAAAACATGGAAAAGAAAATAAGATGATACCTTTTTTATTGGACATAACTTAATACATTTCTTGATTAGCTTTCGAAGGTCGCCCTTCTTCCTCAGATCGGAAATAAGCAAATGTGCTAGCTGACCGTGTATATAAGTGAAAACATTCAAGCATTACTATGACAGTAAAATAGATACCATTGGAGATTCTACATGGAATGTTGCTACTATTGGACATTCTACATGGAATGTTGCTATTCCACTAGCAACATTCCATGTAGAAGGCTGCGCAGGCTTCTGTTTCTGTGAGTCTGACGTCCTGCACGTACGTGCAGGACGTCAGACTCACAGAAGCAGAAGCCTGCGCGGCCACATTGCTGATCTACAAGGGCCGACTTCTACATGGAATGTTGCTAGTGGAATAGCAACATTCCATGTAGAATCTATAGAAATCAAACAAAATAAAACATGGAAAAGAAAATAAGATGATACCTTTTTTATTGGACATAACTTACCAAGACATGTATTGAGTTATGTCCAATAAAAAAAGGTATCATCTTATTTTCTTTTCCATGTTTTATTTTGTTTGATTTCTATTGTTACAATGTATATCAGGCTATAAGACAAACATTCTATTATACTGTAAGTAAGAGATACTTTCACCACTGGGTAAACGGACCTGTAAGAGACTGTAATTTGTATGCTATGTATGTTTTCTTCTTTTGACAAATTATATACCAAATGTTAAAACTCCCACAGTGGAAAAGAATGTACAAAAGCAATGGCTTTGTTAAATCCCATTTGTAATTGCACAAATATAACCTTCCTCTCCTCGATCCCCACCGTACCTATAACACATGTACCTATATTCGACTACATCACCTTGTATTTGTTTCTCTACTGGACTTGGTGAACGCCTTTACTTTATTATGTAAGCCTGCAAATAGGTGGGAAATTGTGGGATACAAATGTAACAAATAAACTATGTAAAATAATAATAATAATAATAATCCACTAGAGCAGGAGTCCTCTACCCGTGATTCACCAGAATCTCCAATGCTGGCCAAGGTTCAAGTGAATAACATATTAAAAATTCTGGTCTCAAAATAAAACAAATTGATCGCCTTTAAAAAAAATAGTTCTATGTCTCTAACACCTATAATAATCCCTTCTGAGCTGCTTTCCCCAGCATCCAGTTTTCAGAGCCTGTAGTTTGACTGGCAGGTACATTTTCTATTTTTCGTTATTTCAAATTTCTTATATTCTGATAATCCAATACAAGATTTTCCTAAGCAGATCAAAAAAATGAAATCAAATGCCCTCCCGCGGGAGGTGGAGGACATGAAAATGGTAACGGAATTCAAAAATGCGTGGGATAAACATAAAGGAATTCTAGAAGGAATGGATCCTCGGAAGCTTAGTGGAGGTTGGATGGCAGCACCGGTGGTAGGCGGGGCAAGTACTGGGCAGACTTCTACAGTCTATGCCCCGAAAATGGCAAGGACAAATCAAGGTCAGGTATACATATAAAGTAGCACATGTGAGTTTATCTTGTTGGGCAGACTGGATGGAGCATACAGGTCTTTATCTGCCATCATCTACTATGTTACTGGTTTGAATTTAAGGTCATAGTATGCATTCTCATCTCAACTTTACATAGTAGATGATGGCACGATCCATCTAGTTTTCCCAACAATATAAACTCACTTCGAACAGGAAAGACATCCAGATTGATTTCCTGTTCGGAAATACATAAGAAGGATGCCTTTATGATGAACAACCATTTTACAAACTGAAACGTATAGGGCAGGGGTGTAGCCAGACTTCGGCGGGAGGGGGGGTCCAGATCCCGAGGTGAGGGGGCACATTTTAGACCCCCCCCCCCGGTGCTGCCGACCCCCCCATTGCCGCCACTGCCACCACCACCAAGAACTTTGACCCCCCCCTGCTCACGACCCTCTCGACCCCCCTCCCGCCGCCAACCCGCTATCGCCTACCTTTGCTGGTGGGGGACCCCAACCCCTGCCAGCCAAGGTCCTCTTCTTCCGGCGCAAGGACGTCAGACTCAGAAACAGAACGAAGCCTTGCGCCGGAAGAAGAGAACCTCGGCTGGCGGGGGTTGGGGTCCCCCGCCAGCAAAGGTAGGCGACAGCGGGTTGGCTGCGGGAAGGGGGGTCGAGAGGGTTGTTGGCAGAGGGGTCCAGGGCCAAATCTATGGGGGCACAGGCCCCCGTGGCCCCACGTAGCTATGCCACTGGTATAGGGCTCTTACTAAGATGTGCTACCATTTTTAGCATGTGCTAAAATTAGCGCACACTAAATCCTAGCGATGCCCATATATTCCTGTGGCTGTCTCTACCGTTAGCGTGTGCTAAAAACAGTAGTGTACCTCTAGTGAGAGGAGGAGTAGCCTAGTGGTTAGTGCAGCAGACTTCGGAGCCCTTTTACAAAGCCACGTAAGCGTCAACGTGCACCAAAATGGAGTTACCACCTGGCTACTGTGTGGCTCTTGTGGGAATTTCATTTTTGGTGCGCATCCGATATGCATGGCCCAAAAAATAATTTTTATTTTCGGATGCGCAGCAAGTGGCATTTGACGCGCGTAGGTCATTACCGCCCGGTTACCGCATGAAACTTTACCGCTAGGTCAATGGCTGGCAGTAAGGTCTCAGACCCAAAATGGACGTGTGGCAATTTTCAAAGACCAGGGGACACTCAATGAAATTACATAGAAATACTTTTAAAACAAATAGTAGGAAATTTTTTCACTCAAAGAATAATTAAGCTCTGGAACTCGTTGCCAGAGGATGTGGTAATAGTGGTTAGCGTATCTGGGCTTAAAAAAAAGGTTTGAACAATTTCCTGGAGGAAATGTCCACTGTCTGCTATTGAGATAGACATGGGGGAAGCCACTGCTTGCCCTGGGATTGGTAGCACGGAATGTTGCTACTCTTTGAGATTCTGGAATCTTGTTTCTCTTTGGGATTCTGGAATGTTGCCACTGTTTGGGATTCTGCCGGGTACTTGTGACCTCGATTGGCCAGTGTTAGAAGCAGGTACTGGGCTAGATGAAACATTGGTCTGACCCACTATGGATATACTTATGTTCTTATTCTTTTACTAGCCGTTGAGCCCGTAAAAACGGGCTAGTAAAGGAAGGGAGGGGTTGAAAGGCCCCCCCAGGATAGGTCGCCGCCGTCCCCCCCCCCTGGAGTCCCCTCCGCCACCCCGGCCTTCCTTCTTCTCTGCGTGTGTTCTGCCCTCGTGTGACGTAACGTCGGCGAGGGCGGGACACAGGCAGGTAAGGAAGGCCAACAGCAGCTCAGATGAGCTGTGTGCTGCGTTCCGGCGGTTTGAATAGTGAAGTCAGGTACCCGGGCGGGGTGGAGGGTGGGTGGCGGCGGCGACTCCGGGTGGGTGGGGGGAGCGGTAGCGGCAACCCTGGGGGGGGAGCGGTGGCGACGGCAGTTCCCTCACTCGCAGGTGCGCAGGTTCCCTCTCTATCACGCCCCTGTCATCACGTATTGACGCGGGGGTGGGACAGAGAGGGTCTCTACTGCGCATTTGCGAGCGAGTACGCCTCTTGCCATTTATATGTTTGATGTTAGTTCAATGGTTGGTACAAATACTCATGCCTAACTGACAGAATTCTATAACCCATGTGACTCACCCTTGCCCCTCCTAGTTCCTCACCCCCCTCGTGCATACAATTTGTAGAATCCCGAATGCTTATTGTACGCCACCTTGTCAAAGGCAGAATAGAAATATATTTTAACCTTAACCTTAAACTGACAAAAACAAAAGCTAAAACGACATTTTCTTTTTTTGTCTCATTTTGAAAAGACAAAAATCAAAATCTTATTTGTCGGTCTTCCTTTATCATTTGGAAATGGCAGCACTTCTCCACGGCTAGTGTCTGCCAAGTGACGGCAGTATTTTGAAACACTTGATCCCAAACCGTAACAGAACTCTTTCAACTTTTATGGCAAGTTTCAGGAAAAGAAAGCTGGCTTTTCCTTTGAATAACTCAGCAATGTCTGTGTGCAGCTCCCAACAGAAAGAGCCTGTGATTGTTACCTTGAAATCCACCACAGATTGCTGTGACAAAAGTATGCACAAGCCATGATGAATCACATCTATTTTCAATAAACACGTCAGTCACTGAATTGTATCTTTGTATATAAATATGCACCAAAATAGTCAGTATGAATAACAATTTCCATGCATCTTATTGACAAACACGCTTCTAAGGTATATAAATCGGGCATTCAATTAAACCGTAAGTAACTATAAGGGTTCAACACAGCCCAGGCCATTACTGAAAAGCTATCAAGAGTTTGAACAGGAGTAGCCTAGTGGTTAGTGCAGTGGACTTTGATCCTCGGGAACTGGGTTCAATTCCCATTGCAGCTCCTTGTGACTCTGGGCAAGTCACTTAACCCTCTCCATTGCCTCTGGTACAAAATAAGTACCTGAATATATGTAAACCGCTTTGAATGTAGATGCAAAAACCTCAGAAAGGCAGTATATCAAGTCCCATTTCCCTTTCCCTATTTGAGATTCTAGATGGAATGTTGCTACTATTGGAGATTCTAGATGGAATGTTGCTACTATTTGAGATTCTGTTGCTATTATTGGAGATTCTACATGGAATGTTGCTATTCCACTAGCAGAAAACGTATTTACAATATCAATGTCTCTGGTAACATTCAACCACTTGTATACACAAACCAGGACTCTTAGCCACCAACTTCAAGAAAGTGCTAGCAAAACAGTTCACACCAGTATAATGTGTGCAGGACATCAGACTCACAGAAACAGAAGCCTGCGCGGCCATGTTGCTGATCTGCAAGGGCAGGCTTCTACATGGAATGTTGCTAGTGGAGGAGTAGCCTAGTGGTTAGTACAGCGGACTCTGATTCTGGGGAACTGGGTTCAATTCCCACGGCAGCTCCTTGTGACTCTGGGCAAGTCACTTAACCCTCCATTGCCCCTGGTACAAAATAAGTACCTGAATATATGTAAACCGCTTTGAATGTAGTTGCAAAAACCTCAGAAAGGCAGTATATCAAGTCCCATTTCCCTAATAATTAATTTGTTGAATAAAGGAAATGGAACTGTGGCACCCAGGATGGGCCAGGGGCAGGAGAGGTTGTGTTAGGGCGTACGTACGGTGACTGTCTCTGCTCCAGACTCCTCCTCCACCCCCTACCCCCCTCTTCCCTGCAGGCTGCCTGGAAGGGAGGGGCTGGAGCATAACACCCCCCAACCCCCCTCACTCTGGAGTCTGAAAAGAAGCAGTGAAACCATGTTCCAGGCAGGTCCCACAGAAAAATTAAAAATACATATGGACTGATGGCGATGTAAGGTGTGATACCAACTTCCACAGAGTCATTCATAAGCCCAGAGCTTAATGGAAGTTCACCTCTGATGGTCTGTTTTACCTGAATAATTCACTGAGTAGAAACTTGAATTGCTAAGTGACAGCTTGCTGTTGGTCACAAAATGTTTATTGGGGCAGTCAGTATTAATACGGAATAGTATAGACCCATTATTGCTACTTACGGTACATGGCCTTTTGTAATCTAGGCATGAGCATTTGCACCAGCTCCATTGGCTTTTGCAAGCGTTTGTGCCATAAACTGAGGCACATTTTCAGCCTCTTAATCTCGTGTATATATAAAGAAAAGTAGGCAATTAAGGCAGGGGTGTAGCCAGACAACAGATTTTGGGTGGGCCTAGGCAAGAATTGGGTGGGCACCAAGTATTCTATCCCCCCCCCCCCAAAAAAAAAAAAAATTATCTCAGCTGGTGGGAAAACGCTTCTTTCCACCTTGAAAACTGAGCATGCGCAGGTGCCGATGTCAAGAAGATTAGCGGTTTTGTGACCATCAGGGGAAAGTCTTCAGCTGGCGGAGCTTGGGATTCCCACCAGTTACCACTAAACATGTGCTACTGTTGGGTGGGCCTGAGCCATAAATGGGTGGGCCCTGGCCCACCCAAGCCCACCTGTGGCTAAGCCACTGAATTAAGGATCTCTTTTACAAAGGTGCTCTACTGATTCTTGGTGCAGCAAATGAGAGGAAGCCCATTTGATGGGCTTCCTCTCATCTGCCGTACAGGAATCGCCAGCACGGCCCAGGAGGCACATGCCAATCCGCTTTTTGTTGTTAAGCGATCTGTCAACTTGTTCTATCTATGATATGCTGGACTACGGGTCCCATAATTCTTGAAGCTGGAAGCGGAAAAACCCAGAACGGTTCAAGTGGATTGGAGTTATCTGAGGGCATGGTGGGTGTGGCTACCTGTTAAACATCACTAAACTCTAGTGCCATGTCAGAAATAAAATCTGAAAGAGAATCTGGCCTTTTTTTCCGTCTGTGTAAATTCCTTCCTGTATTATTTTAAAACATACCCTAGCGTTTCTTCACTTGTAAACACAGAGTCTGTACATGATCATCATATGTTCCTTTGACCTGTGAATGGTGTGAACTATGTGTGTCCTGTCCTCACATTCAGGGAGTGATTACCTCTCACGGCTTTTCATGCATTTGATTTGTATAGAGGGAACCAAAGCTCAGGAAATCAGGCCTAGAGATTGTAAGCATTGCAGTCTGGACTAGTTAATTTTCATTGTTCCAAAGTACCTGAATATTTTATAATGCTTTTCTTGCGGCAGGGTGACCTGCGGGTGGCTTTCCATCATTCTGTCATAGCACTGATCGAGGCTGGCACTTGCACACTTCATTTTGCTGGAATTGTAGTTCTAGAGGACAAACGCAGTCACATAAAGGAGTTCTGTCCTTCCTTCGAGTATGTTTCTGTTTCTGCATTGATCCCACACCAGAGGCTGACTCTGCTCACCAATCCTACTGGCTTTGTTAGGCTCAGCCCTTCCCTTCCTGTGTGGATGTTCAGAAAGCCTGCATTCTTTTTACAGGGTAGAGGTCCAGTGCTTGTCTTGGCCTTGGAGAGAAAATGGATTGGTGGCAATACCTCTATTTAGGCTAACAGAAGAATTGTGTTCCGTTGTACTGTTGCTCTTGAAAGCTCACATACAAATTCTTTGCTCCATAAAAAGGATCAGAAGCTCTTTGATGAGGGTTATTTAATACATGCTGCACACTGCCATCTGGTGGTGACAAACTTTATTATAGTTCAAGGTATGCTGATATTTTCAATTTAGGACCCTGTTCACTAAGCAGTGCTATAGGTGTGCTAGCGTTTTTAGCGCACGCTAATGCTAGAGACACCCATGCATTAGCGCACACTAAATTTTAGCACACATTAAAAACGCTAGCACGCCTTAGTAAACAGGGCCTTTAGTATAGGGGAAGATATTCAGCCCAGATCGATCAGTTCTATAAACACTGACTGCCTTGCACTGAATTAGATCTGATTGCCAGGTCTTGGGCAGTGGCCAGATTCATTCAGATGACACCCTACATTCACTATTGGCATCTTGATAACTATCCAGCCTAATTGGGACAATTATTTGTACAGTCCTACTTAGTCCTGGATCTGGCCCAACTCCGCCCCAGACAACATTAGCACTAAGCAGTGAATACCAGCACATGAAACAGACAGAACAGTTTAACCAGGTGAGAGTCATTCCTGCCTGGCTAAATTACTCTGAATATAGCCAGATAATTTCCTTATAAGGGTAATAAGCAAATATATTTTAATTTCAATTTACTTGATCAGAGATTGGGATGGGTGACCTTCTGCCAATAAGAACATAAGCATTGCCATACTGGGACAGACTGAAAGTCCATCAAGCCCAGCATCCAGTTTCCAACAGTGGCCAATACAGGTCACAAGTAACTGACAAGATCCCAAAACAGTACAATACACTTTATGCTGTTTATCCTAGAAACAAGCTGTGGATTTTCCCCAAGTCTATCTTAATAATGGCTTTTGGACTTTTATTTTAGGAAATAATCCAAACCTTTTTTAAACCCCACTAAGCTAACTGCTTTTACCACATTCTCTGGCAATGAATTCCATTTTGCCTGGCCATGACGTCAGGCTCGCTGGAACTCTTTTAAAAGATCGGCATTATATTGACCACCCTCCAACCTTCTGGTACTATGCTTGATTTTAAAGATAAATTACCGTATTTTTCGGACTATAAGACGCACCGGACCATAAGACGCACCTAGGTTTTAGAGGAGGGAAATAGGAAAAAAAATGTTTTCCTTTTTCCCAACTCTAAAACCTAGGTGCTCCGGTGCGTCTTGTCAGAATCCCTCCCTCCCTCCGAGTTCAGGATCGCCCTCCCCCCGGCCCTGTCACCAGTTCTCCCTACTCACGTGATCTTCCCTGGTGGTCTAGTGACGTCGGGGAAGGAAAGAGCCTCCTCTTTCCTGCCCAGCGCACTGCTCTCCATCCTCCTGTATGCATTGCTGCCTGACGGTCTCAGCGAGATTCAAAATGGCCGCTGAGAATTGAAGTCTTGGTGGCCATTTTGAATCTCGCCGAGAACGTCAGGCTGCATACAGGAAGATGGAGAGCAGCGCGCTGGGCAGGAAAGAGGGGGCTCTTTCCTGCCCCGACGTCACTAGACCACCAGGGAAGATCGCGTGAGTAGGGAGAAGTGGTGACAGGGCCGGGGGGGGGGAGGGCGATCCCAAACTCAGAGGGAGGGAGGGAAATCTCTACCTTCGGACTATAAGACGCACCCCCCATTTTCCTCCCAAATTTTGGGGGAAAAAAGTGCGTCTTATAGTCCGAAAAATACGGTACATATTACTAACAATAGTTCTGCAAGTTCATTTTTCAATTCTATCAGTACTCTGGGATGAATACCATCCAGTCCAGGCGATTTACTACTCTTCAGTTTGACAAATTGCCCCATTACATCTTCCAGGTTTACAGAGATTTGATTCAGTTTCTCTGATTTGTGAACTCTGAATACCATTTCTGGCACCAGCGATCTCAGCTGAATATTAGTGCTTAGTGGCTAGCCCGGTCGCTGGGGAACCCAATGAAAAACTACATATAGATCATAACTCATAGAAGGTAAAATCCTCAAATGTGTAAAAATGATGAATCACAGAAAACAATCTAAAAAATGAAAAATTATTATTATTATTATTATACATTTGAGGCTTTGTTTTTGTTTGTTTGGGGTTTTTTTTTTTACACATTTGAGGATTTTACCTTCTATAAGGTGTGATTTAAATGCAGTTTTTCCTTGGGTTCCTCTATTATCATTTATTCATTTTTATATTATTTTAACTGATTTTGAATTGGTTTTTTTCGGAGTTGGACTTCCTCATCATCGGCTGAAAAAACCTCCAGGTGTTACAGACTAAACAATAAGCTTTTAAACTTAGCTTTTAACATCCTTCAATGGTCTTAACCTTCGCATCTAGCTGTAGACATTGGCTGTGAACGTTGGCTGTCCAATTACTGCAGCAAAAAGCGCAGTCGCAGAAATGGAGTGTCTAGAAAAGCGAATGTTATTTTTTCAAAATCCCTTTCCGAGTGCCTTATTAAACCTTTCTTCTGTTCTCATCACTGCCAATTACTGAAGACCCCCCCGTGAGTAGACAGACATTTCCACCTGCCTCACCAGCCTCCCCTCGTGGGCTCTTTTATCACTAGGTCTCTCTCTCTCTCTCTTTCTTCCCTCCTTCTGGCTCAGAATATGTGAGTAATGTCGGTCCTGCTCACGAGTGAAGGATTTTCAGATACTGGACTGTGACATCCCTAGGGGATGCTGGCACGAGGAGAGAGTTTGTCTGGCAGTGTGATATATTCTGATGGTGTCTGTTGTGTGGTGTTCCAAAATATAGCTGTGCTTTTTTTATTCAAAGGGCCAGAAGCATGGAGCAAACTACAGCTTGAGGGGTCCTATTAGTAAGTACATAAGTATTGCCATACTGGGAAAGACCAAAGGTCCATTAAGCCCAGCATCCTGTTTCCAACAGTGGCCAATCCAGATCACAAATACCTGGCAAGATCCCAAAAAAGTACAAAACATTTTATACTGCTTATCCCAGAAATAGTGGATTTTCCCCAAGTCCATTTAATAATGGTCTATGGACTTTTCCTTTAGGAAGCCATCCAAACCTTTTTTAAACTCCACAAAGCTAACTATCTTTACCACATTCTCTGGCAACGAATTCCAGAGCGCTAAGGAGCGCTATTAGATTTATCACGCGCTAAATAATACGATGCCCATTATATTCATATGGGTGTTTTATAATTTAGCACACACTAATCATTAGTGCATACTAAGTCTGTTAGTGCACTTTAGTAAAGGTACCCCATAAACTGTTGCTTTTGTCAGTATATAAATATTTTACTTCTAAATTCTTGCATCTAGATATATGCAAATTATCTTCTGGGTCAACTTTTCAAAAAATGTCCCACATCTAAATTTAAATGGCTTTAAACTGAATTTAGGAACCTATGTTTTCAGCTGCAAATTCTTCGAACTTTAGGAACCCAAACTTAGGATTTTGTATTTAGACCTGCCATTGAGGTGGCGGTAAGGGCTCCTGTGGTAACCCAGCAGTAACCGGGTGCAGCAATGCCCAATTACCGCCAGGTTCACTAGAGAAAAAAATTTTCCGTAGCACCGGAAATGGCACATGATCCAGCCGGAACTGTCGCCGGTGTCCGCGTTGGGCCAGTGGTAGTTCTGATTTAGCGTGCGATTTTGCAGGCGCACTGAAAAATGGACCTGTGCGCGTCCAAAACACGTGCCTACACCAGCGCAGGCCATTTTTCGGTACACCTTAGTAAAAGGGCCCCTAAAACAAGAATTAGCCTATTGAATTTTGAAATAGTTTTGTCGTATTTTGCCAAATATCACCCAACCCTAAGCACTATACAATGATCTTTATTTGCCAAGCGTCAGCTATGCCTAGAAATGGGGAGTTGCTAGTCCTGGCTCTTTGGACAAGCACAGTTCCCAGGTTTCTGACAGCATTAATTAGGGATAATTCACCATGACTGCAGGCAGTACATAATCCAGAGGCTAAACGAATTCACTGGACGGCTTCTATTTGACCTTGTATGGATTGTACTCTCATCCCAAGGGAAATGGTTGCCTTAACAGGGACCCATCCGGGAAAGCTAATTAGATCATTAGTACTTAACTCCCTATCCGTTTTCGCATCCTGTTCAAACTTCTTCTACTAACCTATAAATGTACTCACTCTGCTGCTCCCCAGTATCTCTCCACACTCGTCCATCCCTACACCCCTTCCCGTGCACTCCGCTCCATGGATAAAACCTTCTTATCTGTTCCCTTCTCCACTACTGCCAACTCCAGACTTCGCGCCTTTTGTCTCGCTGCACCCTACGCCTGGAATAAACTTCCTGAGCCCCTATGTCTTGCCCCATCCTTGGCCACCTTTAAATCTAGACTGAAAGCCCACCTCTTTAACATTGCTTTTGACTCGTAACCACTTGTAACCACTCGCCTCCACCTACCCTCCTCTCTTCCTTCCCGTTCACATTAATTGATTTGATTTGCTTACTTTATTTATTTTTTGTCTATTAGATTGTAAGCTCTTTGAGCAGGGACTGTCTTTCTTCTATGTTTGTGCAGCGCTGATTATGCTTTGTAGCGCTATAGAAATGCTAAATAGTAGTAGTAGTAGTAGTAGTAGTAGTAATGTATTGCAAGTCATTGCAAAAAATGATTAGTACCCAGGACACTGGAAAAGTGCAGGAATCCATCGTGTTTTATGCTTTTAAATATATGGAACTCCCTAACCTCATCATCTGGAGAGTATGAACTGACCACTTTATCAGAATAGTAGTAACAGGGAAAATGGGAAAATCCTTCCAGAGCATTCAACAAACAGCGAAAAGGGTGGATCCTTCCACCCTTTTTGCAGTTTGTTCACCTTCTTAGGTTATTCGGGGGTCCTTTTACTATGGTGCGCTGAAAAATGGCTTGTGGCAGTGTAGGCGCGGGTTTTGGGTGCACGCCGATCCATTTTTCAGCGCGCCTGTAAAAAAGGCTTCTCTTTTTTTGCCAAAAATGGACGTGCGGCAAAATCAAAATTGCCGCGTGTCCATTTTGGATCTGAGTCCTTACCGCCGGCCATTGACCTACTGGTAAAGAATCCGGGCGGTAATGACCTACACGCGTCAAATGCCACATGGCGCCTGTCCGTTACGCGTGTCCGAAAACAAAAAATATTTTTCAGACACACATATCGGACGCGCGCCAAAAATGAAATTACCGCAAGAGCCACGCAGTAGTCGGGTGGTGACTCCATTTTAGCGCACGTTGGGCGCGTGTAGTCGCTTACGCGGCTCAGTAAAAGGGCCCCTCAGTGCCTGCTACTATCTGCATAGTGCCTCTGAATGTCTGGGCATTTTTTGGCTGCCGCAGACTCTGGAATGCCTTACCAAGATCCATTCGAATAGTCAATGACCATCAACCTTTTCGGAAGCTGCTAAAAACTTTGCTCTTCAAGCAAGCTTACAACAAGGACCTGACTTAAACTGCGGGTCCATTTGCACCACCTGGATCAGACTTCGAAGACAAAATCTGGAATATGTCTCCTGCCTAATCCTTCTATTACATCCCTCTTCCTTCCCCTCCCTACACATTCTAGTTCATCCCTCTTCTTCCCTCCCTTTCACTCTCCCATAATTAACAACACGCCAATTCCATTACATTCCCACCTCCCATTCCCTACCTCTACCAACCGCCTTCCTTGCCCATATCACCTACCCACATCTAAACGACCACCTCCTTATTCACTATATTACAGCTGCATCCATTCTTTGTTACTTGTTTAAACTGTAGTACTATGTAAGCCGCATTGAACCTGCTAACAAGTGGGAAAGTGCGGGGTATAAGTGTTACAAATAAATAAATAAATAAATTTAAAAAAAAAAGCTGAGTGCAGTGGCGGAATATTGACCATGGGTGACCTGACAGAAAATCACCACTGAGAGGAGACATCAAGCAGCTTTGGGGCTCTTAACACATAGGGCTGTAATGCTGAGTGTGCTGCCCTAATGCAGTGTTAAATACTACTACTACTACTTAACATTTCTAGAGCGCTACTAGGGTTACGCAGCGCTGTACAATTTAACAAAGAGAGACAGTCCCTGCTCAAAGAGCTTACAATCTAATAAACAAGTGAATGGTCGGTCCGATAGGGGCAGTCAAATTGGGGCAGTCTGGATTCACTGAACAGTAAGTGTTAGGTGCCGAACGCAGCATTGAAGAGGTGGGCTTTAAGCAAAGACTTGAAGACAGGCAGGGAGGGGGCTTGGCGTAAGGGTTCAGGAAGGTTGTTCCAAGCATAGGGTGAGGCGAGGCAGAATGAGCGGAGCCTGGAGTTGGCGGTGGTGGAGAAGGGTACTGAGAGGAGGTATTTATCCTGTGAACGGAGGTTACTGGCGGGAACGTAAGGGGAGATGAGGGTAGAAAGATAGTGAGGAGCAGCAGACTGAGTGCATTTGTAGGTAAGAAGGAGAAGCTTGAATTGAATGCGGTATCTGATCGGAAGCCAGTGAAGTGACCTGAGGAGAGGGGTGATATGAGTATATCGGTTCTGGCGGAATATGAGACGTGCAGCAGAGTTCTGAACAGATTGAAGGGGGGATAGATGGCTAAGTGGGAGGCCGGTGAGGAGTAAGTTGCAGTAGTCCAG
Organism: Microcaecilia unicolor; assembly: GCF_901765095.1. NCBI lineage: Eukaryota > Metazoa > Chordata > Amphibia > Gymnophiona > Siphonopidae > Microcaecilia > Microcaecilia unicolor. The sequence goes on from NC_044038.1 coordinate 218,066,671, forward strand.
GCAAGAGGTAATGAGAGCGTGGACGAGAGTTCGGGTGGTGTGTTCAGAGAGGAAAGGGCGAATTTTGCTGATGTTAAAGAGGAAGAAGCGACAGGTCTTGGCTATCTGCTGGATATGCGCAGAGAAGGAGAGAGAGGAGTCAAAGATGACTCCGATGTTGCGGGCAGATGAGACGGGGAGGATGAGGGTGTTATCAACTGAGATAGAAAGTGGAGGAAGAGGAGAAGTGGGTTTTGGTGGAAAGACGATAAGCTCGGTCTTGGACATGTTCAGTTTCAGGTGGCGGTTGGACATCCAGGCAGCAATGTCGGATAAGCAGGTTGATACCTTTGCCTGGGTCTCCGCGGTAATGTCTGGTGTGGAGAGATACAGCTGGGTGTCATCAGCATAGAGATGATACTGGAAACCATGAGATGAGATCAGGGAGCCCAGGGAAGAGGTGTAGATTGAGAAGAGAAGGGGTCCAAGGACCGATCCCACCAACAGATAAGGGGATGGGGGTGGAGGAAGATCCATGAGAGTGAACTCTGAAGGTGCGGTGAGAGAGATAGGAGGAGAACCAGGAGAGGACAGAGCCCTGGAACCCAAATGAGGACAGTGTGGCAAGAAGTAAGTCATGATTGACAGTGTCAAAAGCGGCGGATAGATCCAGGAGGATGAGGATGGAGTAGTGGCCTCTGGATTTGGCAAGGAACAGGTCATTACAGACTTTAGAGAGTGCTGTTTCTGTCGAGTGAAGAGGGCGAAAACCGGATTGAAGCGGATCGAGGATGGCATGAGAGGAGAGAAAATCAAGGCAGCGGCTGTAGAGGAAGGGTAGGAGGGAGATGGGGCGGTAGTTGGAGGGACAGGTAGGGTCTAGTGATGGTTTTTTTGAGGCGACGAAGACGGGATGCGCTTAGGAGGAATGGGGATGGGTTAATGGCAGGAAGGAAGTGTTGAAGGTTGAGAGCTAGGAAGGAGGAGGGGGACAGGAGAGATGGTGAGGTGGTGAGGGACGGGGGTGAGTAGGGTATTGCAGTAGTGAGCAAGATGGGAGAGGACATGGGTGGGCAGTGAGTTCCAGTGGTAGACAGCGGTGGGGGGAGGGGTAAAAGATTAGGAAGGGACAGGGCAAGGAAGAGAATGTGTAAAGGGGCCATAAGTAGTAAATAAGGCATTCTTTTATTAAGCTGTGTTAAGCGGTAACACACACCAGCTCAGCAAAAGAAAAAGCATAATGCGGTACATGCTGATGCATTCTGTGTTAGTTTTGTAATGTATGTGTGCTAACCCGCATGCTAATTATTTTTTTTGCACTTTTCATTTGAGGGGAGATATGATAGAGGTCTATAAAATAATGAGTGGAGCGGAACGGGGTAGATGTGAATCGCTTGTTTACTCTTTCCAAAAATACTAGGACTAGGGGGCACGCAATGAAGCTACAAAGTAGTAAATTTAAAACAAATCGGAGAAAATATTTCTTCACTCGATGTGTAATTAAACTCTAGAATTTGTTGCCAGAGAATTTGGTAAAAGCGGTCAGCTTAGCGGGGTTTAAAAAAAGGTTTGGATGGCTTCCTAAAGGAAAAGTCCATATGTGCAGTATGTCAGACTCACAGAAACAGAACGAAGCCTTGCGCCGGAAGAAGAGGACCTCAGCTGGCGGGAGTTGGGGTCCCCCGCCAGCAAAGGTAGCCCACGGCGACGGCAGGGGAGGTTTGGCGGTGGGAGGAAGGTCAAGAGGGTCATCGGCAGGGGGGTCCAGGGCCAAATCTATGGGGGCCCAGGCCCCCATGACCCCATGTAGCTACGCCACTTCATTAGCCAGTTAGCATGCGCTACGTATAAAAGGCTAGCTGGCTAATGCTTCCTTGGCCACTTTTCAGCCAAGCTGCACTCCTTCAGAGATAAATTCAGAAAAACACAGTAACGCACAGTTTAGCACATAACAGGCAGCCTACCACACAACCCCTTAATGCATTTTTGTGGTAGTCTGTTACGGTGCAGTAAACACACGTGCAATTTAATGACTTGGACCCCTTTTACAAAGCAGCAGCACACGTAGCACTGTTTTGCTGTGCACTAATCCAGAACTACCACCAGGCTACCTCAGGAGCCTGCCCCCAAAGCACACCAATAGGGAGGGGGGGTTGTAGTGCTGGAGTCTTATCTGGTGGTAATCGGGCAGGGTTACCACCGGGTTAGCGCAGGAGCCCTTACCATCTCCTAAATAGGAGGCAGCAAGGGCTCCCCACGGAAATGGCTGCATGGCAAGTGTTACACTTACCACACCGCCATTTTCATTAAAAAAAAAAAGTCCTTTTACCTGCTGCGTTAAAAGCGGGCCTCGATGCATGACAAATCCATTCACCAGTGCTACTGCAGGGCCCCTTTTTACCCCAGCTTTGTGAAAGGGGCCCTTAATGAGCCAATTAACACTGATAATTTATTTATTTGTTGCATTTGTATCCCACATTTTCCTACCTATTTGCAGGTGGCTTACATTATGCCGTAATGGCGACCGCCATTTCCGGATTAAGAAATACAGAGTGGTATTGCATTAGAGAGCATAGATTACAAAGTGATGTTACATTGAAGTTCCTTAATGATAGAGTAGATTATAAAGTATTTTAAACAAACAGCTATAGTAAGTTCATTTCTAGCATGTGAAATAAAGTGGTAGTGCGTAATGCGTAGTGTTCATACTTGATAACGTAGGTTAATCAGTCTATTGTGGAGACGTCGGTTTTGTCTAGTTCAGGTAGATTTTAGTTGTCTAGTATTTAGGATATAGATCGTTGTGGTGTGCCTTATTGAACAGGTTGGTTCTCGGTAGTTTTCGGAAGATTGTTAGATCATTCATTGCTTTTATGGCATTTGGTAGTGCGTTCCACAGTTGCGTGCTTATGTAGGAGAAGCTGGATGCATATGTGGATTTATATTTAAGTCCTTTACAGCTGGGGTAGTGGAGATTCAAGAATGTGTGTGCTGATCTTTTTATGTTCCTGGTTGGTAGGTCTATGAGGTCTGACATATCAATCGGGGCCTCTCCGTGAACGAGTTTGTGGACCAGGGTGCAAACTTTGAACGCAATTCGTTCTTTTAGTGGAAGCCAGTGCAGTTTTTCTCTTAGGGGTTTGGCGCTTTCGTATTTCGTTTTTCCATATATGAGTCTGGCTGCTGGGCTTTGGGCCGTTTGCAGTTTCTTAATGATTTGCTATTTGCATCCTGCATAGATGGCATTGCAATAATCAAGGTGGCTTAATTGGGCACTAAGAATCAGTTATCAGCACTAATTGGCAATAAGTGGAATTTACACACACATCTTTGTAGTCTTTCCATAAAAATGTGCTTGTAAGTTATTCTGCGTAGATCCAAAAGAGGGCGTGGCCATGGGAGGGGCATAGAAGGGTCAGGGGCATTTCTAGTATTTGCGCATGCACACACTATTAGTAAAAAGTGCTCACTCTTCATGAATAGTGCAAACTCTTTCTTAGTGCGCGCACGTTTGATGGATTGTGCATGAACACACTATCAGGGAAATGTGTTCGCTGTTCATAAATAGTGCACACCCTTAACGGTGTACAAATGCATAATGGTTTGTGCATACGCATACTATCAGTAAGTGCTCACTCTTCGTATATAGCGCACAACAGTGCACATATGCATGATGGCTTGTGTGTGCATGCACTATCAAGGAAAAGTGCTCAGTCTTCATGAATAGTGCACATACTCTTTGCGAATAGTGCATTCTCGTTCAAAAGAGTGCACATGAAAAACACAACATTTCATTTTTTTTCTGCTGGTTTTCACTTGCCAAACATGATTATTATTATTATTATTATTTATGGCATTTGTATCCCACATTATCCCACCTCTTTGCAGGCTCAATGTGGCTTACAATTCGTCATGGATACTGGAAATAGCAGTGAAGATACATTTGGTTTACAGAGGGTTTTGTGTTACATGGTAGAGAAATACATGAAGGTGTCAAAGCAGAAAGACATTATAAGACAGTCTGGAAGTTTTAAAGATTATACAGTTACACATGGTACATTATACCGGTACACATGCTAATCTTTGTGATATATCTTGTCAAAGAGATAGATCATACAAAATGACATGGGAAATGTAGTTGTGATTCCTTGTGTTTCAAACAAATGCACATCCCTACTATTGTATAACCAAACTGAGCACTGACCCCTCTGTAATAACTTTGAATTGCATTAAACCTAAGAGGATTGGACACACATCCAGTCTTCCATCAGTGATTATGTGCAGGAATAACTCTTCTTAATGTTCTTTAGCTGTTTTACTGCTATGGTATCTGAATGTGGGGAAGACATGAGGGTTTGGTCTTGCTTTCTTACAGGCTACTGTTTGCTTTAAATTATATGTCACCTTGCACCTTTTTACTAAATGTATTTATTTAGATTTTTGCTCACACCTGTGTCAGTAGTAGCTTAAGGTGAGTTACATTCAGGTACACTGGATATTTCTCTGTCCCAGGAGGGCTCACAATCTAAATTTGTACCTGAGGCAATGGAGGGTTAAGTGACTTGCCCAAGATCACAAGGAGTAGCAGTGGGATTTGAACCGGCCACCTCTGGATTGCAAGACCGGTGCTCTAACCACTAGGCCACTCCTCCATTCATAGCAACATTCCATGTAGAATCTCAAATAGTGGCAACATTCCAGAATCTCAAAAAGTGGCAACGTTCCATGTAGAACTCACAATCTAAGTTTGTACCTTAGGCAATGGAGGGTTAAGTGACTGGCCCAAGAAAAGGCCGCTGAGGGGTGATATGATAGAGGTCTACAAAATAATGAGTGGGGTAGAGCGGACAGATGTGAAGCGTTTGTTTACGCTTTCTAACAATAATAGAACCAGGGGACACAAGATGAAATTAGAATGTGGTAGGTTTAAAACAAATTGGAGAAAGTTTTTCTTTACTCAGCGCGTGGTTAGACTCTGGAACTCATTGCCGGAGAAGGTAGTGACGGCAGCTGGCCTTGCTGAGTTTAAAGGGAGTCTGAACAGATTCCTGAAGGAAAAGTCCATCGATTGTTATTAAATTTGGGGGGGATTTGCCAGGTTCTTGGATTGGCTGTTGTTGGAGACAGAGTGCTGGGCTTGGTGGACCTTTCCCCAGTGTGGCAGTGCTTATGCTTATGTACTTATGATCACAAGGAGCAGCAGTGGGATTTGAACCAGCCACCTCTGGATTGCAAGACTGGTGCTCGAACCATTAGGCCACTCTTCCACTTGCCACAGTTAGACTGGCTGAAAGTAAAAACAAAACCTGATTTTTTGATGACATGGCTGATGAATTTAGTCTAGACCAGCAGCTCTCAGCCCGGAGCCTGGGATACACACAGCCAGTCAGGTTTTCAGACTGTACAGAATGAATATGCATGAGATAGATTTGCATAGAATGGAGGCGGTGCATGCAAATTCACCTCATACATATTCATTATGGATATCTTAAAAACCAGACCGGCTAGGTGTGTCCTGAGGACTCGGTTGAGAGCATCTGGTTTATACCATGTTCCCCAACCCAGTCCTGGGGGTACACCCAGCCAGTCCTGGTTTTCTGGCTCCCCATACTGAATAAGCCTGATATATGCAGCTCTCCCTTATGCATGGTCATTTACAGGACCCCTGCCTCCCCCATCAGATGTGCTGCCAAAGCACTGCTGGGACGCACCGGTCTATAGAAATGCATTGCATCCTGTAATAGTGCTCATGTTAGTTTAAAGCAATGAATGATAATTGCTTTCATGAATATTAATGATAGGAAAAGCATACGAGCAGTCATGCTATTAGATTGTATTTAATTGTATTTTGTGATTTCCTGCTCTTTTGGCACTCTGCTGATTGAACTTTTCTCCAGAAAAAAAAAAAGACATATAACAGCAAAATAACATTAGCTATTAAGCATAGTGCCACGCAGAATGCCTTCATTTATTTTGTCTTCTGGAATCATTAATATATTCTGTAATGTCGGCATTCCTCTTGTAAAGAACTTTCAGAAATCTTAGCTTTCAAACATAACGTGGCCTGAAGTGTGAGATTTTATTTTTGCAGCTAATCGTGGACTTTTTAGAGAGATTTCCTCACACGTGACGTTAGATCATGGCTATTTTTAAACAAAGGCATATTTCCTTAAAGTAGAAAGGGAATGCTGGAAAATATATCAGGTAGCTTGGTCATTGAAATCACTTCTGTTGCGTCACCTAGAGGAGAAGAAGGACAGGGGAGATGTTTAAATACTTGAAAGGTGTTGATATAGAAACAGATATTTTCCAGAGAAGGGAAAATGTTAAAACTAGAGGACATGAATTGAGGTTGTGGGGTGGTAGATTTTTTTTTGTTACATTTGTACCCTGTGCTTTCCCACTCATGGCAGGCTCAATGCAGCTTATATGGGGCAATGGAGGGTTAAGTGACTTGCCCAGAGTCACAAGGAGCTGCCTGTGCCTGAAGTGGGAATTGAACTCAATTCCTCAGCTCCCCAGGACCAAAGTCCACCACCCTAACCACTAGGCCACTCCTCCACTGTTGCTACTATTTGAGATTCTACATGGAATGTTGCTATTCCACTAGCAACATTCCATGTAGAAGTCGGCCCTTGCAGATCACCAATGTGGCCGCGCAGGCTTCTGCTTCTGTGAGTCTGACGTCAGACTCACAGAAACAGAAGCCTGCGCAGCCTTCTACATGGAATGTTGCTGCTAGTGGAATAGCAGGACGTCAGACTCACAGAAACAGAAACCTGCACAGCCTTCTACATGGAATGTTGCTAGTGGAATAGCAACATTCCATGTAGAATCTCCAATAGTAGCAACATTCCATGTAGAATCTCCAATAGTATCTATTTTATTTTTGTTACATTTGTACCCCGCGCTTTCCCACTCATGGCAGGCTCAATGCGGTTTACATGGGGCAATGGAGGGTTAAGTGACTTGCCCAGAGTCCCACTAGCAACATTCCATGTAGAAGTCGGCCCTTGCAGATCACCAATGTGGCCGCTCCTTGTGACCTTGGGCAAGTCACTTAATCCTCCATTGCATCAGGTACAAACTTTGATTGTGAGCCCTCTATGGACAGGGAAATATCCAGCATACTTGAATGTAACTCACCTTGAGCTACTAGTGAAAAAGGTGCTAAACATTGTGGCTAACAGAACCCAGGGCTACAAGTATAAGGCAAAAAGGTGGCCACTGGCCAGTCTCATCATTATGGTGGAGCTGTAAGATCAAAGCAAGTTGGAAAAAGTGGATTTTCCGAAGGTTTTTGAATCTGGGGAAAGAGATCTCAGCTCTTATTCACGGTGGGAGGTCATTCCAAGATTTAGGTGCAAGAAAAAAAAAAGCAGAGGCGCGTGTGGATTCACGGGGTAAGAGAAGGGTCAAATGATTAGCGTCTAAAGACCTTAGGGGTCCTTTTACTAAGCCACAGTAAAAAAGTATCCTGCGGTAGTGTAGGTGCGTGTTTTGGGCACGCACCGGGCCAGTTTTTACTGTGTCTGCAAAAAAAGGCTTTGACGGGAAAAGGGCATGGGGTAAAACTGAAACCAGCACGCACCTAAAATCGACCTGAGCCCTTAACGCCACCCATTGATCTAGCGATAAGGGATCACGTGCTACACACGCGGTGCACCAACTAACGATTACCGCTGGAAACGCCATACGTGGGAAGAAATAAATAAATAAATCATCCACGCATTGTGTTGTCTTGTGAAGCAAATTGGAGAAAATATTTCCTCACTCAATGTGCAATCAAACTCTGGAATTTGCTGCTAGAGAATGTGGTAAAAGCAGTTAACTTAGCAGGGTTTAAAAAAAGGTTTGGATAATTTCCTAAAAGAGAAGTCCATAAGTCATTATTATGATGGATTTGGGAAAATTCATTGCTTATTTCTAGGATAAGCAACATGAAATCTGTTTTACTCTTCTGGGATCTTCCCTGGTACTTGTGACCTGGATTGGCCACTGTTGGAAACAGGATACAGGGCTTGATGGACCTTTGGTCTGTCCCAGTATTGCAACGGGGGTGCACTGTCCAAACCTTTCCAACCATATCCCATAGCTAGCCCCATTTTCAGGATATCCACGGTGAGTATGCATGCACTGGAAACCCAGCAAACCCAGCAGGGACGTAGCTACGGGTGGGCCTGGATGGGCCCAGGCCCACCCAGTTTTGTCTCAGGCCCATCCTCACCTTCTCCCACCCCCGCCGTAGCACTGCCTCTTCTCCTGCACTTCACGGTTTCTGTCTCCCACCCTCGCGGCAGCGCTTGCAATTTGCTATTGGCGCTGCCTGCCTGACAGCTGACAGACGCGGCGCGACGTCCTCCTGCTCCGGGGCCTTCCCTCTGCCGCGTTGATTCAACTTCCTGTTTACGCAGGGCAGATTGCACGCGGCAGAGGGAAGGTCCTGGATCAGGACATCGTCGCGCTGCGTCTGTCAGCTGTCAGGCAGGCAGCGCCGATAGAGCGCTGCCGCGGGGGTGGGAGACGGAGACCATGAAGTGCAGGAGAGGAGGCAGCGCCACGGTGGGGGTGGGAGAAGGTGAGTGGAGGCAGCGCCGCTAACTTTAAATGTGCTGGACAGACGCGCGCGCGCGTGTGTGTGGGGGGGGGGGAGGGGGGTTGTAGTGCCCACCCATCCAACCCATTGGCCCACCCAAAAATTGTCTTCTGGCTACGCCACTGAAACTCAGGATATTCATTGTGGCTATCCTGAAAAACCCAATTAGCTGTGAGGTCTCAAGGGCTGTGGGAAGCCCTGCATGACTATCCTAAGGATTGTACCCTCCCCTTTCTCATTTACGGATAACCAGTCTCATGCTGTGGCAAAGCTTAAACCTTAAGGCAGTCTGGCAGCCCTTTGCATCAAAGCTAATACAGCCAAGTACACTGGAGAAGGAGATTGTTTCCTGGGCCTGTTTTAGCAGCAGAATGAGCAATCTGAGAGCGATGAGAAGATAGGGCAAGGCATTTTGGATTTAGCTCATGTCTGATTTCACTGTAGTCCAAGGCAAGATACATTCAGGTACACTAGGTGTTTTCCTGTCTTCAGAGGGCTTACAATCTAAGTTTTTACCTGTGGCAACGGTCGATTTAATGACTTGCCCAAGATCACTGGGCTTCCCTGGTGCTCAGCTCATTGCTCTAACCGTTAAGCTACTCCTCCACTCCACCAATGAAAGAAGGCTACGGTACTGAGCCAAGACGTCATGGAAAGTCCGCTAATCGGACTACAGTGATCCTTCTAATTATGGGCACTGGGAAAGACAATGGATTATAAAGAAGGTCATATGAGATAGCAAAGCAGGAAGGGAGACTTCCATCATAATCAGATCAATCAAGTGGGCTTGAATGCATGCTGATCTTTTTCATCAGTAACCTGCTGAGAAGGATGTTTACAAGAACAATTGCTTCTTATCTAGATCAAAATCAGTTTGAAGATTTCAGATGTATTAATGTTTTTACAAAAGGCTTCTTCTGTTTTATTACCTTCACAAATTCATCTGCTGAATTCATCCTCAGAATAGTTTTTTTTAGATATTTGTCTACGCTGTGATGTATTGCAAAACCTTCCGAGCTGGTCCTTGTTGACACCACAGCCAATCTTGTTTCCAGGACATCCACAATGAATATACATGAGATATATTTACATATGCGAGGTCTTCAGTCTACGCAGGTTTCCAATGCCCTCATATATGGTGTAAAGCCCAGGCGTTTTCAACTGCAGTCTGTGAAGGCCACAGAAAGGCCTGGGTTTCAAGATAACCAAATATGCAAATTAACCATGTTCTTTAAAATATATGCAAATACATTTGATTAATATTATTGATGGACAACCTGAAACCTAGACCTTACCTGAGTGCAGTCCATTCTCCTTCCACTGCCGGAATAGTTGTTCAAAATTGATTGTGGACATTTATTTTTAAACTTCATCAACTGGTGAACTGGAGGCCTATAAGTGTAATCTATTTCTATAAGGCCTATTTCTCCTTCAGCTCTTAGAATATAAGTGTCTTGGTATACTTCTGTATTTAAAAATCTATAGACCATCTACCTTATGATTCTAGGCAGTTCACATAAAACATACATAACAAAATAAAACAAACTTCACATAAAAAGTACATTAACAATAAAACAATTTAAAATAAAACAGCAGGCAAAGCAGTACAAATGCAGTTGCAGCAATCAAAACAAATTAACAACACAGAAGAAAAAGATTAACTCACTTCCCAACATTGGCGAATAAAGGCAAGAGCAAAAGTTATATATTAATAAAGGCTATGGGAAGTAAATGAGCTTTCAAACTTTCCTAAATTGATTCTTACAGGTTGCCTTTTGGGCATAGAGGAGTTTTCTTTTTCTTACATCAATTTTTTCATGCTCTTTCTAAGACTAGAGACCACTGTTCCAAAGATGAATGAAAGCACAGGGATTGAAAAGTGATTGATGGTGTGTATCTTATGCTGTACTATTAAAGCAGTTTTAAATATCAGATTCAATTTCTTATCATAATTTCTCTCAGTAGTTTTGCTGGATTGCTTTTTCTCCACTCCTAGATATTTATATACACCTTTCTGCTCAAATCCCTTTAAGTTGCATTCTTATTCAGTGAAACATTTTCAATTTTACTTGGCTTTCCTTTGAGGAACATAGCCTTAGTTCTTTTGTCCAGGCTAAAAGTCATCCTGATGTCATCTGAAAAAATGTATTACCACTGTTAAGTTATTCTGTTAAATAATGCTTGCATATGGCTGTCAGAACCTAATTATTTGCTTTAACTTCAGCAGCCCCTCCCTACCTCTCTACCCTCATCTCCCCCTACGTTCCTACCCGTAACCTCCGCTCTCAAGACAAATCGCTCCTTTCAGTACCCTTCTCCACCACCGCCAACTCCAGGCTCCGCCCTTTCTGCCTCGCCTCACCCCATGCTTGGAATAAACTCCCTGAGCCCATACGCCAGGCCCCCTCCCTGCCCAAATTCAAATCCTTACTCAAAGCCCACCTCTTCAATGTTGCCTTCGGCACCTAACCACTATACCTCTATTCAGGAAATCTTGACTGCCCCAACTTGACATTTCATCCTTTAGATTGTAAGGTCCTTTGAGCAGGGACTGTCCTTCATTGTTAAACTGTACAGCGCTGCGTAACCCTAGTAGCACTCTACAAATGTTAAGTAGTAGTAGTAGTAGCAGTTCTTTGCTGCCCCCCCCCCCCTCAAAAAAAAAACTACAGCTCTAAGTTCATAAGAACATAAGAATATCCATACTGGGTCAGACCAATGGTCCATCTAGCTCAGTATCCTGCTTCCAACAGTGGCCAATCCAGGTCACAAGTACCTGGAAGAAACCCAATTCATCTAGAAAAAAGCACAAAGGGCTCTCAAGAATGGAACGTGTGCTTTAATAGTGACCCGACACGGGCCATGTTTCAGCATAGCAAATCAAAATGCATATATAGTGGCACAACACAACAATAGTAGTCCACTCAAGTAGGAACAAAGAGAAATTGAAAACCAGTATCTAAAGCAAAGCAGAACACCAAGATTGGCACGATCTCATGGTGTTCTGCTGTGCTTCAGACACCGGTTTTCAATTTTTCTGTGTTCCTACTTGAGTGGACTACTATTGTGTTGTGCCACTATATATGCATTTTGATTTGAAACTCATTGACCCCCGAGGCAGGTGTTTGTTACGTGGAAACACAGCTCATGTCAGGTCACTATTAAAGCACACTTGTTCCATTCTTGAGTGCCCTTTGTGTTTTTTATATTCTGGACTGCTTGTTATGTGTACTTTGGCCCTCTCCGTTGTGTTTAGAAACCCAATTAGTAGCAAGATTCCATGCTACCAATCCTGGGGCAAGCAGTGGCTTCCCCCATGTCCATCTCAATAACAGACTATGGACTTTTCTTCCAGGAACTTGTCCAAACCTTTTTTTAAACCCAGATAACCGTCTAGGATAATCTGGCCCTACTTGCAGTATTCTACAGTCAGCATCCTACCTTGTAGGCGGATTGGTGGCTCCTTGTTACGACTGATTTGTCTTTAGTTAAGCCTGGGGGGCAGACTCAAGAAAAATGTCAGGAAGTATTTCTTCACAGAGAGAGTGGTGGATGCTTGGGATGCCCTCCCCCGGGAGGTGGTGGAGATGAAAACAGTAACGGAATTCATGCGTGGGATAAACATAAAGGAATCCTGTTCAGAAGGAATGGATCCTCAGGAGCTTAACCGAGATTGGATAGCAGAGCCGGTAGTGGGAGGCGGGGCTGGAGGTTGGGAGGCGGGGATAGTGCTGGGCAGACTTATACGGTCTGTGCCAGAGCCAGAGTTGGGAGGCAGGACTGGAGGTTGGGAGGCAGGGATAGTGCTGGGCAGACTTATACGGTCTGTGCCAGAGCCAGTGGTTGGGAGGCGGGGCTGGTGGTTGGGAGGCGGGGATAGTGCTGGGCAGACTTATACGGTCTGTGCCCTGAAGAGCACAGGTACAAATCAAAGTAGGGTATACACAAAAAGTAGCACACATGAGTTGTCTTGTTGGGCAGACTGGATGGACCGTGCAGGTCTTTTTTCTGCCGTCATCTACTATGTTACTATGTAAGTTCTGTATCCAGTAAGAGTGAATTTATTTGAAATAGCAAAAAAATCTAACCATTGAATTATAACAATTTACTAACAGGTTTTTCCTCTTCACCCTCGTCTACCATAAAGAGCGGGAATATTCAGTGTCTGATTTTGGACTTTTTGATACAATTTATTCTCCATTGCAATTATCATGTCAATAAAGAGTTCTTTGATATTTCTGTCATTGCATTTTTATGTCTTATGTTTTTGGTAACGACATTGTTTGCATGTATGTTAGATAGCCAATACATTTGCAACAAACTAACATGGCTGTCTTTTCTTTTACAGATTTTGGCGATAATTTCCATCCTGTTTATCGTATTATCTACAATTGCCTTGTCATTAAACACGCTTCCAGATCTACAAGGTACAGATGAATATGGACAATCAACAGACAACCCTCAGCTTGCTCATGTGGAAGCAGTATGCATTGCATGGTTTACAATGGAATACCTCTTGCGATTCTTATCGTCACCTAACAAATGGAAGTTTTTCAAAGGCCCTCTCAATGTCATTGACTTGTTAGCCATCTTGCCCTATTATGTCACTATTTTTCTCACTGAATCCAACAAAAGTGTACTTCAGTTTCAAAATGTAAGGAGGGTGGTTCAGATATTTCGCATAATGCGAATACTCCGAATTCTAAAGCTGGCCAGACATTCCACAGGCTTACAATCCTTGGGATTTACCCTGAGAAGAAGCTACAATGAACTTGGGTTACTCATTTTGTTTCTGGCCATGGGCATTATGATCTTTTCAAGCTTAGTGTTTTTTGCAGAAAAAGATGAGGATGATACAAAATTCAAGAGTATTCCAGCATCCTTCTGGTGGGCTACCATCACAATGACTACAGTAGGGTATGGAGACATCTATCCGAAAACTCTTTTAGGTAAAATAGTTGGAGGCTTATGTTGCATTGCAGGGGTATTGGTGATTGCTCTGCCAATTCCTATTATAGTAAATAACTTTTCTGAGTTCTATAAAGAGCAAAAAAGACAAGAGAAAGCAATCAAGAGAAGAGAAGCACTTGAAAGAGCAAAAAGGAATGGAAGCATTGTATCCATGAATGTAAAAGATGCATTTGCCCATGATGTTGAACTGATAGATGTTGTTAATGAAAAGAATGAAGAAAACACAGGGTTAAAAGAGAAGAAACAGGATGATAATCTATCGCCCAGCGAATTGAAATGGACAAAAAAGGCTGTGTCTGAGACTAGCTCTAATAAGTCTTTTGACACCAAGGAACATGAGCCACCGGAAAAGGCTCGATCTTCTTCCAGCCCACAACATCTCAATGTTCAGCAGCTAGAAGATACGTACAACAAAATGGCAAAGACTCGTTCCCAGCCAGTCCTTAACACTAAAGACTCAGGTCAGACTCGGAAACCTACAGAGGAACTAGAAATGGAAACCATTCCTGGACCAAGGGTTCCCTTACTGGCTACTCGCACTGATGGGATCATTGACATTAGAAGCATGTCAAGTATAGACAGTTTTATAAGCTGTGCAACTGACTTTCCTGAGTCTGGGAGGTTCTCTCATAGTCCACTTACAATGCTTCCATGCAAAGCAAGTGCAAATTCAGCAAGGGAGATGCCCCGAGAACACAAAGCTGTGAAAAACAGGCAGCTATCAACTGACATCAGTGAGGATATATTCACAGAGATTAACCCAAATTCTGAAGACAGTCCTCATGCAGTGTTATTCATAGAAAGTCCTAAACGCTCAATGAAGGTCAACAATCCTTTGAAACTAAGGTCTCTGAAAGTCAATTTTATAGAAGATGATACCAGCACATTACCGCCAGCCTCAAATGTACTAGGAGCATTTTCAGGTTCTCTGAGGAACAGAGGCGGTCCAGCTACAACGGACTCTTCTTTACATTCTAACCAATCATTGCAGAGTCCGGAATCCTCTGTGTATACTACTGCCAGTGCAAGAATGCCTCCTCGGTCGCCAGAAAAACATACAGCGTTACCTTTTACTTTTCATGATGCTAGCATACATAAATTCATAGATGCTGACAGTGATGATGAAGGTCAGCTGCTTGACGGTGTGGATTCAAGTCTTTCCAAAGAGCCACTTGGAAATATAAGTCCAAAGTACAATATTTCAAACAGGGGTTATCAAATGCAAAAGGATTCTCTTTACAGAATGCAGAGAAACCATCTGGAGAGTGCCGCGTCGCCAATGTTAGTAGGCCAAAATTGCATTTACTCCATGGAAGGTATGATCGGAATAAGCCATGGAAATCGAGAAACTGTCAAGGTGGAAAACCACATTCCCCCAGAGATCCATGCACTGCCGGGTGGAGGTGGACGTTCCAACACACATGATCCAAGCATTTGATACATGCTCTATAAAGCTTGTTGAACGTTGAAAGGAATGTCTTGATAAACAAAGAACTATGCATGGCATCAACTTGCACTGAAAGAAGCTTCCTGTTTCTAAAGCCTGAAGGAGTGCACAGAAGGGGAATATCAAACTGTTATTCTCTGGGACAACTATAAAGACAGTTCCCAAATCATCCTAGACAAATAGTTGAGACTCATCCTAGAAATCTTTGCTATTCTTCTTTAATGACCTTCTTTAAAGCCATTTGACCAAATATTCTCCCCATTTCTGATGGGCCTCTAGTTTTGCATATGTCAGCATTTAAATGCTTTTACTTTCATACTGGAAATAAAAGCAAGTAGGCCAGAACAGTAAGACCAACGAGGTTGGCTTGTTCTGATTAGAAAGTTCCCGTTTGCTGCCCAAATGTAGCTGTTAATACCCTGATTCAGTCTTCTTCTTCCTGGATAACAGGAAATCTCTGTGCTCTGATTTCATTTAAGAAAATATTGCATTTTAAACCAGGAGGTAGTGTGCTAACATATTGGATTCCCTTGCATATGTTTTAATATTTCAAGATACTGTAAAACCATAAGAGGTTTGAATTCTTGAAGTATCATCAGGGTGAGTTGCACCACTTGTATCAAGTTTAAAGTGACCCAGGAATTTGTACAGCTACTCATACAAGAATTATAGAAACTTCCCATTTATAGGCTCCATTCCCTGTGGGTTTTACCACTGGAAGAAAATGGGGGGGAATGTACAGAATGCGAGGGAAGTGCAGAATGCACTGCAAATGGTAAATGTATTCAAAACTCTGTATTCTAGACTGAAATATGTAATGAGTTTTACATTTAGTTGTAAAAAAAATTAGATTGCACTTTTAAAGCTGTACATGGAAACACATTTTCAAAAAAAAGCAGTATCCATCTTGTTTTAATCATTATTTCATAAATTTTTAGCTCAGCATTTTCCACCTCCTCCAGTGGGCTTTCAGAAGGTACTGACCTCTACCAAAGGTACCACACTGTGAGCCGTCATTCACAATTATCTGGGGTTTCTTCCCGCCACCCCAATTTCCTTTTTCCTTTCCTTTCCTAATTCCAACCATCACAGCAACAATCATTGGCTAGGGAGCACAGACCCTAGCTCTGGTTTAGAACCTGGTATATGTGCACCCTGAATGTGGCCAGTAGATGTCACTGTTCAGTAATGAGTGGGACATTCTCCCTGTGGCTATGGGCAGTGGTTCTGCAACATCCCCAGCCCTGGACAGCCTGTGTGGAGCCAAAGCTGGACCTAGGAACTGAGCCATTGAAGCATCAGGTCAAAACTAGTTTTCTTCGGGAAGTTTCTGGGGAGGGATTGGTTTTTTTTGTTTCTTTATTTTTTTGAGGTTTTTTTTTTTTTACTGAATTTATCATGCAGGTGTGTCATCTGCTATTGCAGGATTTGATATTTTTTTAATATTTAAAAAAATATTTTTGCATAGAAAATGTTATAAGACTATAAAAACTAGCACTTTAAAATAAGCACTGTTTTAATTTGTGCCTCATATTGTAATTAAACCATCTTTGTTTTTTGTAATAAAACACTAACAATAACAAGTAATATATTTTGGGGTCCTTTTACTAAGGTGCACTAATGGATTTAGCATGTAGTAATGATTAGCGCATGCTAAATGCCATGCAATCCATAAGAATATAATGGACTGCATGGCATTTGGCGCATGCTAAATCCATTAGCGTACCTTAGTAAAAGGACCCTTTTATTTTCAAGACGTTTGCCATTGGAAAGCAGTGAGATAAACTTGAAAATAAACCCATTTGTGCATAGTATTCATGGATGATCTGGGGTCAATTTTCAAAACGTTTAGGTGCCTTACTTTAGTTAGGCATCTAAGTCAGCTTCCTTGAAGACTGAATAGAGCTGAATATCTAAGTTGAGGAGCTTATTTTGTACAAGGGTGGCGTTATTTTGGAGGAAGGGAGAGTTAGACAATTAGCACTGATTTTCAGTGCTAGCGTAGCTGCCTAGAAGGAGGACATTTTCAGCTGAAAATCTCCCTAATTTAGGCACTGGACATTTTTTGAAAATTGACCTCTATGTGTGTTAGTACAGGCTTGTTACAATGGTTTTACGAATGCATAAACCGTGAGCTTTTGCACATGAGGAACTGACTTCATTCAGGTACGGTCTCTGTAGGCTGCAATACCTGTCAGTGGCCCAGTGTAAGATTGTCCAAAGATGGCAATCCTAGAGCCCATAGGTCCCTAATTCAGGATATTCCTCTATGGTTCCCAAAGCTGATGTACAATAATAGTTTTGTTCAGTTGCATGGTCCAGTGAAAAGAATTAAGAACACACAGGTGTAGAGTGTCTAAGAATATGCGGTTTGGTGTATAGCATAACTAGTCACATTAGGTTTCTGTAGATTGATCTTATTTTATGACAGTCATTGCATTTTGCCTATCGTGCAAGGTGCTGCATAATTTAGTGCAAGTGAAGCACTAAGGGCCAGATGCACTAAACTTAACGAGCCAGCAACATGGTTTTTAAACCAGTTCTAGCCAGTCTAGCGAGCAAGTAGTAAAACAAGACATGCACAAAAGGGTTCTCTGAGCCATTTTCCTGTCACGGTAGCAGCTAACGAAAACGGAATGCATATGATCTAAAAGTTATTATAATGAGCTAATTAATATTGCAAGGCAGATGCACAGCCGTTTTCCGGCCCCATGCACCGTGGAAAACCTAATGGGAGGTCTGCACCTCTCGTTGGGGCTGCTGTGAGCGGGACCCATGCAGAGGAGGACGCCCATCGCAAAAATCGGAAGGGAAAAAAAACGTCCAAATGCTCGTCAGGGACGTCCTTTCAAGTGCCTAACACTTGGATGTCCTTCACTCAAAAAAAAAGGTCTGAAGAAAAAAAAATGGACGGCCCTGACGAGCACTTGGGCGTTTTTTTTTTCTTCAGATTTTGTGATGGGAGTCCTTCTCTTGGACGTGTTTTTCTTATGACTAAGGTGCCCGAAATGACCATCTCCAGAGAGAATCGGGGATTGGGACATGTGAGGATGTCCAAATCAAAACTATTTGGATGTCCCTTTCGAGTATGCCCCTCCAGGTGTCTCTCAGCCAATCACAGCGCGTTTAGCTGACACCAGTGACAGTTAAACGCGCTGTGATTGGCTGAGAGAGACCTGGAGGGGCAAATTCAAAAGGGACATCCAAATAGTTTTGATTTGGACGTCCTCGCATGTCCCAATCCCCGATTCCTCTCTCCGGCTTGGTCATTTTATAGAGTGAAAAACCACATATTCTGTTGCTTATACATAGAAACTATCCATATATTTACACCTGCACCTGCTGGACTATACACATAACCCCCCCCCCCCTCCTCCACTGTTTCCTCTAAGCTGAGCGGCAGTCCTCCCACTGCACTGCTGCCAGTGGGAGGTGCTGTGTCAATATTGTGTTTCCAATCTCTAGGGACAGGCAGAACTTGCCTGTCCCTCACTATTGAAAATGTGATAGTAGAACAGCACCACCCACTGGCAGAACTGTAGGTGGGGGTCTCCCTCTCAGTTTAAAGGGAACAGTGCTACTTTCTCTCCCCCCTCTGAGACACCTACTTTCAGGATTGCTACCTGTGCATACTTTTCACCTATATCTGAAGCTCTCCTTTATAATTGGCTTTATCCACCTATAAATCTCAATTTGACGTACAGAAACCCTCTAAATTGCCAGCAAGCAAATGAATGAAAATAGCATAAAAACATAGTTAAAAAAAACCCCAACAACAATTACCATCAACATCCCTTCTCACAAATGGGTCACGTAAATTTTAACATGCGTGCATTCATTTCTTCAGACCCATTCTTTTAAAATGGATCGATTCAGCCATATGAATTAACTGGCATTAGCTGAACAGAGGAGTAAATGAGCAAAAGTAAGCAATAAAAGTGTGTTGGGAGAAACAAACCAAATTGCCCAAATGTTGGATTGAATATATTTAAATCGTTATAAGGACTCTAGTTCTTTTGGGGCTTGCTTGCAGATTTTCAAAGGGAAATTACCCTGCACCAACGAGTTCTTTTATTCACAGAGCAAATTCCCAGAAATTTGCTCTCTCTATATAAAATTGCATTTACACTTCTAGTATTATCAATAGAAATCAAACAAAATAAAACATGGAAAAGAAAATAAGATGATACCTTTTTTATTGGACATAACTTAATACATTTCTTGATTAGCTTTTGAAGGTTGCCCTTCATTGTCAGATCGGAAATACCTGCACCTCTTTGAACTTTGCACATACGTGTCCCGTTAGAAAATCAGGGCAACCTTCGAAAGCTAATCAAGAAATGTATTAAGTTACAGTATGTCCAATAAAAAAGGTATCATCTTATTTTCTTTTCCATGTTTTATTTTGTTTGATTTCTATTGATAACCTTAAGAGTGGACTAACATGGCTACCACACTCCTACGCTTTTAGTAGAAACATAAAAATTGACAGCAGATAAGACTTTCAGATCTTACCATTTTTCCTACCTACAGCAATACTGTAAACCCTATTTAGCATTGCCATAAGTGGGTTTTGGTGATGATCATTGTTGTGGTGGTGGCTGCTTTTTAATCTCAGAATCCGTGAGTATTTGGGGGGGGGAGGGGGTAATATCCAATATCAGTTTGGGACTTGATGCATTTTTGCCCACTGTGATTACAAAATATTAACCCCCCTGATATTCAGCGTTATTTAACTCGCCAAAATGGCTGCTGATCGGTTAAATAGCGCTTAACCAGCTATCTGCGGATATTCAGCAGGGGATAACCAGCTATCCCCCACTGAATATCCCTGGTTAGTGGCTAACAACTAACTGATTATATCATGCGATATAACCGGCTGTCCCCCAATTTTGAATATCGACTTAGCCAGTTATCTTGAAACCCTCCCAAAATAAACCAGAGATTCGAACCTGACCACCGGAAATGGCCTGGCATTGAATTTCTGTGGCTCAGCGCTGACTGCAGTACTTAGCCGATCTAACTCCCTTGGTCTGCAAATCAGCCTGTAGCTGTATTACCTGTAATAATAAAAGGCATTCTGTGCGCAAAGTCCATTTCAAGCTTTAGAAATGTTTATAATGCCACCTCGGCTTCTTTCAAGTTGCTTGCACAGATATAAAGCTCAAAGTCTCTAAGATAATACCTTTTAATTGGATTAACAATATATTCCTTGACTCTTTTTGAGAGCAAACACTTCCTCCCTCAGGTCCAAACAGAATAAGCAGGTCAAAGTGAGAGATGATATTGCCAGGAAATACAGGAGTATCGTAGAGGACATTTACTATGGAAAAAGTACAAAATAGGATTGCAGGATTTAGCACATGCTAAACTTTAGTAAAAGGGCCCCTAAATGTTTTGATGTACACTAAAAATACAGATGCGTGATAACAAACGTACAGTACATCCATATTTTTTGGTCTTTTTATTTGTGTGCACTCACATGGACTAATATAGTACTTTATTTTATTTTAAGGTTTTGGGCCCAGCAAACATTTGGGAATCTAAAAAACATAGCTATTTCTCCATGTGTCCATGTAATAACCCTGTCCTTCATATTCAAGGTCAAGTGTTTGCAGAGTTCTGTGGATGATATGTAGATTGCACTTTAAGAATCCTGCTGCAAAATATTACCAAGATAGTTATAACTGTTGATATACAGATATTTCTGAGAAAGAACACATCAAAACAGCAATATGATGTAACTAATTTCTCCCACATGTAGTAGACCGCTGAGTAGCACCGTTGAATCTAAAGACAGACTGCGGCATACACGGTTCTTCATCTTTGCATCTGCACTAATATACCGTTCAGGGACTATGGTTTTTGGATAGGAGCTTCTCAATGCAACTCCTTCTAGAGTTTTTACTTCTAAAATTGCATTCTGCATAATCAGAGCAAGCAGTTAATTTAGGGGTCCTTTTACTAAGCTGTGGGGGGAAAGGGCCCTGCGGTAGCGGTTGGGACTGTTTTTCTCATGTGCCAGGGCCCTTTTTACTGCAATGGTTAAAAATTCCCTTAAAAATGGCCATGTGATAAGAGTACTCTTACTGTGTGGTCATGTCGGGGGAGCACTTACCGTCACCCAGCGAGGTGGTGCTCCCGTGGTAACCCAGCAGTAACCGGACAGCATGCGGCGAAGCCAGATTGCCTCCAGGTCAGCACTGTGCTATTAAATAAAATAATATTTCCCAGCAATCCGGAAATGGCACATGCTCGAGCTGGAACTACCACCAGCCACTGGCGTAGCTATGTGGGGCCAAGGGGGCCTAGGCCCCCATAGATTTGGCCCTGGACCTCCCCTGCTGACGACCTTCTCGACCCTCCCTCCCACCGTTGCCTACCTTTGCTGGCGGGGGACCCCACCCCCGCCAGCCAAGGTCCTCTTCTTCCGGCGCAAGGCTTCGTTCAGTTTCTGAGTCTGACGTCCTGCACGTTGCAGGACATCAGACTCACAGAAACAGAACAACGCCTTGCAGATCAGCTGATCTGCCACCAGCAGCCATGTTGGGCCGGCGATAGTTCCAGGATAGCGTGCGGTAAGCCCACGTTAGGCTTACCAACACTTTGTAAAAGGGCCCCTTAGTTATAACAATCTGGCATCCAACATTTATCCCCATTAATGTTTTGGGGTTACCAATGACATTGATTCAAAAGAAAATTGTGCAGATTCATTCCAAATGCACATGTCATCAACTGGTGCAACTCTCTTTGTAGCCAAAAGCCAGACTGCATTGTGTAATCTTATTCTATGTCGACCATGCTAGTCTTTTATTTATCCTTGATGTAGCACTGCCTTTGAGCTGATTTTTAAATGTTATTTCAGCAGTGGCACCAAAATTTTGCACTGCTGAAATCTTCAATAGCAAGACATTTGAGCGAAAAAAACAACACGAATAATTGACCTATCCAATATGCAATGTTAAAAGTTTGCAGTCAGTCAACTGTTGTCATCCTGACACAATACTTGGTTTGTGCTCGGTCAAAAAACTTAAGTACAACATTTATTCAAGGGAATGACAAAGTCCTCGTAAGTCTACATGGAGAAGTCTTCTTAGAAATGAAATGCTAAGCTTAACTGTGTTGGTCTTCATTGCTAAGAAATAGAAAGACATTCAACAAAAAGAATCTTGCAAATTGCGAAGCATCATAAGAGAGTAGGGTTGAGAGATGGGTCTTCCAACATTGGACACTAAACACAAGCACACTGGTTGGTTCTGAAAACATGTCCAACGTTGGAAGACCCTTACTCTCTTCTGCTGTTTCGTGACAGTCCCATAGGGGTCATCTGTTCCTCCACTCTAATGGTCTTCCCTGCTGCACCTAAATTTATGTGCCAGTAATACGCCTACTTTATAGAACTGTAACCCTTATACACGTCAAGTTACGCATGTAAGTGCTAGGTGCTAATCTATAAATAGTGCACCTAAATTGCTTAGCACACAACTCTCAGAGGGTTGTACACATGGGTGCAACTTATAAAATACTGTCAATTGCGCACACCCATTTACACCAGCCATTGACCTGTCATCAGTGGCGAACCTAGGTCGGCTGCCACCCGGAGCGGATCGCCGCTGGGCACCCCCCCCCCCCCCCGGGTGCAGTGGCGTCTGTCCCCCCAGGGTGCAGCACGACCCTCCCCCGGCAAAATGACACCCCCCTCCCCGGCACATCAAGCCCCCCCCCCCCCCCCGGGTGCATTCTTGGCTGCTGGAGGGTGCAGAGAGCAGCCACGCGCCTGTCGGCTCCACCGGCTTCCTGCTCCCTCTGCCCCGGAACAGGAAGTAACCTGTTCCGGGGCAGAGGGAGCAGGGAACCAGCGGAGCCGACAGGCATGCGGCTGCTCTCTGCACCCTCCAGCAGCGTGCATCCGGGGCAGACCGCCCCCACCGCCCCGCCCTTGCTACGCCGCTGCCTGTCATAAGTAGGTATGCCTAACTTTTGATGCCCCAAAGTGGCTTTGCATAAACATTCTATAATGGTGTAGTTATGCCCTTAAGCTGTTATAGAATTGGCACTAAGCATGCCCCTTCGTGGCACCTAAAATGAGGTGCCAAGTTACAGAGTTGGCACCATTGATTTTAGTTGTAATTCAGCTCATATTTACAGCCATAGGACTATAATCTAGAGTGAAGGGGCATTTTTAGACATAAGCACACACACAATTGGTGAATTCTATATAAGGCGCCACAAAAATTGGCACCGATAAAAGCGCTATTCTATAAACCACACTTAAAGTTAGACGCGGTTTACAGAATAGCGCTTATGTCCGGAAATTGCGGCTAACTTTTGGCGTGGCCATTTGCACCAACTGAAACGTGGAGCAAACGTAACGTGCCTAAATTAGGTGCGTATCCCCCTCATTCTATAACAACGCACATAAATATTAGAAAAGCCCCCATCCCACCCATGACCCTCCCGTTTCCGTGCCCCCTTTTAGAACTCACACGTAAAATTTAGGCGCAGATCCCTTGCCTAAATTTACATGTGTATATTTCAATTAAATCTAATTAATGCCAATAATTGGTTAAGCCAATTATCAGTGTTAATTAGCTCATTCAATTAAATTGCACATGCAAATTGGGCACCCGCACAATTTTTAGTGAATTTTACAGAATTAGGGGGAATATGGACCCTATTGTTTTTATTCCAGTTTTCTGGCACATAAATTTAGTGATCCACAACTGTGATCCAATCTGTATGAGACTACTCACGTAAGGAGTCATTTACTTACAGCAGGGGCGTATCTGCATGGGGCCATAGGGGACTGGGCCCCCGCAGATTTTGCCCTGGACCCCCCTACCGCCGTCAACCCTCCCCCGCCTACCGCCGTCACCTACCCCCGCCGAGGTCCGCTTCCTGCTGCCGGTGCCTTTAAAAATATTACTTCAGCTGGCGAGGGACCCCAACCCCCGCCAGCCCAGCCGAGGTCTTGTTTTAAGTTCTTCCTCGTGCTGTTGAAAGCTGCATCCCTTCCAGTTTCAGATGGAGTCTGACGTCGCAGCACATTGTACGTGCAGGACGTCAACGTGCTGCGACGTCAGGCTCCGCCCGAAACTGGAAGGGATGCAGCTTTCAACAGCACGAGGAAGAAGAACTTAAAACAAGACCTCGGCTGGGCTGGCGGGGGTTGGGGTCCCCCACCAGCTGAAGTAATATTTTTAAAGGCACCAGCAGCAGGAAGCGGACCTCGACGGGGGTAGGTGACGGCAGTAGGCGGGGGAGGGTTGACGGTGGTAGGGGGGAGGGTTGAATGCAGTGGGGGGAAGGATTGACGGCGGTAGGGGGGGCGGCAGCCGGGGGGGGCTATAATGTGCCCCCTCACTCTAGCCCCTGCCCCCCCCTACCGCCGAACCTCAGATATGCCCCTGACTTACAGTGTGCGTGCTAATGATGTTAACGCACTCTGGTCGCTTATTTTATGTAATGGGTCCTGCAGCAAATAAAAGTTATTGTCTGTAGGACCCTTTTACTAAGCCGTGGCATAATATGGGCTTAGCGCATGCTAATGAGGGAATTTCCCACATGCTAAGCCTATATATTAAGGATTTCTTGTTGCAGGTTCTGCGCTAATTTTTCTTTTAGCGTGCAGGACTTGCAAAAAAAATAATATGGGAACACTTACCGCCTCCAATTTAGGAGACGCAGTGTGCTCCCATGTTAAATCCATGTTATCCAGCTAGTGTGCGCTAATATGAATGCACTACTTGTATAACGCTTCCATGCCCATTCCCCGCCCATGCTACACCCCCTGACAAAAATTATTTTTAAAATATAAATAGCCTGCAATTGCTGCACATTAAGATTCAAATTACCAGAAAACGCTTTAACAAATTTTGCCGTAGGCCTTTTCCCCCGCATTAAATGCATCTTAGTTCTTTATTCAGTTTAGTAGAAAGGACCCCTATATTTGTTCCAGCCAGAAAAAGCAGAATATACATTTTTTGTTAAGTTTTCTTCCATTTAAATTTAACTGCATTTAAAATGAACAGATCATTCCTAGAAGTCGGAGTTTCAACAGGCAACAAGTTCATTGCACTTCACTTTTGGATTTATTACTATATAAGGATGACACTGATGGGGGTTTTTTTTTTTTTAATTAACCGGATTTGTTAGGCAATTCAAAGGCTTACACATAACCAAACTATTTCTGTGCAGAACTGAAACAAAAAGGGTTTGATGCAGGTTGAAAAACTGCAACATGCACATTTTCATGTCTACTAAAAATGCCCATCGCAAGCCAAGGACCAAACACAAAAGTACAAACGACCTCCGAGATAAGGACATCGACTCAGAAGTTTATTGCTAAGACCCGACATGGTCTGCGTTTCGGCCAATCCGCCTGCATCAGGGGACTTCCAAATGTGAACAAGTTCACTGATAGCAATCATTCAGAGGAGAATGCACCTTGAGCTACTGCTTAAAAAGTGTGAGCAAAATCCAAATAAATAAATAAATAAAATCTCAGGAGATTGAAATATCAACGAAAAGCGCAAATGTGCCAAATCAGAAACACTGTCTCATAGTAACATGAGTAACATAGTAGATGACAGCAGCGAAAGATCGGTACGGTCCACAACACCTTACCTAGCACCTGCATCTAAATCACCCACCTCCAGCCTATTACCGACTGTATTTAAGATCATGTAATGACTGCATCATAACAACACTCTGTAAGCCACATTGAGCCTGCAAAAAGGTGGGATAATGTGGGGTACAAATGCGATAAAAAAATAAAATCCAGTCTGCCCACAAGATAAACTCATATGTGCTACTTTATGTGTATACCTGACCTTGATTTGTATCTGCCATTGTCAGGGCACAGACCGTAGAAGTCTGCCCAGCACTAGCCCCGCCTCCCCCCACCGGCTCTGCCACCCAATCTCCGCTAAGCTTCTGAGGACCCATTCCTTCTGAACAGGATTCCTTTATGTTTATCCCACGCACGTTTGAATTCCGTTACCGTTTTCATCTCCACCACCTCCCGCGGGAGGGCATTCCAAGTATCCACCACTCTCTCTGTGAAAAAATAGTTCTTGACATTTTTCTTGAGTCTGCCCCCCTTCAATCTCATTTCATGTCCTCTAGGTCTACCGCCTTCCCGTCTCTGGAAAAGGTTCGTTTGCGGATTAATACCTTTCAAATATTTGAACGTCTGTACACACTCTGCTGTAGATTTGGAATTCTCCTCTGAAGGGATTCTATCGTTGAACTTGGTCACATTTGCAAGACCCCTGACGCAGGCGGGTTGGCTGAAACACGGACCGTGTCGAATCTTAGCAATAAACTTCTGAGTTGATGCCCTTAACATGGAGGCCAGTTGTACTTTTGTATTTGCTGCTCTTCTGCTGTGCTTTGGATTCCATCTATCACAGTTTCGTTGCAAGCCAAGGAACATGCATGTATATAGGGGGTAATTCTAAAAGGAGCCACCTAGATCTAGACAGCAAGATTGTGCACATATGCCAATATTCTAATCATGTACACGCATGCAGATAAATGATCACTTTCTGGTTCAGCACTATACCGTAAGCATAGACGCCCCATATAAGAGGCTTGGGGAGGCTAAGCCTCCCCAGCCCAATGGTCGACTTCCGTTTGGGTGTTGCGCCCGCCCCCCTCGCGCGTGCATTTTAATTGTTTTACTCCGTTTGGGTGTTGCGCCCGCTCTACCTGCCCCCCTCGTGCGTGCATTTTAATTGTTTTACTCTGTTTGGTTGTACCACAGAAAGGCAGAAAAATCAAATCCATGACCCTTTATCCTTTTTAGATATAGATTATAAAATACTACAATTTGCCTGCATTCTTTGACAATCTATCACTAGGATTTACGGAAGCTCCACATGGGGCCCTTTTACAAGAAGTGCATCCCTGACGAACACTTGGACGACTTTACTTGGTCCTTTTTTTTTTACGACCAAAGCCACAAAAATGCGCCCTAAATGACCAGATGACCACCGGAGGGAATTAGGGATGACCTCCCCTTACTCCCCCAGTGGTCACTAACCCCCATCCCACACTAAAAAAAAATTTTTTTTTACATTTTTTTCCAGCCTCTATGCCAGCCTCAAATATCATACCCAGCTCCATGACAGCAGTATGCAGGTCCTCGGAGCAGTTTTAGTGGGTATTGCAGTGCACTACAAGGCAGGCGGACCCAGGCCCATCCCCCCCCTACCTGTTACACTTGTGCTGGTAAATTTGAGCCCTCCAAAACCCATCACAAACCCACTATACCCACATCTAGGTGCCCTCCTTCATCCCTAAGGGCTATGGTAGTGGTGTACAGTTGTGGAGAGCTATGCACCTGGGAGCTTTTTCTGAAGTCCACTGCAGTGCCCCCTAGGGTTTCCAGTTGGTGTCCTGGCATGTCAGGGGGACCAGTGCACTACGAATGCTGGGTCCTCTCACGACCAAATGGCTTGGATTTGGTCGTTTCTGAGATTGGCGTCCTCGGTTTCCATTATCGCCAAAAATCGGGGACTACCATCTCTAAGGTCGACCTAAATGTTGAGATTTGGGCATCCCCGACCGTATTATCGAAGCAAAAGATGGGCGCCCATCTTGTTTCGATAATACGGGTTTCTCCGTCCCGTCACCAGGGCATCCTGCAAGGTCGTCCTCAGGAAAACTTGGGTGCCCCGTTCGATTATGCCCCTCTTTATAGAATACGATTTGATTTTCACGTGCAAATCGAGGCGCAATATATAGAGTCTAGCCCTTAGCCAGTCAGGTTATCAGGATACCTACAATGAATATGCATGAAATAGATTTGCATGCCCTGCCACCATTGTATGCAAATTTATCTCATGCATATTCATAGTGAGTATCCTGAAAACCTTGTGTGTTGTCCTTTGGTGTTTTTGTGGAAGACGTGGATCCCCTTGACTTGACCCTTGTGTGTTGGCTTTTGGTGTTTTTGTGGAAGACGTGGATCCCCTTGACTTGCCATATCCTGAAAACCTGACTGGCTAGGTGTGTCCCAAAGACTGGGTTGAGAACCACGTTATAAAGAAAATTAGATGCCTACTTTTCTTTACAGAAGAGGCTCTTAGAAAACATGTCCTTGGCACGAACAATAGAGGCCCCTTTATAGAATTCCCCATTATGTAACAATCAGACTGAGATCCTCCGAATGTAGCCAGGCCATCAAGAGAACAGACTCTGTTTCTGTACTGTTTTTATTGAAAGGCGGTATATCAAGAGTTTAACAAACATGAGTGAACAGAGAATGAAGGAGAGCAAGTCCTAGATTTGCTAACTGGTTTCATGTACTTTTCAGGATGGATTGATCAAGTTTTAGTTTTATTTCCCTGCATGCACGGACATGTCTTGCTTTTCTTAGGGAAATCAGGACAGCACTATGTATACGGTGAGAAGAAAACCAAGACCAGCTCAGCCTGTTCTAGGGGGAAAAAAGGACGTCACCTGATGACCAGTCCAGCCATCCCTCAACTTTCAGCTTCATATAGAGGAGTAGAG